>NC_081195.1:10624016-11231516 GCF_902713425.1 Acipenser ruthenus | reverse complement strand
AAACAAATCTTCAATTGCAGGTCACACCGTGCACAATTTGTCAGATACAAAATCTGATTTATTTTTAAAATAAATTCTTAATGACGTATGTTAAAAGGCAAAACAAAACTTAACATAGTACCACAGTGTTGTTAACACAGTATTGTACCTTGAATATTCCTGTGGGTAAGGAGAAGAATACCAGGTATGAATTTCATACTTTCCAAATTCAATTACTGCAGGGTAACGACCAGGGTCTACAAGGCTTGCACATCCAGTTTTCTGCAAAGGAATCAAAGCACTTTAAATGAAGTCTGTATTTCCTTCAGATTTAATACATTACAGAATTAAATAAAAAACCAGGATGGTAGCAGATAAGTGTTGCTGGATAACAGTATTAAAATTAAATACACAGCTATAACATTTCAGACTGCATCATTCACATCAATGGAGCTTTAACTAATCCTAATTAAACCTACCACTTCCATTTAACATGTTATTGCAACAACCTCAAGCTGTTCTTAATGCCAATGTGACTAGGTGCTAGATTAGCAGCTATAGTATAACGATTTACTCTACGCAATGCAATAAAAAAGGGACATAACTGCACTTAAAAAGGTGGTTATACCAGTATCAGTATTTTTGTACTGGTTGCCTTTACAGTCTGGGATGCAGAGTAGCAGATACCTGACAACATGTCCATTTCAAACTCCAACATTGATTTCTATATTATTGTACAAGTCCCGATTAACAGCCGACTGGTCTAGGTTTTATATACTATTCAGTCATTCTTGTAAAATGTCTTTTGTGCATTGGGGCATTGTTATTTCCTCATGGAGTTTTATATATCATGTTTTCATTGGAAAAAGGGTTGTTTTGAGGTTCCTAACCTGCATTGAGAGTTCCTGGGCTTGCTTGAACATTTGCAAATCCTCTGTTGTAACATTTTCCTTAGCGCTGGCCACACCCATGTCTGTACTTCCTTGCTTGAAAAGTTTTGTGCCTTCATTGTCTGCTGTTTACAAAGTGCAGCATGTCAAAAGAAAAGTCCAATGGTAACAAAAAACAGTAATTTAAAAGGTTCAGTCTAGACTAAATATACTCAGACATAGTGTACCTTGCTATAGCAGTATACTGCATTGGTTCAAGTATTCAAGATGTTGTTCTCAGCAAGGTATTAAATGTGAGGCAGTATCTTAACTGTTGGGTTATAGGTGTTCACATCATCAAATTAGATCCAACATACTCTACAGACATATGTAAGGCCTTAAGCACTGTCTTTGCATTATACTTAACAGTTCAAATGTTATATAGATTAAATATACAAGTGGTGTACTGAAAGCAAAAAATACTGTGGAGTGTATTCAATCAAAATACACAGCACCACTCTATATCTTGCAACATTTCCCTGTTCTATGCCGCTAATCAATAAATACACAAACACATTTATATTGTGCTTCTTGATTTAATTTTGCCATAATACAGAGATATAAAGCAGTTACTATATGTTTCTGATTGAATAACCCTGAGTGTGTAAATGACTGCACAAACCACATTAAAATAGAAAATAAAAGAACTGAGAAAAATTCTCAGTAAAAGAGTTTAGTGACTACTGGCAGTGTTTTTTTTTTTTTTTTTTTTTTTAAACTTTTATTTCTTATGATGATACCATAGTTTAATAAGTTCATATCACAACTAAATCATCACAGTCCAGACTAAGACATTGCGGATTCATTTCAAGATAATAAAACAAATGTGAAAATGGAATGACTTCTTTTTTGACAAGAGTTTAGAATTCTTACAGACTTTGCAACTAACTGGACACAGATATTAGAGTCACCACTGCCTTGTGACTGTTTAAAGACATGGATGTTTTGATTTCTTTCAGTTCCTATAGTGACATGTCTCTAACTGCTGGGTCATTCACGGCATACTACTTTATCCAACAACAGAGACAGTATTATACACAGTACAGAGCTGATCACAATTTTCAGTAATTCTCCCACTTGTATATGCAGAACCATACTTTCTGAACTGGGCTCTTTAGTTACTGTTGATGATAAAATAAACATACAATACATGCAAAATTACATGTGCCAATGATCAAACTTCATTGCAAAGTCAGTTAAGAATTAACCTTATCCTTTTACTCAGTTGAAATGGCTCAAATAAGCCAATATAGTTTACATATTAAATAAATAAAAAAGATGATTCATATGGAATAAAAGGGATAGCATTGAAAAATGTATACCAATGTTACTTCATCACAAACATACAAATGAGACATGCATTGCATATTGATAAGCCAACAGGATTTTTTTGTGAAGATGGAACTCTATTGTGAAAAGCTATGCAGCAGAGGGAAATGTAGAATAGAAAGGCCATCTAATCCTGCTATAAATCACTACTAGCAGGCAATCACAATGGCCACACTACTGCAGAAGTAAGGGGCAGGGACAGAGCAGAGGAGCAACATAGAAAGTTGGCCATGCACTAGAAGCCGTTAGCAGCAATATGAAAGCGGTTTGGGATCCTAGTGCCACTACAGACGCAAAATAAATAAGTCAATAAAATACTGGTGGTAAAGGATTAGTCGAAAAACATTTTAAATGTTAATCAGCATTAGAAAACAGGGCAAAAGTTTTTTTCTGCTTTCCTAAGAAAGTGAAAGAACAAAAGAAGAAAAAAAAAGTTAAGGCCAGGTGAGCAAAGTATTTTAATAGACGGGACGCAGGTTTGGTTGGAGCTTTGACCTTTTTGCTTACCATGATCCTGATCAGGTTTAATTCTTCCATCTGCCAAGCTCCCCTTCCCTGGTGAGGGGGTCCCCTTTTGAGGGGTCACTTTATATTTTAATCTGCCTAGCATCCTGTGCTTTTTGAGGAAAGAAGTTCGTTTGAAATGAACCGTCTTAAAAGCATGTCCTCTTGATATCCCCCACCCAGAGGAGGAGGAATGGGAAACTAACCTATTTTTACTATCTTTCTTTCCGTGAAGCTGAGGACAGGATTTTGATGTGGAAGACAAATCCGGTTTACGCCGCATACGCTTAGGTGGTGCATAACTAGGGTGTCCCTTTTTTCGAGACTGTCCCTGAGTGGTATAGATATGAGAAAGTCCATCAAAAAGTCCCTTAAGCTGGTTGTTATTAGAAAGGCTACTAAATGACGGAACACTAGACAGGCTGGAAGAGCTCTGCGGGGAGTTAGCAGAGGTGGAATTGTTGGATTTCTGTGAATTGGGGCTATTTCCAGGAAATGGGGGAGGGGGTGGGAGTGCACAGAGTGTTAGCTTTTGACTGGTACCTGTTGCCATCGTGCTGGAATGAGAAGTACATGATAGTTTCTGAGGGCCCTTTTTCCTCGGTCGGTAGTGCTTTGAGAAGTCTAATATCTGGCCACGTGACCTGCGGCCAACAGGTGATGGTGTAAAAAATTTTGTAAGGCCATCAATGAGACCTTTGGTTTTCTTGTTAACTTTAAGTTTAGAGGAGGTGGAAGTGGACGTGAAAGAAGTGGTGGTGGTGAGTTTGGTGGCATCACCCGCCCGAGAGGGGTCTGTTACAGCCAATCTGCTGCTTGAGTCCTTCACAGATGCAGCATGACCAGATGAAGGTGTGGTACAGACTTTAATCTTTTGACCCCTACCAGGTGACCCCCTTCCTGCCAGTGCTATCATGGATCCCTCGCCGGTGGCTGCACACCTAGGGGCAAACAAAACGTTAAAAAAATAAGTAAATACAGGCCCTCCATTGTTGACCGGAATTTTTTTATTGTTACTTTGTTCACCTAAAGGGGTCATAGTGACCTCTGACCACCAAGTATAAAAACATTTAATTTGCTCCAATTGTGAAAAACTTTTAAAAACCAAGAAACAATCTATTAGATTAAATGTTGGTATTTCAATTTGGGATAGAAATATAAACCATTTAAAATAAATAATAAATACAACATAAAGCTGAGCAGACTGCTGTACTAGAAAATGTGACTTAAGGTAACAACCACGATTGCATTACAATTTAAAACCTTAAAAACAAAAAAAAAAAAAGTCACACAGGGACAAGGATATTTGTGATAATTTGCTGCCAAGAGAAAGGCTGAACGCTAATCAAGAGAAAGCACAGGTCATGAGGCTATTCCAACCCTGACCATCAAACAGATTGCTATGAAAGAAAAGGCTTTACTAAAAGGAGGCTAAAGGGGAATACAATGTAAGAAAAACAGTGAGATGGTCAAAAGGCACAAAGACAAAAAAGCAAAAGGTGACTGCAGACTGCTACTTTGTCACAAGCATTAGTACCCTGTATCTTTCTATACAAGGGATTTAGGGGAGATCCCTAATAAAAGCTGAATCTCAAAACAATTTTATGAATATAGTAATTGTTACAGCTGTGCAGAATGGTTCTTAAAACAGGATTAATTTATCCGACTTTCTACATATCCACAGTCGGATACGTGACGGATTACTGTATTGTCATTCAGATGTTTAAGGTAAAAGAAATAAAGCAAAACATACAGTGCTTGCTGTTTGAGTTTATTTTTGGGTCTTCCTATTGGTTTTGCATATCGTCGTTTGATCTGGGCTGCTCTTTTATGCAGAAGTCTTTTTCCCCTTTCCTTTGGCCTGCAGACCTGACAGATCCACAATCCTGTTAAAAGGCACAAGTTTGACAATATTAAATGTTAACCATCATCAGATACAGGTACCGTAAAAAAAATCCATATCAAATTGGGATATGTTTATACAGGTGAATAGGTCAATATAAATTTAGTTTTCCCATTCCAGGGAACGTGCGACTATCCATCAGATGGTTATAAAAGCCTCAATGAAGATGGGAAAAAAGGTTTTATTACAATACCTTTTGGCATTCTTGAAAGTGGTGGGTTACAGCACTCCATATGGAACCCTCTATCACAAGAGTCACAGAAAAGCATGTCTTCCTATTAAAAAGAAATGGAACATGTAGATTTTAAACCTTTTGTTCAGATTAAAACATTTTCTGTAATAAAATACTGTAAATTAGTGGTGCAGCATCATTGCAAATGCAGACTGGCAAATGGGGAAACATCAAACAGCAACAAAGGTTATTGTAACCTTCAACCTCCCATAGCTACGCTGCATTGCTAAATTTGTTTATCCACTCAATTCACATGATAAAACCGATTCATCTTCCCTTTTGCATTGCATTTCTCATGTCTAACTAAAGCACAAAACCTCTTATTTTAAAAAGAAAAGAAAGAAAAAGAAAAAAAAAGCAGATATTGAAGTTTAAACATTTCTATGCTTTGTTCTGATTTTTATTATTGTGTATTTTAAAAACATTAACATCCTTGTGAAATGTTAACTCATATTACATCATCATAAGCAATTTATCGAAGCCACTTATACATGAAAGAAGTTGAAATGTCTTCTGTGAAATAAAACAACATATTTTGTAAGTAGTAAAATCAATTTATGAAAAAAACATGTGGTCTGTAGCACTGTAATGGAACTTGACAGAGAATCATAGAACACAGCTATAACCACTTGGGCTATCTACAGTATCTTGTGGAAACCTAAACATGACATCAATACGGCAGTAGTAGTATTCAAATTCAAAGCCAAATTTAGCATACAATGAAAATTGCCTACACTTACTGCATTTTTGCCTTGTATTCTACAGGCACTACAAGTCTTGCATTCAATACACTGCCATCGTAAAGCCTTTACGTTGATGGTCAGCTCCGGAGAGAACTTCAGACATGTTGGGTGCCCTTTTTATAAAAAAAATAAAAAATATAAAGTAAAAATTAGACATAAAGCATATAGTTATTTCAACAAATCCAAATTACATTTAATTTGCACATTTGTCAGAGAACTTTGCATGGTTTAGGCACAACACCTTCCAACATTAATTTGTAGAAAGTAGCTCCAAGTAAATAAATCAACATGTTTTTGCTTCCACGGATGTTAAACAGATCATCTATAATTAAAATCCCTCATGTTGTCCCTTCTGGATAGGAGGGACAAATCTGAAATCACTTGACAAAGACAGTACCAGTTCTTGAACATTTGACAATTTCCAGACTAAAAACACAAATCAGCTTGTTTTACTTATACATAATACCCTTAGTATTTTCAAAATGTTTTTCATTTATATTTTCAACAATGGAATACAAGACATTTTCTGAATTGTGTATTTTTAAAATAGTTATTGCATCAACTTTGTTAACAGCGTAGCCCACATTATACATGTTCAAGATCTGCATCTGTTTCTAAAAAGCACTGTATTATTCAATATGTCTGAGTACAGTAGCTAATTAAAGATAATTTGATCTTAATGAGCCAGAAACAGGAGCAGCATTCATTCTAATGGAAGTCGATCCATGAAAGTCATGTAAAAGCTTGCCTTCTTATCCTTACGTTTTCTCCCAGGACTGCCAAACAGCTGTGTTAGTGAATGCACATTTTGTATTTACACTACGAACAGTTAATGAAAAGCACCTTAATGCTACTTCGTCAAATTCAAGAGATAAAATCCTGTCAGCAGAAGAACAATTCTTAGTGGCATTTAAAATAATTGTTCCAAACAAATTACTGCATTACATTGGTAATTTAATGGAAGGTTAGCAATTTGGTTGTGGAAAAAAAAAAACAGTAAAAAGAAATGACACCAATCTGTAGCAGCAATTTATAACTGATCTTTGTTCTACAATTACATTACTATTGATCAAGCTATTCTTTAAACCATCTTTAATCTAGAACAGAATTTGAAGCTACTACAGCACCATTCAAAAATATGATTTTGTACAAACTTGTGCACAATATTAAACATATCCCAGAAACAAGACGTGGACAGGTTACAGTACAGTATCCATTCCCTGTTGTACAGGAACAGACTTTGTTAAATGTATTTACATGAATTCAAGGCAATCGCTGCATGCCACACATATGCCAAGGATAGAGACCCCTAAAAATAGTAGGCTACAGTACCTACAAATGCAAATAAGATACATTTCTGGTACTGTAGATAGTTTAATATACATGTGATGTACCCCGAACGAGCCCCTCCACTGCAAGATGGTCACCAAGGAAATGCATCCCTACAAGCTAGGGATGCAAGTTATGATCGGTTCGTTTATCAACTCTTTCAGCTGTTTGACGTCCAACCAGTTTTCGGTAAAACCGAAAAAGTTTAAAAATGCATTTATTAAAACTGCAAAGGAAATGGGACATGCCAATAACATGCACTTTTTTTTTACTGTGACAAAGCTTAATACAGGGTATTGCATCACTCATACCAAAGCATTACATAATAATGTATATGTAGAAAGAATAAAATAATGTATTAATAGACAAAACTTTTTTTTTTTTTCTGGTACCCCCATTTTTGCCATGGTCAGCTGTAAGTGGCAAACTTGAATTAATCAATATGCCAATAGAATGCAGCAACAAAGTAATCATACAAACAAAACAAGTTTTAATATGCATTGTCAATACTTTTGTATTTGGCTGTTTTAGCCAGTTTAGCATCATTATTACATTTTATATAGGGTCTACACAGAGTAATTTAACAGACGTGACAGACTGAACTTCCAGCTTCGGCTTTTCACTTCTTAGGATGCATTTTTTTAACTAAAGGTTCAAAATTGTTTGTGCATACCTGCAGTGCTAGCAGCACCAGTGCCTTTCATCAACAAACCGTACAGAGGGCTATCACAATCAAGCAGGACTGGCCGTAACTTTGATTTATGTTACTATATTAAAAAGTATCAAGGGATATTAAATGTGAACCATCTACATGCAGCAAAGTGTTTGACAAGCTCCCTAAAAAGGTTGCTGGTGTAGTGCTGACACTGCCAATGCTTTTCCATTGTACAAAAATTAATTCATTAATTAATATAATTTGGTTTGGAATTGTATGCCGGTTTTGGTTTGGGAAAGTCATACCTGTTGCTTCCCTACTACAGGCAGTTTTTTTTATTTTATTTTTTTAAACAATGCTGTTTCATGTAGTGCCTCCATATATGGTACAAAATCATGTTCTGGCTATATGTGCATCAATCCAAAACAAATAATGTGAAATCAGATTCATTTATATGAAGTGAAACTCCAAAACTGTGCAACAAACACCAAATTACTACAGTACAAATTGACTTACCGCTACTTCCACAGTCTGCACAGGACAAAAGCTCTTCTTGAGTTTTGTCACGATTCGACTCTCTTGTTCCTAAACAGAAACTGCATATTGGGATGGGGTCAGCTCGGAGCTAGAATAAAAAATAAAATAAATAAAAATAAAACCAATAACCACCAATAGTTCTACAGTACAAAGCCAACAGTTTATTGGGTGGGAGACTAACACAAAACAAAAAACAGGATTATCCACTATACAAGGTGGAGATTACTTTTTTTGCATTGTTATGGTTACTGAAACTTAAAGGTCTTACATTTACTTAATTGCTTTTTTTTATGCCACTGCTGCTGTTTTTTCATACCTAACTGCCCATTTTACTAGACCTGTCAGCCACTATCATTAGAGTAACTGACCATGTGCCTCTGTCATGGATTTCATTAGGCTAATTTTGCTTAAGTACATAAAAACATGCACTTAAATCTGCAAATAATTTCCCTATATTTCACATATAAATAAAATATTAATAATCAGAACAATTAACATAAATCAGACTGTTTAAAATATCAAAGGGATTGCTTTACAACTAATTTAATTACTGTTTATGGTGTAAAAGTTTCTTACAATCCACAAAGTGCATAAAATACTGCAAGAACATTAATCTTGTAATGATCAAAAATTGAATCTGTTATTCAAGAGAGAAAACAAAAAAATAAAAAATAAACAAAACACACAAACAGCCTAAGATCTAAATACCACCTCCATTTGGAAGGTGGAACTACAGTAGCCTTTGTGTACCAAGGTTATGAAAACCACTGTACACCTTAACTGTAAAAGTGCAACCCATTCTCCAAGTACTTTTACAAACAGAAATACACTACAGCAAAAACACCAGCACAGGTCCAGTTTAATCATTTAAAACAATGCAGGTATTTAGGTCAGCAACACTGGATAAATTGAATAGACCACACTTGTTTCAAAGTACAGAGTATTCAAATTATGAATGGTCTCCAATTATTTTCTTGACACAATTGTAAAAGTTGAAAAATGCTAACACATCATATACATAATACGTCATGTGAGAATACAGATTAAAACCTTCAACAAATGTACAGCATTCAAATGTTGCTTATGGAATGAAAAATGATTCATTGAATGTTTCAATCAGGCATAAAGCAATCAAAATAAACAATTTTCATTTATTATTCCCAGAAGATTTTCTTCTTTAAAATCTGACCAATCTATTTCCGAGTTAATGTACATTCCATGAACAAGGATTAAGGTAACAGATGGGACGAAAGTTGTTCGTAGTTCAAGATCAAAGACTTAAAGTCTATTACATTTACAATCCTATTTAATAATGATGGAATGTTCTTATTGTACTGTACAGTAGGGTACTGCAATAGATGTTGCGACAGTATGGAATAATTTTAGTATTTATGAGTCAGAACCAAATTCCTACTTTAAAATTCAAATTTTTACATCACAACTGTACCGTTTGTGGATTAAATGGTTTTGGTTCCTTTGTTGCAACCATGTGCCCTACAGTACATCACAGGAAGCGATAAGGTACCAGGTTAACAGATAGTGCATTTGCAAAATCTACAAAAATAACCAGTGATAATGTTATTTTTATTATTTATATATTTGGCAGAGTCAACTAACAAATTTTACATTTATGACATGTCATAAGATGTATTGCACCCAGATTTAGCTATGAGCTAATTTTCATTGCCAGTCCCTGGGCAGGTGTAGAAAGGAAGAAAATAAACAAACAAACAAAACTGAAAAAGAAAATACTTCAAATAAAGTAACATTTACAGAAGGGAGCAACTGCAATTGACAGTTTTAAGTTATCACCTCAAAGATAATGCAATAAGTCCTTCCAAACAAATATATAGTTATAATAACGACATTGGTAAATGTGAAGATCATGTACTGTAAAAACACTTTTTAAAAGACTAGATAACCACTCATTTAACTATCTTGGGAAAATCATGTCACAATATTATACAATATCATTAGGTGTGCACCGATAAATCGATAGCCTATCGGCATGGCACCGATATAAGGATAAAAATTATGAATCGGCTATCGGCAGTTTTTGTTATTTTAGCTGATAATGTACACCGATATTCATGCTTAAATTTCTTCCAGCAGAGAATTGAATGTGTGGTTTGGCGCGCTTACTAATGTCGCAAGAACACGGAGACAGTTTTCCTTGCAGTACTGTGTAAGGTACGATCAATCTGCTGTAAACATGTCTCAAATTTTTTAATATCTTAAGACAATAGGATAGCTCAGTTGTGTGCAGCAAAACAGACTTGATGCTACGTTAAATCCATCGATGAACTGCGGGTAGATTATTCCGATGCCTTTTTTTAAATTTTTTAGGTTGAATCCTAAAATAACATTGATGGTTTAAAGTTACTATTATTACTACACAATGTACTTCAAAATGACCTTTTGTAATTTTTGTTGAGGGCGTATTTGATGGCATTTTGTTAAGTACTTTTGTTAAGTAAGACTTTTTTTGGTTAAGTGAACAATTTAAGTTGGGCTGCATTTTTAAGCATGAGCTGCATAAACACTAATGTTAATCAAAGAAATGTCATAACGTGACACAGTAAATCTGGAAGCAAAATACTGTGGAATAATTCTTAGTATAAGCTTAGGGCATGCTGGAGGCATGAAAAAGTGCAGCAGTGTGGAGTAGTCGTTAGGGCTCTGGACTCTTGACCGGAGGGTTGTGGGTTCAATCCCCAGTGGGGGACACTGCTGTTGTACCCTTGAGCAAGGTACTTTACCTAGATTGCTCCAGTAAAAACCCAACTGTATAAATGGCTAATTGTATGTAAAAATAATGTGATATCTGTATAATGTGAAATAATGTATAATGTGACATCTTGTAACAATTGTAAGTCGCCCTGGATAAGGGCGTCTGCTAAGAAAGAAATAATAATAATAATAATAATAATAATAATAATAATAATAACAACAACAAGATATAGTTTTATAATTTTAGATGTTAAACAGGTATCGTTTTATTGTTGTACTTATGACAAAACTGAACAGGTATTGTTTACTTGTTGCATTTACTTCAGAAAATGAATACAAATAACTTGGTATTATATTGGGTGCTTGACAGCAATTTATACATTTGTTTTACAACATAGTGTAAGGTTTCTGCAGGAGTAATGTTGTGGAAAAGAGTACTTAACTGAATACATAGAAGTCCAGACTTTTCAATAACATACTTTGTTACACTGTCCTCACAATCAGGTACACAAGACACAGATAGTGTCATAAGAGTTCACCGTCGGGTATTTAGTACCAACTCAGAAAGACATTCAGGTTACATTTGCTTTTTATAATCTTCTGATATCCCTGCAAAAAAAACGGCTATTAACCACCGGCCAAAAAAACCTTAAATCAGTGCACCCCTAAATATCATCTACTATGTACTGTAGCATTATAGTATCTTACTGTTTTAAACAACTGCAACACACCAGTTTCAGGGAATACTAGAACATCTGAGTAGCACACAGATTGTTAATATGGTAAAATGTGTGCAAATAGGCTGCACATGGAAAGATGTTTCTCTCTGTTTAGTCAGTATATCTGAAGCACTTTTAAACTGGCTTTATCGTAATGTAAATGCAGCTGTCCTAGGTCCAGCCGTCCTAAAAGTGGCCTGCTCCAAAGGGGGTCTCTGCGATGGCTTTGGTCTGTTTTTTGCTCTACTGTGAACGCATCGGTCCCCGAGTTGGCTCATGTTTGCCAAGTACACCCTTCGGCAACAACCCCATTGTCAGCGGCGTCAAATAGGCACCGACAACAGCAACAGAAAGTTTGGATTGTTACTCTGGACAACAGAAACAAAAACTATTTGACAGAATTCCAAGAGACACAGGTAAAGGATTCCAAAATTCAAACAGACTTTTATATTTGTGCATTAATGTGAAAAGATATTTAAAACATACTGTATATTTATGTTGAATAAATGTGAAATAAGTCTAGTTGCCACAGAACTGTCAAATATTTTTCACACATACTGCATCTACAAATGTAACCTGCATTTATACTTTGGTACAAATCATTATGAGGAAATGTTTCGTTTTGTAGATACCTCTATCTAGAATTAAGCAAATCATTAAAGTCGGTAACAAAAAGCTTTCCTTCATGGGACGAATACAGTCCTTTGTTTAAAAGTAACATGTTTTTAGACCTCACATAACGCGTGTTTATATGCATAACGGCACTAACATACGGTACAGTTCAAATGCGAAAGATTATGTTTTGATTTGCTTCACCAAGTTATTCTCTTACGTTGTTAACCACCCCAAATCCTGTGTGTCACATTCACTCACTGCCCCACCTACTGCAGGACACTAAATCAGACATTACAGGGCTTGAATTTCAGCACGGAACTGTGGGAATCACGGTGACTTTCGCGTGAACTCTTAAAACTCAGCCCCATTCACTTTGGGGCACCAGGGCACTGAAGGTTATGCACATATTACTCAGGCACCGTAAAAGCCCACCTACCAGACTCGCGGTTCAATGGTGCAGTTTTTTTTTTTTTTTTTTATTTGAGCCAGCTATGATTACAACATATATAGCAGTGACCAAACATGATTTTTTTTGGAAAACCTTTTCTTTATTTTTTTTTGTATGCCTTGCTCATGTTGCAACTACCAGAATATGAAAGGAAATTCTGTGGCCTTTCTTTTGATGTTACATGCATGCAGTACAAACTATCCAGTAGTTAAACATTCATAAATGAAAACAGTGAAAAACAGGCAGAAATAGAGCTAAGTGTAAAGAGTTAAAAAGAAATAGAGCGCTGGTTAAAAAGAAAAGCACTTTTCTTCTGTTGCATGCAAAAACTTCAGGCAATGGCAAAAGCAATGAAGAGTGCTCCGTCTCACAGTGATGAACAGCTGTAGGTCTCATGAAAGCAGCTTATTTTAAAGCAACACCAGTGTGAAGGATGATGCAGTAAAATATATATAGTTTTTTTTATATGCAAAAGTGCCTTTTCTTTTGCCATTCCTCCCTAAAATTTTTGAACCCCCCCCCCCCCAAATTGACTGCAGCATGTATTGTGCAAGACTCCTCAAAGCAGATGCTTAAAAAAGCCACCACAACAAGGAATAACCTAGGCCAAAGAGAATAAAGAACTGGTCAAATGACTTTTGAGGTAGCTAAAATTAAAAATGAACATGGCAAGTGTGTACAGCGAGACAAAAGTATAATAATCCATACAAGTTTCCTCACACATTCTGGCAAGCAGTTCAATAGATACAGCAAAATTCTAAAGTGTTACAAAAGTACTGTACATTGTGTACGCCTGTCTCCACTACTGTATATCCCCTGGCAGGAATATCTATCTTCAGGGGGGATAATCATACCCATTATATTAACTACTTCAAAACAGTAGTTTGTAAAACTGATTTTCCTGGCAATATCTTGACTCCTATTCATCTTCAGGATTATGACATAACTACCCGTTTAAGGCTGAATCAATGTCTCACTTTGCTGAAAAACCTAATCAATACCAGCAAGGACATGCTGCTGTCAAAAGCAAACTGCTGTTCATATTGCGAGCTTCCCTCTGGGTTGGTGTTACAAAACTACAGTGTAGCAGATAAATCCCACCCTGCAGAGCTAAGGTGACTCCAATCACTCTGCAGGTACTTCAGAAGATAGTTATCTTATAGTAACCATCAACATGTATACTACATTACTGTATGTCAATAAAATCGAAGTGTCAAAGTTTAAACTGACAAAGTACTTACACCATCATGTTTATTAAAAGATATTTACAAGGCTATAGTCTCTTCAACTGCCGAACCAAAGCAAGGAGTGTTACCAAGCTACTGTACAGCACAGCACTGAACTTGTGGGGTGCCTGACCAGTAGTGGTTGCTGGAATGCAACGCACATTTCGATTTTCATCCCAAACTTGCGTGAGTGCAAAGACCAATGTAAGTTACTTAATGTTTTGTCTTGGAATGAAAACAATTGAAAACATAAACACACAGAGTACACCAGCTAAATACACTAATGTGATCCATTCTGTTTATGGCATCTCACAGACCTTTACCTGCAGCCCCCAGCTATCTTAAAAAAAAAAAAAAAACTACAAAATACCTGCATCTCATTCAATCCCTGAGCAGAGTTCAGTGCTCAACAGTGCTTTACACTACTGTCGTGGAGCTTTTACTGTAGATTTCGCGCAACTCAGTCATTTTCTTCACGTATCTTGCACTGCATACAGTAAATATGCATGTTATCCATCTTATTTATGGCACGTTAGTCACCTGCAGACTACCATGTAAGCTTACAAATGATGTTGATCATTATTTGCCTTTAAATGTCTTGCAAGCTTTGTTATTCTATCTACATGACTGAAAAGTCTGCACTATGATTAGTATACTGTAGTTAATATAGATTTGCACAAATGTATTACTCTATTAAATTTCCATTAGAGAAGAACCTCAAAAGCAGAACTAAACAGAGCTGGAAGTAATTTATGAGAGGAGAGAGCTCTCACTTGAGTGAACACACAAACTTTAGGATGCAATTACATAAGCTAGGTTATCAAAAACATAATACTGTAGTTTTGTCATTCAGTGATTATCAGGATTTGCAAAGGGTTTCTCAGTGTGTGCAAATGCTACCAGAAAAAAAAGCTTCCTGTGACACTGCATAAATTATTTCCTGATAGTTAGCAATAGAACCCATTTCTCAAGAATATCAGCTCTCCGAACAGCGTTACAGTATTGTCTTTTTATTCAACGATTGGAAACAACTGTGTTTCACAGTTTTTGTACTACAACAGTGAAACATGCAACATTTTGTTTGGTCTTAAGAGAATCTATTTTATACACACAGATTCACTTGACCCCTTGCCAACTTTTTCTGTACAGTACTGCAGCCCCCCCATCCAAAATTGGTCATCTACACTACTGTGTTCCTTCATTCACTAATGGAATACATAATAAGGTTATGCAAAATATTTTATAGGAGCTTGCTCTCTATTACAGTAGAGTCAATTATCTGATCTTTGACTAACCGTACTGTCTAATCAACCAAACGCACCTGTAATCACGTGATGAATTACATGTGGTGTATTACGCACACAGCTTCTGCTGCGAAAACTGCTACAAAGATTTAGCTGCCAAAAAAAGGACCAGCAGACTGAGGCAAATGAAAGTTACAGAATCATTCATACCACCAAAACCTTAGATGGAGCATTGTGTGCTTTAAATTGTTGCAGTTAGCAAATAAAAAAAAAGTTAAGGGCTTGAGATCCTGTCTATTGAGCAGCTAAGAACTTTTATTTTATTAATTTCAATTGCACATTATTACAATGCCTTAACAGCAAGTATCAAAGTATAGAAACATTTTCCTGAATTTCTGAAGTTTAATGATTTTCAAAGTTTGGTATATGGTAAATTTAATTACTGTACTGAGTTACCTTAACTGTAGGTGTTAGTTTTACTGAATTGCATTAATTGAATGATTTGTAAAGCTTTGTAATTTTGTATGTTAACTTTATTCTACACATTATTAAAGGTACAGTAATTGTTATTAATACCCGTTAGATTATCCATACAAATTAATTATGTATCGGTCCCAATTAGTCTGGATAATTGACGCTACTGTACTTTATAGTAGCTGGAGGTCGAGCTAGCTTTTATGTTCATGCGTTCCTGAAACGAACACGCCCGAAATTTTGCGTCCCATCCATCAATACTAAACTATTGTTAACACAAAGACTAATTAACTCCAGGGATGTGCATTTTGGTACATTTTTACAAACGTTTAACACTAGAACTGCCACAGTAGTCATTTTGACGGTTTTCACTTAAAATTTAAATTACTCTGCATGTGTTAAAGATCCGCGGTTGTCTGTTCTTGACTTTTCCTAAATACATATATTAAATATACTGATGCCGTTTGAAAGTCAGAATCGCAAAAATAAAAAAAAGTTACAATACATACTTGCTTGTATTGTTAGTACAACCTACAATACACTGTTTGTTATATGTATACAAGCCAGTTTGTTATCTCTGCCTCCGCTGAGTTTACAGCAATATGTATTTGAATAGAATATTGCTCTTGACGTCTATATGTGTTATCGAAATATCTATTGTAATCCTATCAATTCCTTGGAGAACTGCCGTCTGGCTGAGTGTAAAGAGTTTAAAAAAAAAAAAAAATAAAAAAATAAAAATAAAGCGAAGCGCTGGTTAAAAAGAAAAGCACCTTTTTCTTCTGCTGCATGCAAAACCTACACGTCAGGCAATGGCAAAAGCAATGGAGAATGCTCTGTCTCACAGTGATGAACAGCTGTTAGGTCTCCTGAAAGCAGCTTATTTTAAAGCAACGCCAGTGTGAATGATGATGCAGTAAAATATATAGTTTTATATGCAAAAGTGCCTTTTTTATGCCATTCCCCCCTAAAATTTTGAAATTTTTCCAAAACTGGACAAAACCAGCAATGTGAGCGAAGTGTTTGCACTGTGGACTGGCTCAACGAGAATGGAAATACCCAAGAGGCAATGAACAGTGAGTAAGCAAGACTCACAAGAACCAGACTTTTGCTGTTCGGTCAGTGGTTCTGACCATACACGGTACAAATTCCCTTAAAACTGGACAGTTGGCAACCCTAGTGCCACAATAAATAACTGTAAATATATAAAAATGAAGCTTATTGCTGGTTTTAATATGTACTATTTTCTGAAATGTCCTTCATAGTTTCACATGTAACAGACACCATGGTGTCCATGCTACACCTATATTTAATATAAAAATATCCCTTTCAAGACAGGTAAATATTAAGACAATAAAATGACATTTAAAAAATGGTAGAAAAAAGGAGTAAGTTCCAGTTGTATTTATGTATAATAACACAATGTCAAATTAAGTCAAATTTGAGACAGTTCCATGCATTGCATGTTTGAGGATGTAAAACAATTTACATTATATTTTCATATATTTAAGTAAGCAATCCATAAAAGTCTTCAAAAGGACATACTGTGCACTGCTTTATAAGTCTAAGTGCCATGCTAAATATAAAAAGCACCACTTTCTGTTGTCAATGTTACATACAAATTGTAGGGTGGTCATTGAAGGAACTATGTCAATTGAAAATTACTTTTTAAAAAAGACATACCTGTTATATAAATTCATACCTTGGACAGTTGATAACTAAAGAAATAAATGCAATTAAGTCATTTTTAAATTTTGACCTTGCGCTCCCACTTTTGGTACCAAGTATTGGAGACTGACCTATATCACAGCTTTTTTTTTTTTTCTTAAGTGTGGTATAATAATAAATCCAACTACATAATAACATATCCACTAAATTAGATTTTAGTTGGATATATTAAACTTTTGAGTATACTATTTTGTGATTTTATTGGATATCTATGCTTTTTAGTCAGAACTTAAGGTCAAGTTTCTCAAGATAGATGCCAGTGTTTTATACAATAGTATAAAGCAATGCTGTATAGACCTCCAGTTAAGCATGCAGTCTATATCTATGATGCAGTTATAATTGGCTCTCAGACAGGCTTCAAAAAGGTAAATATATGCTTCACACAAATTATATATTTATTATAAAATCAAAGGATGATTGAGAATCAGAGGCAGAGCCAGAACAAATGTCTTGTATATGTTTAAATGTAAAAGCAAATTCTAAAATTGTTGAGATACTGGTTTTGGAATATTGTTTCAAATTTGTTTAAGGCAGCAAAAAATAAATTAAAACAGCTGATGAGAAACTTTCGGTCTCGCACTGATAACGTACTGTACCCTCTCAGTCAAAACGGCAAGTTTCTCAGTATCTAAAAAGCTTAGAGGGAACGATTATATCTGTTGATAGAAATCTAACCAATATACATTTTCTTATTAAGCTACATCGTAGACAACTCAATTGTGTACTTTTCAAAATACTATGGTACAGTACATAATGTCCTCAGAGGCTACTGACATTTCCAAAATCACCTTTCTAGCAGCACTGTACAAGCCTCACTGACTGCTGCACTCAGTAGGGCAATGCCATTGGACAGTTTATAAGTACAAGCAGAACACACAAAAACCTGAATCTTTCACTTCTAATTTTCACTTGAATTATATAATTAGGCAGAGCAAGCCAAGCTTAATGCAAAGTCAATAAATTATTTTTAGCTGTTGACAGAGACCTGCTGGCAATTTTAACACTTCAGGAAATTAATCATTATACACACCTCAAACACTGTAAACTGGTCAGTAATTATGTTACTTATAGCCTGAATTAATAATAATAAAAAAGTTCCTATTCATATTGACCCACAATCTGCACCACACTTGGAGAACACTTGTTTAGGCTTCATGGCTCCGACTCCATGGAACTCTCTCCCAGTTTTGGTGCGTGATGCTCCCACCGTCACTCACTTCAAAATCAACTCTCAAGACCCACCTGTTCTCTCTTGCTTTCCATGCTCTTTAAGCCTGATAACTGCTATTAGCTGCTGTGTTGCTGCTACTATCATGTATTATGCACTTTTCACTGTAATGTATTATGCATTGTTTTTTTACTGTATAGTATATGTATTATGCATTTCTCTGTATTTAAATATTATGGATTTTCTTGTTGTTACTGCATCTTGTAAAGCGTTTTGTGATGGTGGTCCACTATGAAAGGCACTTTAAAAAATTGATTGATTGATTTGTATTCTAGTCCAAGTACTGTAATTATTACAAATTTTGAAAAAAAATGTGCTTTAGGCAGGGTGGCAGTACTTGTTTCAATATATATCCTGCCACCACCCGTTACTGTATATGACACGTGAATTGTGTTAACCAATAGCTTAGCAGGTAAAAATACAATACTTTTTCAACAATGGCTTTTCAACATCTCCAAAACCAAACCAAAACACGCATCAGCTGTGTGGTCCAGTGGTTAAAGAAAGGGGCTTGTAACTAGGAGGTCCCCGGTTCAAATCCCACCTCAGCCACTGACTCATTGTGTGACCCTGAGCAAGTCACTTAATCTCCTTGTGCTCCGTCTTTCGGGTGAGACGTAATTGTAAGTGACTCTGCAGCTGATGCATAGTTCACACACCCTAGTCTCTGTAAGTCGCCTTGGATAAAGGTGTCTGCTAAATAAACAAATAATCAGTGGTCTGTTATGTTTTTGTTGCGGTACCGTATATAAAACATTGTTAGGGCACAGAACAGCCGTTCCTAATCAGCCAGAGTGCAAAAACCCTTCTACTAAATTCAGTAATCTGCTAAATAGAATTTGCATTACATTTTACTTCTACAAAAATATTAACTTCTGCAGAAGCACATCCCATTTGTTCCGACTCACATATACAGGTTAATTTCCAAATTCAGACAGCTGACAGCTACTGTAGGGAGGCATCTTGTACTCCTGCTTTAATCTGACATCCCAATGCCCCAAACGCTTCTACTGAAATTGTACTTTTCCAGAAGCTGATCTGCCTTATGTTATCAATCACCTTGATGCTTTTTGGGAGCAGGTACAGTAGCACTACAGTTACTGTTTCATGCTCTGTTGCTGGATTCTGCTACACATTTCCTGTACAGCTTTTGAAGCCCGGTGACAATTCTTACATACTGACAGGGTCAATAGACAACTACCAGTCAAAACAAGATTTAAACAATAAACCACAAGCTAACATGGTCCCTCTCCTGAGTGACCTAACAAATGCATCATTCAATAAAATGTTCAAATGAAGGCACTACATAGTTAACAATCAGTGATCATCTTTCAAGAGCGAACTAGCCAAATCTTTTACAACTTAACAATGCAATGAGCCTGAAATTTACCGAACTTACTTCAGGAGACGGCAACAAACTAATAGGTTATAATGAAGTAGTACAGTATAGTATCTCAATGTGTTAAGGAATAACAGTATTAATTTAAAAAACAGTCAGAATGTAATTTCTTAAAAGAAATCCCTGCTAAGTAAAACAAGTACAGTAATTAATTTAGCCTACACCTCAAATCTCTCAAATGTGTTGCCATTTACCAAGGGCCTAGTTTTTACAAGTTATCAAGGCAGAGAAGATAATACAAAAATGTGACGTTTTAAACTTGTTATACATTCAAAAGGGACTATCCAGAAGCCAAGTTGGCCAAACTGAACATATTCCAAGTCTTTCAGCGCATTAACCCCAGAAGCAATTTAATAAAAAGCACAAGAGCAGCTGCAGACTGGCCAGTCCATGGAATACAAAAAACAACAAAAGGTTATTTAATTCAATGAGTTAATCAGCACACATTTAAATCGCCACCAAGAGTTTTCTAAACCATCTGCAAGACGACAGACCTTGCTGCTTGTGAAACAACTGGCACCATGCTATCATGTCCTCATGTCAATGAAATTTATCTCCTAGCAACAGTCAAGCTAAGTGCTGGAAAGCAGGGGCCTGCATTCACTGAACAATTCAAAGACAAGGGAACGTCCAGAGCCTGGATTAACAAACGGCTCCAATTGTTGGTATTCAACAACAAGTTTAAGCCACATTAAATGCCATGCTGAAACAGACTCTCTCAAAATATTTAAAGCCATCTAAATAGTGCACAAAAAGCTATTGTACTGTACATGCTATTTACTGTGTGTTTGATATAAAACAGCATAGTTTAATTTAAATTAATATTTATAATAAATAGTACATAACGTTGACACCGCATTTTACTTACTTCTTTTTTTTCATTCCTTGCCATTGCTGTTTCTTCACAGTAAACAGTGACCATAGACACATTTTCATAAAGTAATAACAGGAGGTTTACTTGTGCCTTTTTGTAGCTGAACAAGCAAACGAAAACTGAAATTTAACTTTAAACACTTCAAATAAAACAAATGTGGAAATGGTGTGGTAAAGTAAAGGGGACAAAAACTCACCGTTTTGGTTCTCGTTTATTACATTCCACATAAAGGCGCAACAAAAACTATATACAATCTATATAAAAAAATCTCACATATCACACACAAATATTTTTCAATTGCCATTTTTTGAAACTGTTGCGCAAATTCTGTATTTGTCATTTGTACTGAATACGAACACCTGATTTTTGTAGCCGAATACATCTAAAAAATATTTGTTCAAATATTCGGATATTTGTCCCAGCATTAATATATATTTGGAGGCCTTTTGGATTGTGTAAAATACATCTGGATTAGCTTTTCACTGTCAAACCTAGTTATGTTTAAAATGATTGTAACCGAAAGTTATTGATCAACCAATTGAATAATTATTCTTATTATTTATTATATCACGTTATTTTTACATACAATTACATTATTTTTACATAAAATTACCCATTTATACAGTGGGGTTTTTACTGGAGCAATCTAGGTAAAGTACCTTGCTCAAGAGTACAGCAGCAGTATGTCCCCCACCTGGGATTGAACCCACGACCCTCCGGTCAAGAGTCCAGAGCCCTACCACTACTCCACACTGCTGCCCATAATACCATAATTTCTCGTAATCTCCTTGAACTAACCATAACAGGCCTAAAAATGAAAGAACCAGAGTAAAGATCTTGCATCAAGGGTGTATTTAGTATTTTGCTGGTAACATTTTCAGTTTAGGTTCTTGAAACTCAAAAGCAACAAACTAGTTTAACTTCTCCAGAGTCTTAGTGCATCAGCTGAACCCAGACGATCAGGGAGGTAATAATACACACCAAATTCTGCAGTTACTGTAATACATTTCAAATATTGAAAACCTGAACCTAGGGCTGCAACAAGTAGCAGATTTTACTGGTTGACTAGTTGGTGCCAGTAGTCGATTAGTTGCAACTACATACTGTAATTGATAGATACCTGACTGTAATGTGTTTCCAACTTCAGATGCTACAGTTTTGTGCTCGCTACACTTGACATTTAAAAAAAAAAAAAAATTGGTTTTAGGTATATTTTGTTTTAATTTAACGCACTAAAATTTCTGCCAGGATGGCAGAGCAAAGTTTTTAAAGCTGTTGACCTAGACACACTTTAATCTTCAGAAGTGATTAGTAGTCATTTAGTAAGACAATTCTTACTGCCCAGTCCTCTTATCTGTTCAGCCAATCACCGTGTTCTATTTATCCAAGCCATTCTGTAATAGGACTGCTATGATTAAATCGAAAATCGATTTTTCGATCGATTCCATTCCTCATTGTATACATCAATATAAATACTGGATAAATGATACAATAATTACATTTTTGAACGCGCACAGTTAATTATATTATTTAAGTTCTCACCGAAACTGCACCGAACGCCCTCTGCCTTTCTATTTTCTTTTCCTGCTCGTGTTAACTAGTATCTGAATTGCTGGACCCATCCTACCAGCGAATACGTTTTGAAAATGCTTTGTGTGCATGCCCCTCTGTGTATTCGATCTAAACAAAAAAAAAAAAATGCGCTGCCTTGGATCCAGAGTAGGATGACAGGCTTGTATTCCTGGCAAACAGCATGCAAATAAATTGTGCACATTAAAGAAAACTGACTGTATATAGTTTGCGCTTCTTTGGAGTTTCAAAATGAACTGTTATATAATGAATATTCAATAACGTTAAACTATTATTATTATTATGATGATGATGAAGTTTTAGGCAGGGATTTCCACATTGTGTATTTCACAGATAGTGAAGATTAGGTGGTACAGTACAAACAAGATGCAATGCGTGACGCTGCAGCTGTCACCGAATTTAAAAAAAAATAAAAAAATTGTGTCTAGTTTGTGTGGCGGTAAAAGCAGATATTTATTCAAATGACTATATTTTGTGTGCCCAATTAATCGATTGCTATTTTGATTCTTAACTGACAGCCCTATTTTGTAATATATAAATGCTGGTACTTGTTCCCTGTATTTAAAATTAGCTTGGCAAGTAAATCGGAGATGTAGCCTAGTATTTTTCGCAACCGAACAGATAAGAAACAGTTTGTGGAGCCTTGTTAACTACTGTACTGTATAATTTCAGGCCCTAGTCCTCCTAAATAATTAGAAGCAATTACAACAAAACTGCCAACATTAAAGCACTGCTCATTTGATGTTACAAATAATTAAGGCAGTGTAAATCAGCAGCAATTTCAGCATCAGGTTTTCAGCAGCATTAAGATCACTTTCCAACCCTGGAATAAAGATTAACCAAAACACCATACATACATAACATTTGAATAATAAAAACGGTATTATGTTACAGACTGGATTATGTTACAGATTCAAGATTTCTGACTGGACTCGTACTGTATCTGTTTGCAACTGTTCGAGCACAATACTTTATTACCGTAGGACTAACAAATAAATTCTTACTGTAAAAAAATATTGGTAGTTATTTACAATCAAGAATATTGTATGAACCCTACATTAGAACTAGCAATTGAGCTGATGAAGAAATGTGCAACACCCTTGTCGTGCTCTTCAAATAAGTCTCTGGAGTCTTGGAATCAAATGGACATCTTGGACAACTCATCTCAGTCAGGAAAAAAATGATGCATTGCAGAGAGAACTGCAATCTGACAGGACGGTCAGACATAACTGCCATACAACTCTGGCCTGCAAAATCAACTGATTTCATTTGAAAAGGAGGTGTGACATTTCTAGGCATGACAATCCTACATGGAACATTTCAACACCTTGTAGATCCTAATGTCCAGGACCTTTTCTAACTAGAGAACACAACATCTCTATCCTCTCCCCAGTAAAGCGTGAGATTCCTTCACCATAATAATACAAATATATGGTATTATTAAAGGACTTTTCAACCAGAATTGGTACTTTTTGGCATTCAATAATCTACATGCATTATTTCTTCCTTGATGAGAATGGGAGCCACAAAAGGTGACAATGTTAGGGATATGTTTAAAAGAGGAAAATGTATTTCACACACAGCCCTAACCAGCATAAGCAGGAAACAGAATCCCCAAATCAATATAACACTATATACCAACAGTGAAAATCATGTTCATTAGTGACATCTTCTGACAGATACTATGTTTCCTTGGCATCAAAGTACTATTGTATATTATAATTATATATATATATATATATATATATATATATATATATATATATAAATCCCCACACATTCATAAACAAAACTAAGAACCTAATTATCTAGCTAGAGGAAGGTTTTGCTTATTCCGATTCTGCATTATTAGAATTTGTTAAAAACACGTCAGGGTCTAAGTTTATATGTAAAAATCAGTAACTTAAAAATTAACCTGTTTTCATGAAATACCCAAAAAGAAAATCGATTCTAGGTACCAACAGTGGGAATACAACACTACTAAATCTTTGACAGCACTTACCTGGTCTTTCTCGTGGGGGAGAAGGGTTACAGGTGGGAGCAATGAAGTGGAAGCACAAGTGTATTTAGATGATCCCATTCTTTCCACACTTCCATAGTTCATCCTGTAAAGTGGTCCATCCTTCAATAATCTCCCATTATTAACAGCACGTTTCGCTGCTAAACGTAAACGCTGTTGAAATACTGGGCTGTCAATTACATTTGACAAATCATCCTGGCTTCGAAGGTATCTCTCTATGTTCTTCAAAGAACAACCACTGAGATCATCAAGACCTTCAATGGCTCTCTTCAGTAGCTTATTCCAATCCACATTTCGAAGATCCCCAGCAGATCTAATAGATCCCTTTAGGGATATAGGAAAGGTTGCTGATTTGAGGGGTGAAATCCGCCCAGGATTATCTGGGTCTTTATAGGATGCACACCCTTTGTTTGTTACTTTAAGAACGGAGCCATCAAGAACACTTAATTCCAATTGTTCTAGAACAGTCTTCTTGTCTAATCCATGTGAAGCTGATACTGCATGACAAATTCGTTCTTCGGATGGCCTCTGCTTCTGCCTCTTAACCTTCTGTATAGCTTCAAGTATCCACTTCGTATACAGTGGGTTAGCAAGTTTTACCATGGTTGAAGAATAATTTGTTTCAGCATAGAGTTATCCATAAAGTTTTCTCCTTGTTAGAAATGAAATGCATCCACATTATAAAATGCATTTAAAACAAACAATTCAGCAAAGCATCAAATGCCATTCTAACTCACTCCTGTATATCCTTGGAAAGATGGGACCATTGAAATCAAGAAGGTGGTACATTTGTAGAATAATCCTCTGTTTTAGTAGTTTAACAGTTGGACATCTGAAACATGTTGATAATAAATCCTCAGAAATTAATCAATAACCTAGAAGAAATAAAGAAGAAATTGTTTTACTTTAATGGAATCACTTAACCTGTTTGTACCTTTACCATGTTAGCCATTCATTTCTTAAATTCAAAAGGTTATAAATCAGTTTACAACATGAAAGTATCCGTTGTACTAGTTCCCAGTTACAGTAGGAGTTCTCAGACATCAACTACTTGCTTGCTTTTTGTTCCATTTTACCATGTCTTTGTAGAAAAACTTTGACATTAACTTTTTGGCTAGGTTATGGGGGTTTTGTTGTTGTGTTTTTGTCCGATTTAGCAAAAAGCTTTTCTAAAAGAATCCACAGTGTGAAAAACTGCTTGGGAAAACCGAGTTCATGCAATAAATAGAGTGTACGTGGATCAATATTAATCTGATTAAATATAGGCCTAATGTGCCACATGTGTTCCACTTAAGTTCAAAAGACACTTTTTTCTAGATTAATGGTATTCTACTAATTGTGTTCATCAACTGAAAGATGATGAAGCTGCAGATCTAATAACTGAATGAGCTACAGTAAAGTATAGGCTATGTCATTATCACCGTTAAATTTACAGAAAGGGCCTAAAAACAGAACACTAATTCATGTACATAAATTTTTTTTTTAGCAACGAGCCCTGTACAGTAAATCTTAACGTTTATAAACACAGTAGGATAATTTATGGCTTGGCTAGTTTAAAAAGTATTTAGTCTACATTTTGTCAAACATAGGCCTACTTCAGTAACTGGCATACTGACACGTGGCTCTCTTTCACGGAGACACAGGATGGGCAAAGATGCTAGTCGTCGACCACACACCACAAAGTAACTGCTTAAAATGAAGAAAAACATTTTTAAATACAGATTTAAAATTTTGTAAAATCGCCACTAGTGGCCAGTACTGCAATAAAATTTAAATAACACAGTGGGGAAGCCAGGATCTCGTCTGAAAGTTTAGGTTACAATTACTTTATTGTTGTTTAGTGGTAATCCAAAAATTCTACCAAGAGAGAAATTTCTTTTAGCCGGTATCTTTCCTTGACAATTTTTTTTAAATAGCATCTTAAATAATGTTGCTTGCATGTCACGTTTAAACATGTACAGACTAAGTTTACTATTACTATGCATACCCATTCACCAAACGATTAAAATGAAACTTGAGCTATTAAGTCCCTAAATTCATCCAGTATGTTATTTATTTACCTTGTTGCAACACACAATAAATTCCCCATTGTTATAAATACAAAATTTGAGCAATCACAGAATCATGAAAAGTAATGCGCCATGATTGACTGTACTTCCATCATGTAAATGCAAGCGTGACAGACTGACAGACAACCAAGCATCTTCTTAAAAACCTAGATTCTGATACTCATAAAAACTTGTCCTATAGAATGCCCTACCATGTTTCATCACAATTGTTGGGTGTATTGGTCCAAAACATGACACATTGACCTTGGATGGGCACTTCCACCACTGTATACAGGTAACACTATCTCTGAGGATATACTCAGCAGATCAGATAAGTGTTTAAGTGTAAATGGTACTTTATAGATTAATGTAATGCACACATTTAGTGTACATATATATATATATATATATATATATATATACATATACATATATATACATATACATATACATATATATATATATATATATATATATATATATATATATTAAATGTGAAAGCACTAGTATGCTAGCATTATCTTTAAAGGTTAGTGATTGCAACCAGCACAGAAAAAATGTCAGTACATTATGCAACCAGCAGGTGACCTGTATTGTGCAATATCTTTCGAATTCTTCTACCTGCTAGTAAACCCCAGTGATCACACATCAAGCTCGACTCTCTACTGCAGCAGCAGGGTCAAACTAGGATTGCAGGAAAAAAAGACAACAGCCATTGCATTAAACAAACTCAGTCTCAACGACTCCTTTTATGATCCATCCCATCATTTACCACAATGTCTTCAATCAATTCCTTTACACTTGAATCCGAGTATATTTCACCAAGTAGACTATTCCCTTCATTTGCTTATTGTGATTAAATCAGAATACCTTCACATTAGTTTATATATATATATATATATATATATATATATATATATATATATATATATATATATAAACACCTCTTTTTAATCAATCTTTTTTAATTCGACCGTGGTTACATTTATGTATGTCTAACAACTTAAAAGCACGTTCAAAGTTCTAATAGCCTTGCTCACCACTAAACGAAATACACATCTCCATAAAAAAAAAAGTCAAATACTGATTTCAAGTTTATATTGCAGTCAATTTCTCAATTACCTTATCTTAAATATATATTTGACATCTCTATGTTTATGGCGGAGATAACTGAATATTGTAATATGATGGTAACTTAATGTCCCAATTAACCTGTGCTTGAATTGAATGAAAGACAAATCACAAACCTTGACTTCCAGCAGCTGTGGGTTGACGGCGCTACTGCCTGCTGGTGTTACCTAAACAGACGCCATTTTGTTACAATGTTGTAGTTTACATGAATCCGACATGACACTGATTACAGCCCAATGGAGTCTCATTAAACCTTACCTACACACTGGAGTACCCTCCCTAGCAACGTAAATATTGGCTATAAAATGAAAAATCCGATTCCTGGTTTGATAGAGCAGTCGTCAATCACCAAAGCGAGTTCCTGCCCCTTACAGATGTAATGCAAGTTGTTGGTGGCAGCATCTGCCAATTATATTGGACCGACCCGCCTTTTAAAGAAACGATTAGTTAAAAAAAAAAAAAAAAAAAAAGACACTCATAAGGAGATCCGCCACCTACCAATCTCCTTCACAGGATAACAAAAATAAGGCACACTTCAATTACGATTGGTCGACTGATGTATTAATCGTGTAATTTAACTGAATAACAGCAACAACAAAGGCTGACACAGATTCAAGAGTCCGTCACTTGGAAAAATAAAAACATTTTCTGCCTACCTACAAACGCCTCTCAAAAACGATTGGCTAAGTCAGACAGCAAAATTGGAGCATGTTACATTTAATTGGTTGGCTGTTAAATCTATCATGTATTTGCTAAAGTTGCAGATAATCGGTTGTGTTGAAGTTTGATGAGATGTAGCCTAATGTTTATCCTCGTGTGTGGATGGTTGTTTTTACTGCTGCTACACCCGCGTTTCGCTCCCTTATTGCTTTTAAAGTCAGTGTCAGGTATTTCGTCTCTTCGCCATACCTCTGTCATTTGATAAACACTTTTCTAAACCTACAATACACATTTTCTCAATTTTATGTATTTATACTGTACCACATACATACCAGAATTATAATTACTGTATAAAACCATATACAGTTTGCATAACAATTATTTCACCTCCGAGTCCAATATTACAACAAAAATTCACCATTACGCTATGTATACACTTGGTAAATGTGTACTTTATTATATTTTACATTATATCATACATCTAATTTGGCGAGGTTATCTGACCCACGGTGCTATTCAAAGCGCAGTTTAAATTTAAAAATGTGAAATTTATCATGATGTAACAACACTCTTTGAAATCAAATGTAACACAAAAGCGATAAATGAAAAAAATAACGAGAGAAATGAAGGGAAAATGCCTGCTAAGTCGAAAAAATGTTTGTAGTTACCTTTTTTAAGTTTTCACAGGGCTCGTCTCTTCATTCAATAAATGATGTTATTTTTAACGTTGAAAAACTGAAATTCCAAAAGCTTGTTTTTATTAAATGGATTGACGCACGCGACAGCTCGCGCTGAAGCAGAAAGGACCTGATAACAACTAATTGAAAGGTTAATCTACATAGCAGGCTGTGACAAAGTAGTACCCTCCCCCTTCTTCACTCTATCTCGGAAACACTCTGAAAGGGAAAGTTAAGTTTCTGCCTCACTGCTTGCATTTACAGAATTTAATATAATAAAAATAAATAAATAAATACAAATAAAAAAAGCACTTTCCTTTTAAAAACCTAAGAACAGAAGAGCATCCTAAAACACCATCGATCCAGCAGGGTCAACTAGGCTTGTGATGAATACAATTGTTGTGCTTTTTGTCATGGGACTCTAAACTGAGCTGCGGCAGCATGCAATTATTTTTTAAACACTGCAGTATTATTATTCGGGGCAGTTTTATGTTATTCTTAAGGCAATGACCGACTTCCTTTCCAAGTTGCTCAAGCACAAGCTGTTTGCGTCTACGCGAGGAAGCGCTGTAAAATTTGGATTCTTTGAACCTGCTCTGCAATGTGCAGTTTTATTGTTGCCTGATTCTCAGGTAATTACATTATGCCCTTTAATGCATAACATGAAACTTTAAAGCAATGGGATAGTGTTGGGTACATTGCCTAAAAAATACATGTTATCTTGTGAAGTGTCATGCTATTTTATTTCCTCTCTTCTTGGTGATTTACTTGTTTAAACTGTCTGCTGACTCTCTGAGGTAACAGGTTGTTTTTTTCTGTAATTACAGTCTCCCCCTTTGAAACCTACTTGCCAAAGTTTAACTCTAAAACGTGACAATATAAAGGTAATAGTCATAAAAGTAAATAATATAGTATGTACTGCACACAGTAATCCCAAATGATTGTAGGATTACTACATAATGGAAGTTGTAAACTAAGCCAAGCCACCATACCCCCACAATGTTGATGGTGTTTTTAAAATATAACTTTGATATGTATAAACACTGTTCATAGATTTGTTTTAGACAATATGTATTAATATTACTTACTACAGTCTCTGCTCCTGTCATTGACTATCAATCTCTTATTATTAGTTTGAGATGACCCAAACTGTATAATGATTATATAGTTATTTTTACCTACAAATAAAGTGTAATAAGATTTACTCAACACTATGTAGAGGTAGCCTGGTTGTTGCATGTGAAGCTTTATTAATAGGCTACAACAATAGGTGTCATGCTTTTTAAAAATATCTTGCTAAAGGGGTAATGTTGAAGGCATCAAAACATTTTCTTATCTCTCATTACCATTACAACTTTCTCATAAGTCCCTTATCATTTTTCTGTAGTTTAATTTACAAGACTTTATTTTCACTTAGAATCTGGGAAGGATTAGGACCCCTCCTGAAACACACTTTGCTTCTGTAATTTCTTTTTTTTGCCAACCAGAAGGTAAAATGAAAGTAGGTAAGATTCTAAATTTATTGAAGTAAGAAATGAAGCAAGCCATTCTAGACATCAACAAACCTCTCAGCTGACCATGATAGTGTGAACTTATATCTAAATTGATTTAGCAACCTGCTTCCAGTTGAACAAAAACAGACGTGTGACCAACAAGGCTGCAATGGCCAGGGTCTTTGATTGCTATCTGGACTGAGAGGTGAGTACAACACCTGCAGAACCTGAAAGAAAGTCTCGAAGACACATGGTGAAAATGGAGTGCATCAGGCCTCATGAATAAGGAAAGTAAGAGAGGGGGAGGATGAGAAACTTGGTATGTTTTGGCTCATTTGATCACAGACAGCTGAAGCAATGTCGAACTTTGCTTGGTATCAACCCATGCTGGGCACAAGAAAAAAATGTGAGATGAAAACCCAAATCTCGTTCCGTAAGGTTTCCTGTATAGACAGTGACAGGCACTTTAAAGAAAAATAGTGGGGATCTCATCTCAATAGTGGTGTTAGGAGGGGCAATGTAATAATCTAAAGTGATTATTGTTACTCCAGTAATGAAAAGGCAACATCTATTGAACATGATGGATTTAGTGAGTCGGATGTTCAGAGGCACATAAACCGAATGTGGAACACTGTATAATATATACATATTGTTTCCAATTCTAAAACAATTTCATGGTATTTATTTGTATTGTATTGAACAAAAAAATAATACAACATTTTAAAGGTACTAATTCTACTCTGTGTTTTATCTGTAATTCAGTGTTTTTTTCTCTCTATAGAATAACATATCAGATTAAATCTGAAATGGTGACTTCACATGGAATGACTCCATTGTGTATCATATAAAAGATTTTGCTAACCCATAGAAATGAAGGAGTTGTGGGGCTAGTGATGAATCTTCAACACTGAAAAAGACAACCCTGTTTCCTCCAGAACAATGGTCAATGGTTTGTGTAGGATCTTTATGGGACTAAAAACACAGATTATTTCAAGGGTGGGAGTGGAGCAAGCTTCCCTTTAACTGTTAACACCACTCATGATTGGATATCTGTAATTCACCAGCTCATTCTAAACAGGAAACTTGAACCCCCATATGGCATGGTGGTAAAATGAGCAAGGATTGACTCATATTACAACCTAGTGATTAACACTGGTTAATATAATACCATTTGAAGTTGCTGAGTGAGGCCATCCCTCAGGTGAAATAAATCCTTAGGTGAATGTGTTGGGGAGAGGTGAAGATACACTATAGATTTGGCCTGGTCAGGACAACAAAACCATAGATTATGATAAATGCATTCATTGATAATGACAGATCCCCAGTTAATAGGTTATGCTCATAATCTTGTTCCATAACTTACATGCTGTGGATTTTTGTGAATTTATTACATTGATCTAGAGAATGAATAATTAAATAAACAAACAGAAGGATGTTAGACCGACTAATAATTTGTATGTGATGTTGGACCTGCAAGTGCTTAAACAAAACATCTCCACGCATTTTGGAATGCTGTATATTGGTGGTATATCAACCATAACTTAAACAGTTAACCAGAAGAGATTCAGTTAAGTTATGGTTTTATAATTATTTTATCACGTGTGGTAAGCTCAGCTATTCCCTTTGCCTTTGTACTCTAGCCATATTATAAACCAATTAAAACTAAAATATACCATATTGTATAATATTTATTCAAACTAGAACAGGCATGTTAGACATTGTCATACTTTGAACTAACGAGTATATTCCAAAAAAGAACACTGAAGTTATTAATTGCAAATGAGCAATATGGGCAGGCAGTGTCAGATCTTGGCAACAAACTATTCTTCCAGGCCAGACAAAACATTTTCAGGCCAATTGGCAAAAGTATACATTTATTTGAGACACGCTGGGGTGCTTGAAGAAATTTTTAGACGGTCACCATTATGGAAATTGAAATTGAAGTTCTTGAGTATTATTACTGAATAGTACAATTCATTTTTATGCAGATTTATTTATCTAGAAGTCTGTAGTGATCAATTAACTGGACCACATTATTTGTGTTAGATGTTACTTTAGGTTTTGCAGGCTACAAAGGTTAATTACTAGTAGGGGTTTGCTTTTAAATTAAGCTTGCAGTAGCTCTAGTTTATGTAATGCATCCTTGTTAATTTCAGGGTGTGTGTCAGTTATCCAGAAAATCAACTAATTTGACAGCTTAACCCCCCCATTAGTGTGGTTACTAGACGTTGTTCTATAGTGCAATTTAGATTTTACAATATCAATGCGCTCAGATAATGTTAAAGTGAATTAAAAATTAAATATCAATATAACTTGGGGACATGTGCATTGCATAAACATGAAAATAGCAACATTAATATAAATAAAATATCCAGGACCTAGCAGGCATAAAATATGAAGAAATGAATGTTTAAATCAACTGAGAGATTATTCCAATTCTTGTCTTTCTGTTAGGGTTAGTTTACACAGCTGTAAAATAAGGAAAGGTGCTGGGGAAAGAAGAGATGAAAGCAAAACATAAAAGGGCATAAATAAATAAATGGATCTCAATTCCATGCTGTGATACATCTCCAGTCCCACCTGACCAGTTTCAATTCATGGGATTGTCAAGCAAGTGAATTAATCTCAGAACAAGGTTGTGAATATTATGATAGATATCAAATCATTTTGGTGAAGTTTACTTTAAGATTTGAATAGAAACATATAGGACACTGGAAATAAGGCATTATCTATGTATATACACACAGTATATTAAATAGTTAATTAGCCAAGTCCTTAATAGATATTCATTAGTCTTAGGATAACACTTTAGGTACTTGACATCACTTTGAATTTCATCTTTCGTTCTCAACATTTTATATTACACCACATTTACTAACCTTCTGCTAAAAATGTGCTTTTGAAGCACTGATCAATAGCACTGGAGTGGTGTATTTGGTTTGTTTCGATCCCAGGTTGCATCATCATGTAGCATGCTGGTTTTGTGCCAACACACACCAATAAAGATGTTTTCTTGTACACCTTGACCCATACATGTTTCAAGATCATGATGGTTCTTTCAAACAGAGCTCTGCTGTCCGGGACACATGCAGAACTTACTATAAATGTATAGGTTTTCTTTAATTTTTACGTGTCTTAAATGTTTAGTGTCCAATTTTAGTATTCATTAATATAAACAAAATAACCCAGTTCCAGAGTACTGAGAAGAGATTTATTTCAAGCAAGGCATTGTAAGAACAGCATTCAATCCTCATTACCTAGTTAATGCTCTTCAACCTCAGCCTCCACAGGGTACCCCTCTGCTGCATTAGCTTTGGATAATCACGCTCCAAAGTCTTTGCACGTGTGGCTTTTCTGAAATGAAAAGGATCCATGCCAGTTGTGGTGGCAGTGCTTGTAATATACACACCCATCCATTCTGCTTTTAGAGGGAATGCCTGGTCTGGATTTGAACCCATGACCCACAAGACAAAGGAGGGCCAATCATTCTTCCATCATAAATATTTCACAAACGCTGTAAAAAATGGTGTCCCTTTCATTATCATAATAATAAAAAAACAACAACAAATAATTATTTTCACCCAAAAATGTCAGTTTCTGAATTAAATGTTCTCATTCCTAATCACGGATTCACCCTTTTGTATGTTTGTATATTGCCATCTGCCGCCTTAAACGGCAAATCAACCAGCTGGCAGAGAATGTGATCTGGACCAATCAGTAATGAGATAGTTTTCAAATGCATTTGTGTCGAGCGGTGCAAAATGTTGATGGGAAAAATATATCAGCTCTAACAAGTTGTTAATTACATTTTACATTAGAAAATATTTTTTAAAGAAAATAACATTAGCATAAATGTCTTAACACATATTTTGAGGGTGTAAAAATAGCCCCCTGCTTCTCGTTCCTGGAAGGTAATGTAGATCTGAGAAAACTGTTCCCTGTGCCACTTAATTATATTAGAATATATTAGAAGCATTGCGTTTCAGAATGAACAGGCTCACAAGTATTCTCAGTTCTATTAATTTAAAATACAGTACTTTAGGCATGAAACATTTGCTATACAATTCATAATGGGAATGGAAACCTGTACTGGAAATCAAGCAGTTTATACACAAAATAACGATTTAAAAGTAATTCATTGACTAATGTGAATAGTTATTACCTGTTAACTACACAAACAACCCTATATCAAATAGATTGATCAACACAATTCAACATAAAAATTAAAAAAAAGTACTGTCATTTGTAAAAAAAAAAAAAAAAGCACTCAAAGTATACTGTTTAATGTAAGGATATCTACAACAAGATCAACCTGTCAGAGATTTCAGTCAAGAGAACCACTTTGCTTCCATATTGAGCCACTGTCATTCTCTTGTACTGTATTTCACACACCAGAAAAAAAGCGTAACATGGTTATCACAGTGTTTTTATTTTGTCAGTCTGAGATGGCATAGTGTAGTAAATACATGCTGTGGACCCCCCCCCCCAACAAATATAAAAACTGTATTTGGGATGTAAAATCTATACCATTCATACAATTTGTTTTTAAAACTGTGCGCTTAAAATTTCAATTTGGTATGTCATGGCAAGATCCTGCATAAATAATTCTGTACCTCAATTTAAGTCTTTAGTAATTGTATTAAAAAAAAAGTCCCCTTAACAGAGAAAAGCTAATTCTAATTCTATAAACACAGTAAACAAAGACATTCATTCCCTAGATAGTGTTACATTTAAACAGAAACGTCATATTTAAACTTATCTGCTTAATAAAGCTATTTAAGTAACCGTTTTTTTTCTTAAATAAGAATTGTAAACAGAATTTCATGAAATTGGCTTTCTTATATAAATTACAACATACCCACAATTCCAATAACTGTACATAGTGAGATGAACAGAAGTACAGATGTCTAAATGCAGGGACTGGAAAGAGGTGGGTCAGTTTAAAATAAAAAATAAAATAAAAAAAGAATAATAAAAAGGCAGTAATCCCCATTGTCAAAGGGATGTCTCTTGTTCCCACTATCATTTTCCGATGTTAGTGAAAGTCTGGCTTCTCCGGGAATGTGCATCCTGCACGCCTGATGATGACGCTGGCTGAATAATGTCCAGCCCGAATGCATTCTTCCAGGGGTCGGTCATAGACAAGTTGCGACAGAAAACCTAGCATTAAGAGAAGTAAAAATTAGAAGGGTTGTTACATGCATCATATTAAACACCTTCGCAAGTTAAAATATCGCAAGTCATTGATTCTATTCTGTACCACACCTACAATAAAATTAAGTATTTACTATATGTACCTACCAATAATGCATCCTAAAACATTTGTGCCCTGATTAGCACTAAATCTTGGATAATGTAGTCTGATGATTAGTGCTCAACAGGGTCTGTGAAACTAGTCATTGATGTTTGTAAGAACTGATACAGCTCCACATTTTTCAAAGTACTACTGAACAATATTCCGAATGGTTAATGTGTAAAACACTACAGCTATGAGGGTGTATTTAATTGATCTAAGCAGCGGTGGATCTAAACACAAGCAAATATTTCTATTTTGGAAGAAAGAGTATTTTGTAATAAAAGAGCTGTATGAATGCCCAGAGGTAAAAAACAACTGGGCTGGCTGTCTACTAGAAGCCTTCTGTAAAAAGGTACTTCCAGTCCAAAACCATTTGATGAATTTAGTAGAAAACTGGTCCACTAATTAGGTATGATTCTACACGTCTCAAATCAACTGTACTATCCAGAACAGCTTTGACAATGAGTTGATTACAGTCATCCCTCACTATATCCAAAAGAAAAACCTCTCAACATACCAAGACTGCTGAGCCCTCTGCTGCCAAGGCACAATGAGGAAGATAGTGACAGAAAGAGACTGTGCACCAAATGATAACTCTACAGATGTTAAGAGTCTGCCTAATGTTCCAGAGTATGCTTGATGTGTAGATGATGAAAAACTGTTCTGTGATATACAGCTCATTAGAGTTAAAATGGTTCTTAGTCAATGCTTACAAGAAACTTCAACATTTCATATCTCAATTTCAGATTTATCAACATGCTCTCGGGCTGTCAGAATATTAAACTAGGATTAGCAGTTTCCAGAGAAACATACCGGGGGAAGAAATCAACAAGTCCTGCTCCAGGTTTCCTAGTGTAGCATTCTGACTGTAGACTACAATGACAAACAGCTGGTAACTGCATCTGCTGACACCATGAAGCACCAGCTTCGACCCTCTCAGAAAAATCAACACTGTTTGAGCACACGTTTACAGCTTTATTAGGATGTCTTGCTTGTCCTGGAACAGCAATTGGGAGCTATTGTAACAATTAAGCTTGCTGCTCTTGAACCCAGAATGCTTGGTAAGGTTATTATAAAAGTAAACTGCAGGAGACCAACGGGCAAGAAAAAACAGCCTAGCAAATGGTAATATTTCTACTCTCAAGAACTGAACAATCTGATTAGGGATACGATGAGAAGAAGACTGAAGAAAACAGCTTTGATTTTAGAGTGCACATAACGTGTGGCGCTTGAAATAATTCAGTTTTCTCAATGGTTTTCTAACTCTTCATAAAGTGTGATGGTGTTTATGATTTAGAGTAAATCTGGTTGCAGAAAAATATCAATAACATTGCCTCTAGAGTTACTGAGTTTAAATGACTGTGAAAGGTTCTCTCAGAGGATCAACATTCAATAATAGACCATAATGACCTTAAGGGTCCCAGATCAAGTTGGACATTTGATTTCCTGTTTAATAACAATTCTCTTTGTGTGGTACAAACAAAGTACAAAGGTAGGCTGGAGGGGTCCCTTATTGTGGTAAGAATCATTTATCGTTGCACAGAAAAGCAACTTGGAAGGTTCACCATTGAAGAACACCGCTTAGGCTTAAAACAACAGCCTTTTACAGTTCAGTAAAAAAAAGAAAAAAAAGAGAGAAAGTAAATGAATGTTTATAAAGAGCAAAAATAAAAAATCAAGCGGTTAACTCAAATGTTACTTAAGTGCCCCTGCTCTGTTGCCTTGATAAACCATTCTCCTTTGCCGATCCACTACATCCTTGTGCAAATAAGACTTCCAAGATAACAACATAACATTCTCTGGCTCAGGACCAGCGGACTCTATTGAGAAAGGACCTGCAATTTCTCAGTATGTTATAACTAAAGAAAAAAATAAAATAAAATGAAGTACAGCAAAACTTTGTTCTCACTACTCACCACAAGTTTATATAGGGTGTTACATTTACACATACAAGGGTTTCTACGTGCAATCTTCCTGTAGCTGTTTACAAAGCATCCTGATAGCACCAATACATCTTAAAGCTGCCCCCCCTTAATATGAACTAATCATACCAAATAATAAAAAAGTATTCTACCAAAATTAGGCATGAGGCCCCCCTTATTGAAACAAAGATACATTAATAATGTGCCTTATCTGAATGTTAAAGAAGTGTTTGACAAATAGCCTGCCACCAGACCAGGAAGTACAGTATGCTTCTTTATCTAACAGTACAAAAACCTCATAGTCTAAAGACGTGTATTTTTTCAGTTATTGCTTGCCATTTATTTGCATGTTGGATAAATAACATTGTACACGAAGCTTGCTTATCAAGCCATGTGGTTACTTTTTTGCATTCGGGTACCACATATCTTCCTACAGGATGAGGACATGAAGATGAGTACTATGCAAAAGATACTCATCATCAAAATTTATAAGATGCCCATATACTCAAAATATATGAACCCTATCACGTCCATATAAGTTATAACAATATCTAATCCCCCGCCCCCCTTACACACTTTTTACAACATGTTCAAGGGGCAAAGCTGCAGTATCAATAGAACTACTTATTCCTGTATCACTTTATAAAATGCACTAGAGTTACTATTGAAAGTAACAGTCGTCTGAAGAAAACAGATGACGAAACAGAATACCGGTCTCCCAAAGAAGCGATGTAGATTAGCGGTTCCCAAGCTGTGGGGTGCAAAAGATCCAAAGGTGGTCACGGAAAACAGCATACTTAACACGTACAAAGACAGTATATTTGTTAAATCAATGTAAAGGGCAGTATTATAAATTTGATCCTGCTTTTTCACTCCCGATCACAAGATTTTTCTTTTCAGAACCAGTGTGCGATTGTCATCTCATGTTCTTTTCCAAACCAGAAGCCTGGTCATTCTGAACGGTTATTCCGGCATTTTGTGTAGGCTATTCCTTCATTCATTTTTTATGTTATGGGAAAGTTGCTGTAAAAATGGAAAGAAATACTAGTGTATGTGTAGACTAGTCCGCATCATTCAGATTTTAATTTTATCTGTATTTATCCTTTATTCTTAACGGGTCTTAAACGCACCTCTTAATAAATTGTTTGTAAATCTTTATAACAAATTAAGAACTTAATTCATTACTACAGTAGTGGTTTCATATATTTAAAAAAAAAAAAAAAAACCTAACCCGTGGGTAATGGTAGTATTTGTATGACAGGTTACTTCTGTTGTGGTGAGTGTATTGATTCCTGCAATCTATATGAAATCACTGTGCTTTTTTTAAGTAGCGCTTTGAAGCCCGTAATTTAATTTCCGGGATTTAATTTGAAAAACCACGAAGGAATCCTTCAGGTAACCTAACAAGGAGGTGGGTCTCTTCAAAAGGGGATAATGAGAGAATAGCAAAAAACAGCACAGAAACATTTATAACTGAAAAAGAATGCAAGAACACTATGAAGTTCTGAAGATCAGAGACAAGTAAAAGTGCAAAAGTAGGTAAACATTCTAATTGTGTGTGTGTGTGTGTGGTTATTAACAGTGGCAAAAGGAAAAGACAACAATATACTCAACATTTGGGTCAACCTTGCTCTCTCAACTAGTGGTACAATTCTGAATGACATAGACATTCAAGGAAAGAACTCTACAAGTTAGGAATCATAGAGCAGCCTAATGCACTTAGCACAGAAAAACAAGTAAAGTGTATTTGTGGTATGGTATGGATATATTCAAAGTGTAGACACCACTTACATTATATTAACTTCAAACCACCAATACATTTGGTGCGGTGTAATGAAACAAAACCTACCTCCTACAAATGCATCTCCAGCTCCATTTGTGTCCACAATTTCACTCTGATCAATGTCTAAAACAGGGAAAATCATCACTTCATTGCCTAGAGGAAAGAGAGAATAATCAGTAAAGCTGAAAATAACCAAATGCCTGACATAAAAAGAATGTTACTTGAACACATGTACAAAAACCAAATGTCACTGTATTAAATTACCCACAAGAGGCTAGTGCTAACTTCTACAGATCAACCTAAATAGCGTTTTATAGCACAAACTTTCGTAAATATATTAATCTCAGTCCCAGGATCTATGCCTGTATATACAGTAATAATAAAATATATATATTTTAGCCTTTAAGCTTCAGGGACATTAATGCACAACAGTTGTCTTTTAATAAATAATCAGCAGTTTGAAGGTTACAGTGCTCCCCCTTTATAATGCTGTAGTCGGGAGCCATAAGTAAGAGACCGTGCTATTTGTGTTCCGCCTTATAATGAGAATACTAGTGTTAGTGTAATGGTACAATGGAGCAAATGGGAGCCATGACCGTACCGCCTTATAACCTGTTCCGCAGTATAAAGGGCCACCTTATAAAAGGTGGGGAACACTGTACTTATACATTTTCTACCAATCTACCTGGAGCTTATGTATTTAGCTTCAATATTTTTTTTTTTTTTTTTACCATTCCAAAACACCTACAATATAAACTCTTGTAACAACCAGATTTTCTATGGGGGTTCTTCACACGACTGTGTTTTGCTTATGAATCTGTATTAAACTCATTAAGCAATTTAAAGAATTGTAATATTAAAAGCTTAGTGAATACACTTCTTAGGATTGTTACTTTCCCACTACAACGGAAAGCACAGTTCATTTGTACATTTTGAATCACGACCTTTAATATAATATAGGTGATCACCACTGGCATCAAACATCACAATGAATTACACCAGTTACAACTGCTTTCTGTGAATCATTTAACAGCCGTTTGAATGGCTGAGGGGTAACAGTTGTTACAAACTGCTATTTTTTTTGCATGACTTTTTCAATGCACAGTGCTGAAACATTAAGGATATCATTATCCAATAGGACATAATGAGACTTACATTTATTAGGATGTCAGAGGAGTTAAATTTCACCTTTGGAGCATAGCTGAAAACCAAGTGCCTTAGCCAGCCTAATCTCTGATCACAGTTACATCCTAAAACTCCTGCATATTTCAAACATCTTTGTTTCACCACTGCCAGCTGTCATTTCAATGTATCTGTTGACAGAGTTAGGAGAACTGATGGCCTCTTCCAGAGGTTTTTATATAGCTCAGACGGGCAAGGTTAATAATATGACAATACTTATAATGGTCATTAATCAGACTGTTGAATTGTCTGTATATGTTAATGTCATATACTTGTACTTGCTAGAACTGAAGTCATTGTATTTTATCTTGCTCTTAATTGTATTAATACTTGTACTGTGATTCTTGAAATGTATTTTTGTTTGCAACTGTAAGTCGCCTTGGATAAGGGCTTCTGCTAAGAAATAAATAATAATAATGTATGGTGTGAAATCTTAGTATCCAATTCTGGTTAAGTGTAATTTTGTATTTACATTTTGCACTTAAATAGGTTATTTTTCTCTTTTGCAATTTCAATACAATCAATAAAGTTTCAAAACATGAGGGATATGCCACTATTTTTTTGTTTTCACATACCTACATCTTGGTGACATTTTAGCTGTAACTATATTTAAAACTGTATTGCTGTAGCCTGATATTAACACTAAGATTGTTAAGAACATGGTTAACACATTTATAGACGCATAATCAATTGTTTATAACACATTCCTAAACTAAAAGCGTGACTAATCTTTTTTTTTTTATTATTATTTCAAGTAAGGAACAGCTAAGCCTGTATTCTAATATAATAGTAAAGTAGGCAAAGTTTGTGTTTTTAATACAGATGCTTTGTTTAAAATAACACATTTTCTTAATCAGCTGCAGATTTTTCCTTTGATAATTGCATTAAAACGAAGATCCTTTTAGGATCAGCTAATTAGCAGCAAAATGACTTTGTTAAATTAATTCTGCAGATGAAGCATGCTATCCCACCTCCCTCTTGAAATGATTAAATGCAAATCTTGCATGTAAATTATGTTAACAGTAATTTATAGTTTGTCAATTATTCTGCAATTAGAGATTAACACAACTAATGGGGATGTGATTTTAACCAGCAGTTTTAAAGTACATGTAAAAGACAGCACTTTAAATTCACTTGTTAGCACAGGATAGGCTTCTGAAGTCTGACTGCAGGATATAAGCAGTCAAAGGTAATACGTGCACAACCGCTGTCACTTACAGTAACCCTTGAGGCTATATAAATAGTCTGTTTATCATAACCACATTTAAATATATGTATCAGGAAGTCTCACCCGGGGGGGGGGGGGGGGGGGGGGTATTCATGATGCAGCATATGCAGTGTCTCCATCTTAGATATTCATAATCTTAAATAAATAAATATAATAATACATACAATTATGGTGTATAAATGGCTCAACGTTCTGAATTTAGGTGGCTTAGATCACCAGTATGTAAAATGAATTCTACAATTTTTAAAACCTGGACTTGAGGTGAAACCTCCCTCAAGTTCTCTGAAACACACTCATCTAAGCAGAGTGCAGACTGTGATTCAGTCCAAGTGACTGAAACTAGTGAGTCATCAGATAGATATGGACTGCATTCATTTTACTTTACGGCAAAGCATAACTGCTAATTAAAAGAAAAGATAGATTTAAATATGACACCTAAACAGAATTCACCGTCAACATTATTATTATTATTATTTATTTCTTAGCAGACGCCCTTATCCAGGGCGACTTACAATTGTTACAAGACACATTATACATTATTTCACATTATACAGATAGCACATTATTTTACATACAATTACCCATTTATACAGTTGGGGTTTTACTGGAGCAATCTAGGTAAAGTACCTTGCTCAAGGGTACAACAGCAGTGTCCCGCACTGGGGATTGAACCCACAACCCTCCGGTCAAGAGTCCAGAGCCCTAACCACTACTCCACACTGCAGCCCATACAGTACATGCAAGCTAGCTTTGTAAACAGAGGGTAAAACAAAATCGAAATCTTGTTTTCTTCTTTGCACAGCCTCTCTAATTACCTCTATAAAATTTGTCATGTGTGCACCTCCCATTAAAGTACAGTTTTTTTTGTTTTTTTTTTACATTGAGATTGGTGTTAAATACAGCATTTAACAAGCTGCCAAATGCATTCTTATTTTCAACAAGCCAATAAATGTCACATTATTAGCGTGCTTGTAAGGAAGATATCCTGTTGTCAGATGGTCTATTAAGGGGGAGATTAGGACATGACACAAAGATTTTACAAATATACTGTAGGGAAATGCATAGATTTTTAACAAGGCAAGATGCAGGTTAAGATTTTAATAAGGTACTACATTAGTTTTAAATGTATGGGAAAGCAAGTTGTATAAGGCTCCACTGTCACTGTAGTAAGCAAGGCTGAACTTGCACATGTTCATGTATACTGCATTGCTGTTTAATGGTGCATGATGCTCTAGGTGGTTCCCATAACCTTGCTTTGTCTCCTACAAGCTGCGTCAATTGATATGATAATAAAAGAAAGGATGTCTGAAATGAGCGGGGCTGAGCTTGGGCAATCTGTGCAGTCTTTGCATTTACCACCATTTGGTAGCCAAATGCTCTCCAAAAGTCTTCTTTAGTTGCCACAGGCAACAATGAATTGCACTTGCAGCTCAGGGACAAGGGGCAGATGCTTCAGATCCAAATGGTAATAGTTCCAAATCTTGAAAGAGATCTTTATTCCAGACAGTAACTGCAAAATCAATGAAGAAATATCTACATAACAGCCTTTTTTATTTATTATGCTGATTGGTGTACAATTACTAGTATAGCTGAAGCAATGTTTTTATCTGGAAATAATGTCTTTCTATAGTTTTAAAAATAAAACAATAACAAATATTTAAATATACTGTTATTGAAGTAGCTTACTTCAAATATACCCTATCTGCAAAATTAATGCCTAATCCACCACCAGACTAAGGCTGATCTATAACGCAGTCCTAGCGTATTGGACACCACTCAGAACGCATTTGTGTGAATATACCACAGATGCTGTTTACAGGGTTATTTAATCTTTGCTGCCAAGATGCTGTGACATAATTGTCCTTTGTTTGTGGAGGATAGTTGTTTGCACTGAAAGCATCATTAAACGTAAGAGGAATATTAAGTATTTGTTTGCTGCCAGGATGGCACTGTCCTTGACCTACAATGAGCTAATGTCAATTAAAAAAACACACACATTCCCAGTCAAAATAACAATTCTGCTAATGCTCAGAAAGCACAGTGAAACAACTTGCATTGAGTAAATTAAATCATTGTATTTTTTGTTTGGAAAATATGAAGAGGTAAACAAAGAATCTCTCGGGCTTCAAACTTCAGCTTTTAAGCTAAAAACAAAACAATAAACAAACAAAAAGACTGTATTGTAAAGCAGGGGTTTTCAAATACAGTATACAAAATATGCACTTTTATCACCTAATTAAGACAATGTTTTAGACAGGTTAACTATTCTGCTGCCCTGATTTTAAGTTTCTGCTTTAATCCTCCAGCCTTAAACACAGATGCTATGGAAGTCGGCATTATCCAGGTAGGACTTGTTCTTCACACAACAGTTACTGCTAAAGACAATACCAATTTGAAATCTTCCCATCCCAGAGACAAACATAAAAGACCCAATAATGCATATAGATAATGAATCAGTCTGTATTTTGTTATCCCACTACTGTAGGCCTATAGGCCTGCATTATTATTATTATTATTATTATTATTATTATTATTATTATTATTATTATTATTATTTATTTCTTAGCAGACGCCCTTATCCAGGGCGACTTACAATCGCAAGCAAATACAAATACATTCAAGTGTTACAATATAAGTCATACAATAAGAACAAACTCAGGTTTTCTGAGTAATTGACTAAGTAGTATTAGGTATTAATAAATAAAAAACACACACTTATTACATTTGTTGATTTCAAAACAAGAAAAGCTACCCTTCCCTCACCTTTACAACCGAGTTCAAATCAATGGCAATTAACTTCTGCACTGAGTGTTTTAAAAGTTGATTGGAAGCAAATTTTCCTCTCCGCCGGGGCTCTGACATTTCTACTGCTGTAGTAATGGGAGTTTTTTGCAAACAAAAACAAAGTATCCCTGTGAGAATAAATCAAATAGGAATGTCACATCAGATACAATGAATATGTGAAAAACATTTATATCAAATGGTATGTCTGAGATTAAAACCATGTGGCAGCGAAATGGCTCATGTCTACGTTATCATCGGACCGCCACTGAACCACAAGAATAAGATAGACATTAGAGAAACAGACATCATTTTTAAACGATGCAGAGAAACATATTACTTAAAAGTCAAGCACCAGCTCAGATTTAAAAAGCACTCACAGGTCAACACTAAATCTGCTTCCTTATACACAATCAACAGAGTTTCAAATATATTAACAGAAATACTGTTTGTCTAAAGACACCACTAGCTGAGTGAAGTTGTCATTTGCCATGAGAATGGGAAAAAGTCAAGAGAAGAAGTCAGAGAAAAAACAATGTGATAGACATATCCTTAGGGACCAAGCTACTCGTAAGAACCAAACAGCATGTTGTACAAAAAAAAAAAATGAAATTAACAGGATTTTGTTTAAAAGTGTCCTCATTTCAAGCTCCAGTTTATTGTCATGTTAATCAGTTCAATCTGTGAGGAGATGAGGTCATAATTAAAAAGAGATATCGGGTGGTCTTGGCCCAGCCATCAGTGTACTAAGCCACGTCGCAAAACACATCGGATCAGCTTTAATTAGTCTCAACTGCAAGGTTAAGGTCTCAGGAGATGCCTCTGGTGGGGGAAGGGAAGGGGAAGGGGATGTAATCTGTCAGAGCCCTGCATGACTACTGTCCTTGGGAGTGCTTTGTTCTGTCTAAAAGCAATTCATTCTCAATAAGCGGTTATCCAATACTTTACCCAACACTTCAGAAAAGACAGAAAGTAAAACATAAATGTAGACAAAATGTCAGACTGAAATGAACCGAATACAATGGCCAGTACTTTAAATCCTCACAGAGAGGCTGTGAACCTGTGGCTAAGGACATTCATAGACCAGAAGAGACATTCCAAGTGCTGTCACGAACTGCTGCGTAATAAAATATGGTGACAACAAAGAAAAAGGCCAAAAAAACAGACCACCACAAAAAGCTGTTGCCCACCATGAGCTTACACTACTGAAAACCTGACATAAGTGACATCAGTTCTCACATTTGATTAAACTCCTGTAAGTGTACAAGCTGATTACAATGCAGGGTATGCTTAACAATATTTAACATAAACTTGTCTAGTTAGCAAAGGCTATTTTTTTCCCTCTTTTTTTTCTGTGTATCAAATTAAACCAAGTCAGAGTAAATTTACATTTAGGGTACTTTTATCCAAATATTCCTAAACTGAGATTCCACCTTTTCAAAAACGAGACACCTGCCATTTCTTATGCTGGGGTATATTTGCTGGGGGGTAGGGGGGTAATGATTAGTTGTAGTGATTGTGAGAATAAAATGATTAGAAGTGGAACCAGCATAAAATATGAGAGCTAGTTTTCCTTTAAGTCTATTTCAAATAGGTTTATTTGCAGCTTTTATTGTTGTGGACTATTTGGCTGTTACTGTAGTTGCTGATCTGTCTTGATGGCAGTGTGCTGTGTTTATTCATTTAGAAAAAGGGAAACTCGGGAAAGAATAGAAATGCAGCACTCTGTCTGAAACACGTTACAGATGCAGAGTCGTTATCGGTGCCTGGATATATACAGTGGTTTGCAGAAGTGTTCACCCCCTACCAATATTGTAACATTTTGTTGAATTACAAATAACGTATGCACAGCTTTTCAAACAAACTTTTTTTTATTCAAAGCTGTAGTGGTTAAACTGAACACTGTTATATGAGGAGGAGGTTAAATGTCAGCAAAACTTGCAAAGAATGTACAAAATGAAATTTACTAGTTGCATAAGTATTCAGCCCCTTAAGTCAGTACTTGGTTGAAGCACCTTTTGCAGCAATTACTGCTATGAGTCTTTTTGGAGAGGTCTCTACTAGCTTTGCATAGTAGGATGGTGACATTTTTGTCCATTCTTCACGGGAAAATTGCTCCACTTCTGATACGTTTGTTGGGGGATCGTCGATGGACTGCAATCTTCAAGTCTCGCCATAAATTTTCGATTGGATTCAAGTCAGGACTTTAACATTAATTCTCTTCTTCTTCAACCACTCCAGTGTGGCTTTGGCTTTGTGCTTCTGGTCATTGTCCTGCTGAAATGTGAATTTCCTCCCCAGTTTCAGAGTCTTGGCCGACTCAAACAGGTTTTCCTCAAGGATTCGCCTGTACTTTGCACCATAGATTCTCCCCTCTATCCTGACAAGCTACGCAGTCCCTGCTGAAGAGCAGCATCCCCATAACATGATGCTGCCACCACAATGCTTGACAGCTGGGATGGTGTTGACTGGGTGATGTGCAGTGTTGGGCTTGCGCTAGACGTAACACTTGAAATTTAGACTGAAAAGTTCAATTTTTGTCTCGTCTGACCACAAAACCTTTTTCCACATGTCTGCAGTACCATCTACATGCTTTTTCGCAAACTCCATACGTGCTTTAAGATGAGGCTTTTTGAGTAATGGCTTCTTTCTTGCCACCTGTTCATACAGGCCAGCTTTGTGTACGGACCGGCTTATTGTTGATGTGTGAACACTGACTCCCATCTCAGACACAGAACTTTGCAGATCTCTCAAGGTCATTGTTGGTTTCAGAGTGACATCCTGAACCAGTTTCCTGCTTGCTCGGCTGCTCAGTTTGGGAGGGCGACCTCATCTGGGTAGTGTCTGGGTGGTACGATGCATCTTCCACTTCTTAATGATGAATTTCACTGTGCTGAGAGGGATAATCAGCGCCTTTTTCTTGTACCCTTCTCCTGCTCTGTGCCTCTCTACCACTTTATCTCTGACTTGTTTCGAAAGCTCCTTGGTCTTCATGGCTGCTTTGTTGGATCACTGTGAGTTGCAGCTTGAAAGTCTTTATATACCTGAAGGAAATTTAACTACAAGGTAAACCACTTTGAGTACACCCATGCTGAAACCATTTCACTAATTTTGTGACCTTTCAAACAAATCATTTGTACCTGAGCTGATTTAGGGCTGCAGTAGCAAAGGGTTCGAATACTTATGCAACTGAGATTAATCTGTTTTTCTCTGTGAATCTTATTTATATTCTATATGCATTTATCTTTATCACTGTGGAGAAGTTTGTGTAGATTCTACATGTAATGTCTAATTTGAAAGCGTCGCGGAGTACGCTCAGGTGCCAACAAAATGTTAAAACTTTGCAGGGGGGTGAATACTTCTGCAAACCACTGAACATACATACATTTTTTTTTATTGTTTCAACTGGCGAGCGAGCGTAAGGCATTGCAAAATAATACGGCAGGAGCGGTGCTATGATGCGCAATAAACAGATATGCTATGGTTTGACTGTAGAGCTAAACTATAAAATTGCACTGTGTCTACGAAACAAATGCCATCCAGGAGACATTAAGACATTAAAAAAAAAAAAAAAAAGGATGGGCATATTTATGAGACAAGCAAAAACTGGAGCTGGGCCAAAGCATCACCATGAAGGCTGGACTTTTAATGAACTAGTTACAAAAAGCTTGTTCCTTTTAGCTTTTTGGGGATTGGTTAAGCTAAAGGGGTACATGTTTATTAATAGATCAGTTCTACTGAGTATACAAACACACAGGTAAGAAATCATAACAAATTGTTTCGGTTCTAGTAACCTCTTCGGTCACTATTGTCCTGGCTCTGTCATTTCAGGTTCATACTTCATTTTACTCTTAATGCTAGGCCACGCTAGTGCAGAGAATGAAACAACAAGACCCACACTGTGACCACTTAACAGTAAGCCTCTGTGCCTCAGAACAAATTAAGATCTAGTCATACCGTCATCAGCTGTGAAATGCCGCAAACCTCCCAAATGGTCATGTATTAGCTCTCTCCACCGCTAAGGTTCAGGGCACAGAAAGCCTAATTAGTACTTTAATAGGTGCGTCAACTATGCCGTGTAATTCTGTGGTAACATTGGATGCTAAATTAAAGACAACCCTTTTCTTGATGTTTTCATTAGGCATTTCATTAATGCCAAGAGGTGAGGAAAGGCTGATTTAATATTGAGGGGAGAAAAACAACAATAACAAATTGGCATCTCTTTTGAGAATTGCCCCACAGGCCAAGCATTTGTATGTCCTTAATCATTATTAAATGACTTAACATGACACGCTGAGCCTGGCGAATGATTGCATCCAGACAAGAAAACAAATTACACATGAAAGATCAAGCTGTATTAAAGGTCTGCCTCTGGGAAAAGAAAATCTTTAATTCTCTTTTATACTGACATTTATTTGGCTGCCATGAATAACAACATAGCAATCAGATTTAGCTTTGCTTGCCACTGTACTGCTTCACCCAGGGCTCAGAAATTTCTTGACATTTATCATGTTTACCTTTGTAGACAACGTCACAACATACTCTCTTATCCACCTCACATTTTATATAAAGTTCCCCGATTTTGTCTTCATGAAAAAGTCTAGCAGGTATTACTTGTCTCCATGAAACATCTATAGGACAATAGATATTTTTAATTATAATTAAACCCCAGGGGCCTGGGTTCAAATTCAGCACCATTTCTTTATCTGGGAAATTACTTTGCTGGGGAGTCTCACCTTATAGTCTATTTTGGATGCTAATTTTAGAGGGACTGATGCTTTTACATTAGTTTGATCAATCCAATACTATACAAAAAATATTTGTGAAGGCTATGCAATTTATATACAGCTATACAGCCTGCACAGAATAAACACCCTCTCCCTGCTTAAATACTTAATTTGTAATTCCAAATCACTATGTCTACCAAACTTGACTATTTATTTACATAGCCACAGGCATTCTCTGAACCATCAATATGTCTCAGTTATTTTCTACATCTTTCATTTTGGCTTCCGTGTATTCTGACACAAATTCAGTTCGAAGCACTAAATCTAACAAGATCAAAAGAAACAACAGTTGACAACATGCATTACAAGATTACCTTGTTACAGATATCAGTGGCTGTTCCACAACTGACTGCAATTTGTTATAGTAAAACATACTAAAAAGCATGTTGATATTAAGTGATCCTTTCCCTGAAGCTATTTAATGCAAGACTTTTGAGGAGAGTACTTAATGCAGGCACTGAGATCAAGGAAGATGTCAAATTAAATCATCATTCAGAAATGCTAAAAGTCATTTAGCAAACGATTAAACAAACAATAAATGAAGATTATACCACTGGTGACGACGGTGCCATCTTTCCCCTGGGTGAAGACGACAATCCGTTGCCTCTTCTTGTTCACTTTTGGCAGACTCTGGGTCTTCTTTGCAATTTCTTCAATGTCTTCTGTCTGTGGAGGCAAAAAAGCAACACATGGAAATCATAGCATGAAAACAAACAAAAAAACGGTCTGCAAAACTTCCAACTATGCTACAGAATATCACACAGCAAGAAATTTATTTCAACATACTCCAAAAGATTTGTTTGTTTGCATATATTTAAGTAGATAAATGGTTCTTGTCCTAGGACAAGGGCTGAGACAGGAATATATTTTAAATCACCTAATGTAACAATGAAACAAAAATAGAGTGCAACAAATTTTATAAAAAGAAACTGAAGAAATTCAAATGACAAACAGTTTTGAATAAAGTCTTCTAGTCGAAATGTTTGCCAGTGAATTTATTAAGTTTATTTCAGTATTTCAGAAATTTTACAAAGAACACTAAAAACAAATTTCTTTGAAAATTACAATATATTAAATGACTTTCAGGAGATAGGAGAGTTGCTTACATTCAACAAAAAAGTGGAGACACAAAACCACAACGTCACCTGTTCCCAAGTAAGTTTGAAATCTCCTGTGCTACAGGAGATTTCAAACACATCCTGTCACCGGGACCGCATGGTATATGAAAACAACTTCTGCATTAGAAAATACACTATGCTCTGACCCGCTTCATGTTATAGATGCTCACATTCCATGCTGGAAGCTAATTAAGTTGAATTGATTTGAACTTTTTTGTTAGACAAGTGTCTGAATGTAAATATCCCTACTTGTATTAAAACAATATCCATTTAGTGGACGCTAAAACCTAACAGGTTTATGTGCTTCTTTCCAAACCCAACTGTCAGTGCTGCCTCTTTAATTAACCCATCAATGTGCAATGTGAGTAGGTGGGGTGTTGAAACTACCTTTCCACATCTGGTTGGAGTATTCTACTCATTCTGCATGCATACCTGTGCTTAGTGGAATATCTTATCATAGGATCTCATCCCCTCAATATGCAGATGCTACATTTATAAACTTGTAGACGACACATTATCAATCAATACATTTTATTTTTACACATTGGTGGAAACAGGGCTGAAGTGTCAGTTTTGGCTGGATATTGAATGCTGTTTTGCTCCAGCCAAAGACTGTGATCTCTAAACACTTCCCAAGCATGTACTATAAATCAGCCCTAAAAGGTTTAGTGTTCTTGAGAAAAAGCTGTGAGAGAGTCTCTAAGTAAGTGCTAATGGAAAGGTTAATACTGTGGTGGTTAGCAGGCAACAGCAAAAGCAATTTGTCACTGTGACTGAATTTAAACCAGGCACAGTCAAGTCTGTAGCCCAAGGGTGCAATAAAACTATAGAATGGGCTGGCTTAATCAACTATTTCCGTCTTTTTATAGTCTTGCTACAGCAAGATCACAAGCATATGCTTCAGTTGTTTATTTTTTTCTTGGATCCAAAACAATTATATAAAGCAAAATCTTAAAAGTAGTAAGACAAAGCTCTAAATAAATCATTAATTAACAAAACCGCTGGTAAATGACTTAACTTTTGTTATTATTATTAATACAGTGCTCTCCCTTTATAACGCTGTAGTCGGGAGCCATATTTAAGAGACGGTGCTATTGGTGTTCCACCTTATAACGAGAATACTAGTGTTAGTTTAATGGGAGCCATGACCGTACCGCGTTATAACCTGTTCCGCAGTATAAAGGGCTGCCTTATAAAGGGGGAGCACTGTGTTATTTGCTATGCTAGTGAACAAATAATGATTTCTAACTCATTCAAATTAATACATTATTATTATTTCTACTTTGTCCCTACATTTTATAATTACAGTAGTTACTATAGTAGTGTGTAGTTTTGGGAGCTTAGGTGACAGGTTATTTTAGTGAACAGATTGTCATAATTGGTAATGGACAGGCATGAGATTGGAAGACCTGTCTAAATCACCTGCATTCCCAGAACATAAGAAAGTTTACAAACGAGGCCATTCGGCCCATCTCACTCATTTGGTTGTTAGTAGCATATTGATCCCAGAATCTCATTAAGCAGCTTCTTGAAGGATCCCAGGGTGTCAGCTTCAACAACATTACTGGGGAGTTGGTTCCAGACTCTCATGATTCTCTGTGTAAAAAAGTGCCTCCTATTTTCTGTTCTGAATGCCCCTTTATCTAATCTCCACTTGTGACCCCTAGTCCTTGTTTCTGGTCCTTTGGTCCTTGGGTCAACATTGTCAACACTTTTTAGAATTCTGAATGCTTGAATTAGATCGCTGGATAGTCTCCTTTGTTCAGATTGAATAGATTCAATTATTTTAGCCTGTCTGCATATGACATGCCTTTTAAACCCGGAATAATTCTGGTCGCTCTTCTTTGCACTATTTCTAGAGCAGCAATATCCTTTTTGTAGCGAGGTGACCAGAACTGAATACAATATTCTAGGTGAGGTCTTACTAATGCATTGTAAAGTTTTAACATTACTTCCCTTGATTTAAATTCAACACTTTTCACTATATATCCGAGCATCTTGTTGGCCTTTTTTATAGCTTCCCCATTGTCTAGATGAAGACATTTCTGAGTCAACATAAACGTCTAGGTCTTTTTCATAGATTCCTTCTTCAATTTCATTATCTTCCATATGGTATTTATAATGTACATGTTTATTGTCTGCGTGCAGTACCTTACACTTTTCTCTATTAAATGTCATTTGCCATGTGTCTGCCCAGTTCTGAATGCCGCCTAGATCATTCTGAATGACCTTTGCTGCTGCATCAGTGTTTGCCACTCCTCCTATTTTTGTGTCGTCTGCAAATTTAACAAGTTTGCTTACTATACCAGAATCTAAGTCATTAATGTAGATTAGGAGGCAGTGTGGTCCAGTGGTTAAAGAAACAGCCTTGTAACCAGGAGGTCACCGGTTCAAATCCCACCTCAGCCACTGACTCATTGTGTGACCCTGAGCAAGTCACTTAACCTCCTTGTGCTCCGTCTTTCGGGTGAGACGTAGTTGTAAGTGACTCTGCAGCTGATGCATAGTTCACACACCCTAGTCTCTGTAAGTCGCCTTGGATAAAGGCGTCTGCTAAATAAACAAATAATAATAGGAAGAGCAGAGGACCTAATACTGATCCCTGTGGTACTCCACTGGTTACCTCGCTCCATTTTGAGGTTTCTCCTCTAATCAGTACTTTCTGCATGTTAACCACTCCCTAATCCATGTGCATGCATTTCCTTGAATCCCTACTGTGTTCAGTTTGAGAATTAATCTGTTATGCGGGACTTTGTCAAAAGCTTTCTGGAAATCTAAATAAACCATGTCATATGCTTTGCAATTATCCATTGCAGGTTAGTTAGACTCTATCTCCCTTTCCTAAAACCATGCTGACTGTCTCCCAGGATACTGTTGCCATATACGTAATTTTCCATTTTGGATCTTATTATAGTTTCCATAAGTTTACATATAATAGAAGTCAGGCTTATTGGTCTGTAGTTACCTGATTCGGATTGGTATTATGTTTGCAATTATCCAGACTGTTGGTACAACCCCTGTGTCAAGAGACTGTTGCATGATCTTGGTTAGAGGTTTGTAAATAACATCTTTCATTTCTTTGGGAGGATCTCATCCGGCCCAGGGTATTTGTTTATTTTAAGAGCTCCGAGCCCCTTTAACACCTGCCTCTGTTATGCTAAAGTTATTTAGGAACAGATCAACATATGGGGCATGTTGTCTGTATCCTCCTTTGTAAAAACTTGTGAAAAGTAATCATTTAATATATTTGCTATTTTTTTCTCTTCGTCTGTGATTTTGCAATTTGTATCCCTTAGACATTTAACCTCCTCTTTGAATGTTCTCTTGCTGTTATAATACTGGAAAAAAAACTTTTTGAAAAAGTTTTAGCCCCCTTAGCAATGCTCATTTCCATCTCTCTCTTGGCCTTTCTAACTTCGTTTTTGACATGTTTGCAGTTCCAAGTACTCTTTCTGTGTACTTTGTCCCTTTTAAACGCTCTGTAAAGTGCCTATTATATATTATATATATATACACATTGAAGGTGTATCTTAAGCATGTTAAGCCCTGCATACACGAGGAGATATGTTTCCAGACAAAATGTTTCCTCGTGTCTGCTGGATGTTTCCAGAAACAACAAAACATGTTGTGCAGCTCATTTAAAGGATAATGGCATCCTCACGATTTAGGATCCACTCCCTTGTCCACACAACTCTGTTCCTGTGCTTTCCCCTTCTTTCACAAGGGGTTTAGTGTAATTATAAGTGCAGCACCACTCGGTGCAATAAGACACCTCCTTTTTTATTAGCATGCAGCAGGAATGATCACGTGCTGCTTAAAGTTTTCTGACAATTTTTGAAGAAACATGTTTCCAAGTGTATGCTGGGCTTAATGTTCATGTTACTGTAATAAACCCAACAAAATATTTCCATGTGATCTATTATATGATGTTTCTGAGACTGCTCAAATAAAATATTAAAAATCACCATTTCACCTGCATCATACTTCAAAAGGCCAATTCAGAGATAGCAGGCAGATGAACATCATATTGCATCCTTAGGCTGATCTAATGATGGTCTAAAATATACAACATCACTGCCACTGCTATTTCCCCACTTATGATGAAAATAGGCTTAATAACAAGCAGGCTTTTATTCAATCAAGAAAATGGATAGATGTTACACTGACAACAGCCTGCAAGTTTATTTCTGGCTGTTCAGATATACATGGTAATACTCAATTGATCTTAATAGTAGTGGATATACAATTACAGCCATAGTATAACTTAATAATAAATCGACCCAGGGTTATGAAAATGACAAGGTATTTAGATCTGCCTCTGTTTACATAAACTGAATAGAACCCATTGTATCCGATAACTAAACATTGTAGTTAATTCAGATGATGTTCCTTTTAAATCTCTAAACTGCTCTAAATCTAATTGAATGTCTAATTACATTTCTCGAGAATCTAAAACCCATTTTATGTAGAGATTTATAGTAGTTGGTTAAATGCATTTATGCACTTGACTTTTACCTCTTAATTTCTTTATTGAAATCCAAAGTGAATGACCAACAAAACCCATTCTGGTTTTGTTTGCTCTAAGTTTAAAGTGGGTAAATCAGATGATGTGAGCCTGTTTTGTAATACGGAGGAGTATATTTAAATAGAAACAAACCACTGTATCTGTTTGAATATATCAAGTTGAGTATCAGCTGCCCTGTACCATTTTTCCAATAATAGATACTGAGTAAATCTAAAATGATCAGCACTGTACACAAATAGATATACCAATTTACATTCCCTTGAGGGTAGCTCATGCAGATTTGGAGCTTAGATATACTGTAAATTAGTAGAAAGAAGATTGTTCTGGCCATTTAGCCACAGTCCATTTGCTGCTAGAGGTCTTTGGTCTTTAAGGTTAATGAATTCATGCTTCATAACGAAAGTGTTCACAGCATACAGATACATACATACATACAGATACTATATTATATACATAATTACTCACTTATTTGTACCTACATCTGCTCATCAGAGAATCATTTTTAAATGCAAAAAGAAACAGCTGCTTCTATCAGATTCTCTTTTTATGCCCAAACATTGTATATACTAAGAGCCACTTTATTTACATAATCGTAAACCACAGGTGGCAGTGATTAAGTTATTAAAATGGCGTTGTACTTCACAATTTAGTCTTTTATCACACCACTGCTATAGCAATGAATCCTCATGGAGTGTGATGAAGCTAATGAGGTAGCTTTTTAACTAAGCAACCTGATGGACCCTGTATCTGCAGAGGCAACTTGAAACCATGCCCAACTTCTCAGCTTCCCAATAGGCTTTTCAAAATTCAATAAACATCTGTAGGCGATGCTGGGTGCAGACCTAGCAGAGTGCGTCATAACACAGAGCTGGCTGAACAAAGAAACCATGACGACTGCCAGGTTTCCATGGCAACTGCTGCAAGGCCTGGAGAGTATAATAGCACATCAATCACTGTCCAAAAGAACTTCATTATCAGCAAAAATAATCCTTTAGAATCTGTTTAGTGTGTAATTGTCAGTCAACTCACCTCAAAGCCCTGCTCTCTTGCAAAAGTAGCAGCCTCCTGGAATAAAACAGAAATTAACAGTATTATAGAGCTGTGGAAAGTGAAAGAAATCAGACAATTTAGGGGCATAGAGATCTCACTTTCTTGAATCAGTTCTCTCAAACTGTGTTCTGCTTTGGAGAGCAAAGCAGCTCTGTTTTGTTTACCTCTTAATTAGTATTTCTAAAGCCTGCATTTTACCTGTGTTGATATAACAGTGCAGTTCATTTCATATGGATTTCACACACTGGCCACTGATATCCTTTATCTCTCTGCCTACCACTACATATGCCCTTGTAAAATTTCTAGTTGACCTAGTTACTATCTTCCTAAGAGCTTCAGAATTGAATATGGTTTCCCGCAGTACAGACATAACATGGTAGATCATGACTTTTGCTTATTATTAAAATTACCAGAATCAGCTGGTTAAAACTACAAAAGCAAGTTTCATGCTCTCTGGTAGGCCACTGGAATTCCATGGCCTCTCTGCAATGGAATGACTTGACAGTAAATGATCCAATAATGTCAGGCAGGTCTTGCACTCTGAACTGGAGTGTGACCCTTGGGTATGGATGAGAATATAGACCTTGAGGAAAAACAATGAGGTTAGTGGGTCCCACTGGACTACACAGCCTCCTGCACAGGTCAGCATTATAGAGCTAAAGATCCATCAATTAAATCTACCACACACAGAAAAGCTGGCTGCTGAGCCAAATCGATTCATTTGGCACTAGTCTGCGCTTTGTGACAGGGACCTGCAAAACAAGGCTGGTATGTTCTGTGGAGAGGAGCAGCCATGCAAAGTCAATTCTGCACTGCTGTTATTGTGTTTTTTATTTTTTTTAAATGTGTGTGATGTATGATTGCATTCCCAATCTGCTACAAAAGATCTAGTCTTCCACCTCCTCCTGTGTGGGGAATTCCCAAAACCCCTCAGAAGAGTGAAGCTAAACATGGGCAGCAATGTGGAGTAGTGCTTAGGGCTCTGGACTCTTGACCGGAGGGTCATGGGTTCAATCCCAGGTGGGGGACACTGCTGCTGTACCCTTGGCAAGGTACTTTACCTAGATTGCTCCAGTAAAAACCCAACTGTATAAATGGGTAATTGTATGTAAACATAATGTGATATCTTCTAACAATTGTAAGGGCATCTGCTAAGAAATAAATAATAATAATAAATAATAATAATGTTAGTAATCTACCAGCCCTAGACAATGATAACATTGGGGACAATGTGGCATTTTATCTGCTATTCTTGCGAAATGTTTTACCAGAAGAATTGCTATAAAACAATCCACCAACTGAATAGCCAGGTGCATGCTGCTCCTTCTACCATTATACTAGTACCAATGCACAATGAAGCCTTTATAAAATCACTAAACTATTCATCCAAAAGAAAAAAAAAAAAACAACAACAACAACTTGAGATCACTGTGCTTAAATGGTTGATGTTTGTTCAAGCTCTGATGTTTCTAAAGCTTAACTGAACCCAGTGTGATACAGTATTTCAGCTGGATAACAAACTCTTACTGTAAGTGCACACCAATTATTAATTTGCAGAGATTATCCACTTCATTTATGAGCTGTAATTTACTGAATGAGAATTTGACAGTCCTAGGCTGTTACCCTGCTAATTATCAGGGTGTTTTATTGGTCAGCAGACCAGGGCTAATGACTTGAATGTAAATTTAATATAAAGCTAACAAAATGTATGATATCAGGGGCTCAATAAGACAGATATATATTTAGAGCTTAAGATCCAAAACCAGCTGGGGAGGTGAGCTTGCAATTTCTTGCCAACAGAAACTAACTGAGCTACAAAACACTTTACTAAAAAAAGAAATCATTACAATGATTGTATTCTAGTCTCTGGGAAATGTGTTTAATTATTCTCTTTTGGTCTTTACACAATGGACTGAGTGGTGGCAACACCATGGGACTCACAGGCTGTCTGATGGTCAAAAGAGATAAACACTGAAATAAACTTACAGCTACATGTTGGCTTCACAACCTAAAAATCAAGGACAGAATGCATTTACTGAAAGCTGAAAAAGGTAGGAGGTGAAAAGGCTTAACTCACATATAAAAGCCTAGCATTACCTTAACCAAGAGATGATGCCCTTACCCGAACATCCCACCATCCAGTACCCAGTGGGAGGCTAGAAACTACCAGATTTACAAGCCTGCTAAAAGAATACACAACCACAAACTTTTGTCTACATGACAATGTGACACATTATTCTACAAATAAATCAATAACTTCCTAACTGTGTCTTTACAGTGAAACAATTTTGACAAGACAGGTTCTACAATTATTTATTGTTACTAATTTGTTTCAGAGTGGGAAATCAAAGATTAAAACTGGAGTGCTTTGGTTAATAAAACGTGATAAGCTGAAAAGCATATCTCCCCCAGGCGACTAAGTGAATAAGCATTAGCTTGACCGGGCTAGACCTGACTGATGTTGATGCAGAAATTGCATTGTGGGGGTGCCTGGGAGGTTAGCCTGACAAGTTATTTACAAGAGAGTCATGTTTTTTTCTTCCTCCTGGTTATTCCACTAGCTGTACATCATGATAAATTCCTTTATCACGTCAAAGTAACTCTAAAAGTTTAACATCTGACTGACAGGCTTAAGCATTTCAAGATTATATTTCCACAACAACATTTTAGGGTCTACCAGGAGCAAAAGGCTAATGCACCTGGTATGTTTAGTTAACATTAACACTGGTACATGTTTCTCAGTCTAGCTGGAAGTTGTACAGACAGCAGATGTGTACTTTCCCCTGTAAAATTTTGGCATGGAAGAGAGTACAGGTTATCCTTGACCTTTAGGGGGAAAGAAATCTAGGTGTTTAAAATATTTCAACAGCAAGCAGCCCAGAACATAATTTTAGACTTTCAAAATCCTTCAAAACAGTTGACGTTTTCACTTCAGGTGGCCTTAGTTCCATGTCAGAAAAGGCATACTTTCCTGTCCATTTAGTTCTGCTTTTTATTAGTCTTGATGATAAGCATGAATCTTCTATTATAAATTTTAGTAAGTGTGTATGGTTGTGCATGGGTTGTTGCATGTGTATCAGCTCCACTGTTTTGCAGGGTGACCACAAACAACTACACATCTTTTCAATCCAAAATGAAGCCAGTTCTACCTTTTAAGAAGGCACAACTTCTTAATTGCAAATATTATACCAGCTAGTTATTTTACAGACTTACAAAGTAACTAGCTGGTATAATACTTGCAATAGCTGGTGTTTCTAAAATAATTCCATACAATCTTTATGCACTTACATTGCTATATATGTTCGAAAGAAAACGGTACGTTGCAGCAAACATGTATTCTCATTTCATTTTAAAAATGATATAAAGGAACCATATAATGTTAAACACAAGCTTTACTTTCAGGTAGCCTTGAAAGTAGAAAGTAACTTGGTTACTGGAAGTCTTCTTTCTTGCCATTAACCCACCAATGGCTTTCCCTGTTGACTGACCAGCTTTGAAGCCAGTGCCATGCTTTGACTCCTAAGACATAAGAAAGTGCAACAGCAACAGAGTTATAAGGCAAGCAAAGTCAGAATTTTCTCTAACCTAGTTGTGCCAGATATTTTTCCTTCTATATCAATAGAAAACAAAACAGACTGATGTGCCGAAAAAGGAGTCTTGGTGTGCATTCAGTTGGCAGGCTTGCTGCAAACTTGCTTGAACACTGACCCACAATGTTGCTCAGAATAAATAATAAAACTACTGACTGCATAAAAGGCATCACCAACAAAACTGCATACTTGTAGATTTGCTATACAGGCTGCAAAAGCAGGGCACATCTGACCACAAGGGATAATTCTAATTAAATTAGCCAGTCAAGATCAAATGGGACCCAAAGGCATCAGCTCAGAACAGAAAAGGAACAAGAGATTACCCCTCCCCCCCTAAAATATGCCCAAAGGCCACGATGCAGTTTCACGTAGCAACATGTAACAGACAGAGGTCAGAATGATCTCCATTCTAGGACATTACCTAATACACATGACTATTGATATTATAATCTGCGTTTACAAGCTTCAGTTTTACATCTGACAGCACCAAGCTCAGAGAATAAGGAAATAAACAACCTACAAATCGAGGTGTTAGTGCTCCCCAGAGAATGCAGCATTTCCACTCATGCATGACATGCGACAAACAGCAAACCAAAGCTGAGACAAAACACCAGGATTTTCTTTTCAGGCTGAATTTCAATTCCAGTTGTATCACCAATATTTTTCATCGGCTGTAAATCAATTTAAACTAATACATTATATATCACCAAAATGATATAAATAAAGATGTGAATGATCTTCTACAGACTCCCACTTCTTTGAGATGAAGATATATCAAAATCATTATTATTATGCATTGGGTGGGAAGTGTCTGAAGGTTGAGCTTTTATGATCTTGTCCTGAATTGTAAAACTACAATAGTGCACAGTTACATCTTCATGTGAACACCTTGTAAAATTACTGTGCAGACTTTGTGGTGGTGTGGTCTTGTTCTTTCACTATGACTAGCGGCATGTTGTCAAAACGAAAGAACAAGCACTCAACACATGACGTATTTCAGATATGACTGTGAAGCACAAGCTTCACTTTAAAAGACAATTGCCACAGTGTTTACATGTGCATGTCATAGCTACTCCTCTCACAGTTGTGTATTGAATTGTGTTCTCACCCACAGTCTTCACTTGAAATTAATCTCGCAAAATCCGACACAGTGGGAGGTGAATTAGGCCTGACTCATGTCATCTTAAAAGTTTAGCACATTTTGTCTTTCAAATGAAACTTGGTGTTGGAAAATGTGTTTTGATTGGCTTTCAATTGCTGCCTTTTCTATGGATTCTCTGAACGATCTTAGCACCACACCGTTTTACATCAGAGTAACACTGTAATATGTAATTGGTCTCAAACTGAAGTTTGTGAACTAGAAAGAAAGACCAAACTGGGGATTGATCCATGTTTACTGCAAGTCCCTATAAGCTGAGAAACAAGACCAACTCGAGAGGGTTGCCTGGCAACTCAATTGCAGCAGCTAAACAGCAATCAGGGTACCACGATTCCACCGAAAAGAACACTTGTTTCTAAAACTACCAGCTACTCCAGCTTGTTACATAAATTCTTAATCTTTGGACCAATAAATACAGAAACAACCAAAATGAGAATACCCTGAGCATTCACAGGTAAGGCATTTGACAAATAACACTCTGCTAGCAAGGGTTAAAAGATCATTTAGCATGAAAACAAAAACAAAAAAAAACTGTCATGTGTTTTTGGTTTCAATGAAGCATTTTGCAACAAACCTGAATGACAGTAAGAGCGCTTATCAATTTAAACCAATTGAATTTTCACAAACACCACTTTTCACAAGCCTAAGTCCTGTCACATAGATCTTAATTCTAGGCATTAAAAGTACTGTGCCACTAGCCTGTTTGGTTTTCATTATAAAATAGAAAAACAGTGACAGATAAAAATGCACAGTAGATGAATTTATGTCTACACTGTCGTCAAGAGGAAGACATTTTATTTGACTTTTCATGTTTCTTCTTTCTTTCTTCGGCACATACAAATTCATGAATGAGTTGATGGAATGCGATGCAGGAGGTGTTTTTCTAAACACCTATTGATCTGGGATGTGATAATCCCAGAGGAAAGGTCACAACAGGATTGCAATGTTAAATCATTTATCAATCAATACTTATAGCGGTAAGTAACTTTTGGTCTGTAGGTGGCGCAGTGGTACTGAAGCAAGACATTTGAGAGAAAACAGGACTCTCAATAAAAGGTGTAAACATAATTTTTGTTCAAAAAATATTTTGCATTAAACTTCTCTATTCCTCAATATTGAATAAAACTATACTACTGGTTGACACCAAGGTGATACTATATGGCAGAAAACCAAGCCTGTGTTCTGGCAAATACTGGAGCACGACCACATTTTTTTCTTCCACATGGTAAACTTGCTTTTGGTTCATTGACTGTGTTAAAATGTGTGCAGGATGAGCTTAAAAATGAAAATTATTTCTTTGTACACGTTTTCAAAAGCAGTACACCCAAAAATAAAAAAAACAAAATCCTAAAATCTAAAGCAATCATGATAAAGAGCAGAAACTTTTACAAGACGTATCATGTGACCCTAAACCACCAGCTGATGTGCCCTTGCCAGTTTCAAATCAGAAAAGGGAAAAGATCTCTGCCTTGGGCAGCAAATAATAAGCATGTCACAAATTCAGTGCAAAACTTAAATAAATCAGAAGATTATGTTTAAAGGAAATAGTTGGTTTTGCTTAGTAGACCCACAATAACATGGGTCATCAAAATACTAAATCACCCAATTCATGTGAGAACAAAGGGGAATCGGGGTCAAATTCCAGATTGCTTCCTCTGTTACCCAATTGTCTTAAACTTTTAAACTTATTCAGGCCTACCAATGAAAAACGTCAGGAAATCCTAACGAAGACCTGCAAGTCTCATCTCCCAGCAAGTTTAATGCTATTTATGTTGTTCAGGAGGCTGTGCTAATTGAAAACACCATTGTTTTAGAAATGCCAAGAAAGTACCGTGTACTCCAAAAATGACTCCAGACTACTGTGTCTGTTCACTTTTTTCTTAGGGAGAGCATTGTATTAAAAGTTGAGGATTTCTACTGGAGGCCTCTGATCCCCAGGAGAAATACGCTTTTACATAAAACCCTCACAGTAGTAGTAAGATATAAAAGGCAATACTTTGAAAAACACTCAAACCAATCTTCAATTTGAACTTAATTAAAACATATGAATTTGGTTATCAATCAATTCCTATTTCTTATAATATGAGCTCGCCAATTAGCCCCAGTTCTGTCTTATTAAAGTCAAATTCCGATATTGTGAGCTCCATTCTTTTTTCTAAGTTGGCTGATTTTATCTGCGAAATGATATGTTAGATGTGAATATATGACAGGAAATATATTCAGATTTCGTATTTATTTCATGTGTAAAGGGAACTACAGTCCTACAGTACAAGAAACCGACATCTTACCCAAAAACAGCAGAGCACTTGAACCATAGATCTGCTCTTACATCTATCACCTTTCAGTATGTTTATTCCCACTCTTCTTGTCAGGATGTCCAGTACTTTTATATTTCCTCATTAAGACACTTAAGGGTTGGGGACCTTACTTGAAGAGTAAGTAGCGGGGTTCCTAAAAATACAGCGCTATACATCCCCATGTTTTGATGCAACTGTTTAAATAACGTATCTCATTTTGCTTTTCATTGTTAAAATCCTGACACCTTTTTTACACTAACTTTAAAAAGTTGTTTCAAAGCTCTTTTCAAAATGGCTTTTCTAGTGCACTGATGGTGTAAGGATTATTGTCCACGTTGTCAAACAGGTACCACAGCAATAACGATCCATGACGTGGTACAGAACAAAAAAGCCAGAGCACTTGCTATGCTTTTTTTTTTTTTTTTTTTTAAACTCTAAAAACACGTGGGGATGTATAACTCTATACTTTTTGGAACCTCACTACTTACTCTTCAACTCAGCTTTGTCAAATATTTTATGGTTCAGCTCTAAGGTTTTCCCCAAGATTGCTCAATAAGGCTGCAGTCACAGCTGTTACTTTTCAAACGTAGGCTCAATAACAGTCACTGGTGACAGATTCAGAAAATGGGGAATTAAATATTCTCCAGGTACCTTTTGCGTCTCTGGGGCCTCATACAGCACTGCTGTGAAGTACTTAGTTCTAACACTGCCCCAAATAAATACCACCCATATTTCAGTGATGGTGAAACAACTTGTATTAAATAAGCAAGTTATTTGATGTTTCAGTTGTATGGAAACCATATGCCTTTAAGAGTGGGACACAGCAGAACATAAGCTTTGAGATACTGTGTTCATTGATTGCCTGGGGGTGTTAAATCTCATGCGTCCTATTTGGCCACGCTGATAATAAGGTAAACTAATGTAAAATATATCAAAACAGTAGGGCAAGAGAAAAATATAAAAAAAACTGAACACAAGGTTCAAGTAGAAGACAACAGGTTTAACTATTAGGGATGTGATTTTGGTAAACTTTTATGAACGTTTAAATGCTATGCTGGTGTCAGCCTTTAAACGTTTAAACCATAGCTACATACACACAAAATCTTTATATTACATTATGATGCATACCGGCAGCCCTGGTTAGTATCTAAGCAAAGAAACCCTAAATAAGCAAATACTGTTTTAACATCGCAAAGCCTGTTCAAAAAAAAAAATGAAGCAAGAGTAATATTAACTCTACTGTCCAGGGATCGGTGCCATAACTGGGAAATCCATTAAATATCCCCCTCTGTTGACAAATTACATAGATATCAAGTACATCTATTTTGTTTTTAAACAAATGATTTGCGTATAAATGTACTGGTAAATAAAAGCCTATACATAATTTATTTACACTTATGCGTTCTCTGAATTAATATTGAAAAAAAAAAAAAAAGTCCTTTTAAAATCGTGTTATACGTATTTCACAGGGATGTAAGGGCTAAATAAATGTCAGTCGCCACCTAGAGTGTTCTGTTTATTATTAATGAAATATTTTCATTTCAAATGGTGAAACACTGAACTTGCGCTTTTGTGGTACGGCAATTTTGTTTGACATAATTATTTATTTACAATACCATGGTCTTCTCGTCTGGTTCCTTAAAATACTTCCAAATGTGGCTTCGCCTTGTTCCTGTTTAGAGATGCTATTTTATTAAAAATAGAACAAAAACGTCAGAAAAAACGCTTGTCATTAATTTTCTTACCCCCGTGGACTGGATACCATACCACGCCCACTACAGCATGAACAGCGTGCACCAATGAAGCGCCAGATCGACAGAGAATAAAACCCGCCCCAGTGTCAATCTTTCTGTTGCACTAATTGTAAAAACTAGTTGGAGTCAATTGCAAATAATAATATCTGCCCTTACAGTGGCACCACAGCAGTCGGATATGCGACAGACTACTGTATATGATGATAAATTAGTAAAATTAATACATTTAAAAATATAGGTTTGGTGAAATTTGTCACGTGACCGGCTATACGTCTATCATATTATTCAGCGTTTGACCACTTCTTTAGAGTTCATACGTTTAAACGTTTAAAATTCCCATCGAAATTAACTTTCTTATCTATGCCCTAGTCAAGACTCCTGCCCTATGCAATGTGAGTTCCACTGCAGAGGCTGGTTTAGCTAGGTTGGTTTTTTATCAAACATATGCTGGATAATGTATGACTCAAGAAGTTATTACTTACTTGGTACTGAAACTGTAAACTCAACAGCAAATATATTTCGTCAGCTAAACTAGATCCAATGCCATGCTGTGATACACCACTGTCCTTTTGCCTCTAGGATGTTTTTTTGGTTACAAGAAAGGAAATACAATTAAATGTGAATGCTGTGCCCTAGATTTGTCACATAGGTTGAATAAACTTGAAAAGTATGAATTAAGATTAAGCACAAGACGTCAAATGTACACATTGCAGAGGCCATAACAATCTGGGCAGATGCATGACTTTCTCACCCTGTGTTGCCTCAAAGTGAAAGAGAGACTATACTTTTATCAAAGGCATTAACAGTATTGACGTTAATCTACATTTATAGAAACTAAATTTAAGAATTTTAGACAATTCTTAGTGGAACTACCAAACTCCTCAGAGATGGCTTAATTGAACTCTGCAATGAAAAGAAAAAATAAAAGTATCTGTAATTATTGATAGTTTTATGCCACCCTTAATATCTTTATGTGTAAGCATTCTAGAAAAACAGTACATTAGGACAACTGCAAGGAAAATGCAATTTTGATCTTCTGCGATCACCGGGAAATAACCAACCGCAGGTATGCCGTCATTCTGAGAGTAACCCAGGCAATGAGGGGGTCGGTATCAAACCACCAACAGCACAACATGCACTTCCAGCCACCCACACATGGTAATAAACAACCAAAGCCCCAGTCAGACAAATGACTGGCAGTCTCTATAAAAAAATAACCTCATTGATGAACAGAACGAAAAAAACCCTGTGATCCCTTTATTTTTCCTTTTTATTTTTTTTTAATGTGAACTGTTTATCAATTAATTATTGCTGCTGTGGAATCAACTGCCTATATTCCTTGGAAGGGAATTCATGCTGAATTTTTCAGAAGTAAATTAGCCAATTCTTAATGATTTACCCAGTATAAAATTACAGACTCAACACTACACATAGTGTCTGAAAAGGGCAGGTCTTCAAGCTCAGCATGCAAACCTCATTTTAAAACATCAGCGTTTTCTTGATAAGAACATAGACAAGGTTAGGGATCGGAGTGGGGAGATGTATACTGACAGGAAAAAATAAATGACAGACAAGTTAATGTAGCTCTGTACAGCTTAGGGACATGTTTACTAAAAGTAAAGATTTGAACTTCTCCGAGTCACAAACCCATGCAAATTTTAATGGACTGGCAAGAATTCCTTTGATAACTGGCTGTTATTTTAAAGTGGTACCAGAAAGTCTTTGAAACTGTTATATCCTTCCTCTTAAATCTAAGCCCACTATATGTTACTTTTTATCTAAATTCAATCTACCAGTGAGGACATTTAAGTTCTAATCAGCTCCTTATGGCATGGGGAAACATGTGGTTGGTCCATTCAGACAACTACTTAGTTTGGAAAGTCATACAACCCCTTGATCAGCAAGTATTTCACAACGATGTATGCCATCCAAATCCCAGCCTTTACACTACAGTTTGGGTTTTTAAATGATCAACTACAGGTCGAATAACTATTCCGATTATTGTAGAACTATTCACAGTAATGTAGTAATCCTGTGGTGACTATTTTAACCAACACATCAAAAATAATACAAAAAAACTGCTAGAAAACATGGATTACACAGCCTGTATAAAGAGTCCTCTGCTAAGCTACACAAGGTAAGTTTGAAAAAAAGTGCTTGTAGCCCTAAGAAGAAACAGACAGAGACACAAATATTTAATCAAGTGTCCTTGGCAGACACAAAATACAGACAACTGTTTCTATAAGGTCTCTGATGCTGCTATGCACAACCTTCCCCATTTGCTAAATGGTTAGCCTATTGGATTTTCAATTATAAATGGAGCTATACCATTATAATCTCTCTCTCTTAAGTCCACATAAATAACCTCCTCCTCAGTGGTCGATCTATTCAATAAATTGTACTTCAGTGAGAAATGAGGCATGCTGCGACATGGGGGAGGTTTATAATGTCAATGATGGGTTGTAAAGAAGGTGCTGCGGGAAGGCTACAGAAATGTCTCCGAGGCAATTTCAGCCATATACACTACAGTGAAGCTGCTCAGAAAAATCACACTGTGGGTCTTTTTATGATGAGCAAAGCTCTTAAATCATTTACCAACCTTGCAGCTGTCCCAGATAAAAAGTGCAGGTATTTCAAATGATCTGAAATCATGGTGGAATTAAATCACTACTTATATAACATCAGTCAGGGTGATTCATTCTATCCCAATGAATCTTACCTACATTGTCTCAGCTACTGCAATACAAATTCATGAGTAATAACCAAATAATTCTCATTGTACAGTTTATCTTGTGTTGTACAAATGACAAGCAAATTATGTGTAATTTTATTGGCTAATCCAATACCATCTGGTTTCAGCAATAATGATTCTACACACTTTCTTAATTAACTGTGGCTATTAAATTCATGTTTTCAAATGTATGACCTCTGTTTATGTATTGCCATCACGAGGACAGCAGACAAGCACTCAAATTAGACCAGTCCTACACTCTGCACTTGTCAATTAAGTAGTAGAGACTGGAGTCTGATCAGAATCTTTTAACTTTATACATTAACACAGCTCATTCCTTTTTCTTGTGAACATGTGGAAGCCTTAAATTACAAAAAGTGCCATTATTAAAACATGCATTTGTATAATTGTTTCTAAAAAAATCATCCTATCTTTAGGTTGAAACTGCTCCAAAAACAAATGCATTCTACTATGAATTACACAAAACATACAGTTGAAGCAGATATTAAAATTTCATTGGCCCAGGTGATTTATCTGGAGATAACCAGTCCCAATTCTAAGTAACTGCCATGACATCCATTTACCACAGCAGGCATTTGACAAGCTCCGTCTGTCTGGCACTAAAACATAAAAAGCTTTTAAAAGTTTAAATCATCATGGCCACGACACCTGCCTGCAGCGCTAGAGAAGCCGACTTCACTGGGAAACTAAGACACAGAGTGCTGGGAAACTAACACACAGAGTGCAGTGGTCAAGACCCAGTGTACTGGAAAGATACATCCCAGACAAACTGTTAGCACTGACTGTGTTGATTTGTTCTACCACTACTCTTTAAAAAGCAAGTTTGTAGGACAAAATTCACTCAGTTATAAAATCATTTTAAAGAAAGGTACAGCAAATCTTGAAAATGTTATAACAAATATAGTATACATAACATTACTCTTATTAATACGTCATGCCAATAGACCCAATGGTCCAATTATTTAATAGGAAGTTCTATTTTAAAACCTTATACGATGTACCATTTTCCAACCTTAGTAATGGAAGACTTTTAGATGTTACCGTGAAAATATCTCCAATTGTTATTCTTAAAAGGTAAAACTGAGTAACATGGTAAATGTCATCCCTGAAGAAAGGATGATAAACGGTTATACATTTAAAAGAAGATAAACACATAACTCTGTTTCTGTTATCTTTTGGTAGTGGACCCCTGGGACTTTCCCATGACTTCTAAGTCTTCATCTGCATTGGTGGTTCCATCAGGGAGGGAAGGAGGGCTTCTACAAACTTGGCTTATTAACAAACACCAACCGTCTGACCTTCCACTGCAAAACCCACTCAAGACAGGAAAAAAAAACTAAACAAAAACAACCACCAAACACAGATTAACCTTTAGCACAGTGAAGCCAGTGAGACCTTAACCAAAAGGGAGAAAACTATGAATTACTACCTATCTGTTTATTCTTATCTGAGCAGACAGACAAGTATTTCTTCTACAAAAGAGACATGTTACTGTACATTTGCCAAAATAATCTTCCCACAAAAGTATTTGCTGGAAGTGACTGCCTCACCGTCTCATTTCCGAATAGGATGTCCACGTACGGCATGACCTTCATCATGGGCTCCTTGAAAAACTGGCTGACAAATGGTGCAGAGAGATTCAAGCTGAAGACCTTGTTGTGTTCGGAGGCATGTTTGGCCACCTTTAATATGGACTCTGGGGAAACTGTGAGGAAGAATCCCTGTAAAGAAAAAAACAAAATAGTAAAAACAAGAAACATCTTGCTGCACAGACATGCATATAAAAGATTGTATCCAATAATAACTGCAGGTTATTTATTTTATTTTTTTACAATTCTTATAAAATTAAATCACTAAATGGTTTGAAAATTAAACCTACACAACCTAGCATTTCTGCTAAAAACCAACATGTTTATCATATGCCACAATCATAGTCCACATTTTGAAGCTTGTTGAAAGTCTGCTTCCATTTTCCTGAAACAAAACAAACAAACAAAAAATCCAACAACTTCATTGCATAGGATCTGTTAACTTATTGTTTCAAGCTACTGTACCTTTTTTTTTCAGAAAAGTTTTTCAGAAAACAAAAATGGTGACAAACTGCATAGACTTCATAATAGGGCACCTGCCTATTAAAAGGCTTTGTCTGGATTTCCTTTACTGAGAAACAGGAGAGGCTACACTCCACATTATGTGGTGAAATACAAAGCAGGTAAGAAAACACCTCTCTATCAACTGAAATTTGAAACCAAACCTTTTTTTCAATGCCTTTGCGGGTATAGCCTATTCTTTTATAAACCTACAGAATTAGTGCTAGAACCGGTACTTAAGATAAAAATGGGCTCTAAATCAGATACATGTAATCATAATAGGAAAAGCTCTAGTGTCTATAAAGTAAGAGTACCTGGAAGGCTCCATTCAAATTTATTGAGAAAGACTTTGGATGTGCAGAATGTAGAAAGCACAGTTTAAGTACAAAAGGAGATAATCTCTAACAAAACGTACAGTAATTTTAATGCAGCAAATGCACATATTTGCTAACATTTGTAAACTGTTCAGCGGGACGCTTGTCGGGGGTGGGGGGTTATGCGCATCATACACATGGGAGGGTCATATGCAAAAAAGACTCATTATCATATAATAGACATATCCCCCCAACTCAACACCACACAGCCATTATGACAGTAAAAATAGACATAATGAAGCGTTCTTCCCTTTGTATATGTTAGTGATCAGAAGATGTGTCAGCCACACGAAGAGCACAGCGTGTGGTTTTCCCTAACTCTACTGTGCAGAACAAATGATTTTTTTATTTTCTATGGGTAAATATCGGGACTTTCTTCCTATGCATCGGGACTGTCCCGACCATATAGGGACTGTTGGCATGTATGAATCCATGTATAGTATGAAAATTATGGAAGCCCAAAATACATAAATAAAATAAAACGTCGACTTACTATCTCATAATGTCGACTTACTTTCACATTATTATGATTTACTTTATCATAATTATGACTTACCGTAAAAATGATTTTATAGGTCGCACCGGCGTAGAAGTCGCCTCCCCCTCCCGCTTTTTGAGACTTCAAGTTTAGGAAAACACAGTTTTTGTGTTAAAATAGCTTTTTTACAATAGATTTGTGTCCCTACATTCTCAATACCAGTAAATAAAGAAAGATACACAGGTTTAGTTTCGAAATAACCCTTTTTGCAACATTTTATTCCATTAATAATTTCAGTGTTTTTTGTTTAAGTGCTAGAAACGATTTAATTTTTCAGAATTTCTAAATAATTGGTTCAAGTAAATTTAAAATACACTGTCAAAATACATCAAATATAGATATTGTAGCGATCCGTGCATCTGTGTTTATGTCTGTTTGCATGCTGTGTGTTATTCCCTCCGCGCTGTATTCTGCCATTGCTTGTTTACCTTTTGTGTGTGTATTCCCGTACCATAGACAATAGTTCCAGCTGCATTGGCTTTTACAAATGTGTTGTATTAATTCAAATTTAAAAGAAAAGTATTAAACAGTGCTGCTTGCATCAATTAAAAAAAGCAAAAAAAAACAATAAAACTAAACAATGCACCATCTAATAACCAGTAAACAACACCTCTTAAGTGTTGCATAAGGTGCAGTACAACTTCATTACATTTCCAGCTGCAAAAATACATTAAAATTTGTTGTTAATCAATCAGAACCACACACATACTTTACAAGTGTACCACTGCGTTGCACTGACATGTAGAACAAGTTACAGTATGTTATGTATTAAAGTCATTCAAAAAGTACTCCATTCAAGCAATGTTTTCTACAAAATCGGGCCATAAACACATTCCTGCTCTATCAGCTCGTTTTTCTTTCGCCATATTTAAGTTTGTCTTTGTTTTGTCTCCAGTCACGTACTGTTTTTTCAGCACGGCAAATTCAACAACGCGCAGTTTCAAACCTCTTGTGTAGCATTTTCGTTTTTTGTCACAGTCCTACTTTATCCAGTGTAACCAAGCCTTTGGCTTTCGGGTTCGTTGTGCACGAGTTATTTGACTCAACACAGGACTTTTTTTCTTTTTCAGCAAGTACTTTTTTTCACACAATAAAATAAACAAACAAAACAAAACAAAACCCTAACTCCAACTGGGCGTGCTAAACTAAGCTTTTTTTTTTTTTTTTCTGATTAATCCTAACCTAACACTACTTGACAGCTAAGCCGTTTCCCATCACACACAATCCAATACAGGTCCCCACAGTGCCTTTGCATACATGCCAACAGTTCTTATATGCTTGGGACAGTCCCGATTTCCTAGCAAATGTCCCGCGTCCCGATGCATAGGAAGAAAGTACCGATATTTACCCATAGAAAAAAAAAATCATGTATTCTGCACAGTAGTTATTGAAAACCACACGCTGTACTCTTTGTGCGGCTGACACATCTGCTGATCACATTGTCTATTTTTACTGTCATGATGGTCGTGTGGCATTGAGTTGGGGGGGGGTACGTCTATTATATGATAATGAGTGTTTTTTTGCATATGACCCCTCCCATGTGTATGATGCGTATGATTCCCCCCCCCCCGCTGAACAGTTTCCAAATGCCTTTGCTGATTCCGACCAGACAGGTCCCCTCCTTCACCACATCAGCCCTCTCTACTGGGTTTCCCCTGCCGTTATGCAGGGCCCAATTAAAACAAATTGGAGCCAGGTGTTTCGCCTGACTCCTCCCCCTATTCTGCCACATCAGTCTCAAAAAGCTTTGCAGTTACAACAAACTCAACTTGATAAATTTACTCGGCTTTTTAACCAATAGCTGTCTGCTACGGCTTTTTAACCAATAGCTGTCTGCTACGGATCCCAGTTTTAGTCTGAATGTTGACAAATCAATGGCGGGGTGGGAATAAGGAAAATCATAAAGACCGACAGCTAGTGTTAACAGAGAAGCAGTATAGGTGCGACGTTTTTAGTCTGAACGCTTACGTTTAATATTCAAACTGACTTAGGGTATTGAGAGTAACAAATTAAAACTTAATTAGAACAGTGGTTTTGTGTTAGATCCTGAAAAAATAAATCAGGATGTTGACAGTTAAGTTTGTGTGAGCCATAACCGTGGCTATAGTAATCCCATTGTGGCACTGGTACAGTAGTTTAATATTAGACACACCAGCACATACACACCGGCGTATAAGTCGCGCCCACCTTTTAAGGGCCCCACAAAAATGCCTAGAAAATTGACTTACAACATTTTTTACAGTACTACCTCACAATTATGATTTACTATTTCATAATTTCGACTGATATGATAGTAAGTCATAATTATGAGAAACTAAGTTGAAATTATGAGATATTAAGTCATAATTATGAGAAAGTAAGTCAACATTATGTGATAGTATATCATAATTATGAGATAGTAAGTTGATGTTTTATTTAATTTAATTTTTTTTTTTTTTAGTGGTGAAAATGGGCTTCCAAAGAAAACAGTAGGTTCTACCTTAAAATAGTTTTTCTTTGTCAGTGTTTTTATTTAAAAACATGTAATATGGTAAATTTGGCATATGTATTATCTTTTTCTGTTCCCTTTCCTGTCATGAAGACATAACTATTTCTAGAATTCTTGTATTTAAAATTCACCAGTGTTATCAGGAAAAAACCTTTAAGGGTTTTAGTTCAGAAATACTAAAATTCATTTACAAATGTTATGACTAGAAGTCTTTCTGAAACAAGTGTCATTGAATCTGTTATTTCTTTTAGTATTACTACATTTAGCACCATTGAGTGTTGAAAGACTCAAGTTGAAAATGACTGTTATAATATGCAGCTTGCTGTTTTTGAGAGGTTAGTGTCACTGTTTTTGATAAATGTTGTTATTTTTTTAATGTTTCTGTGATAGCCAGAACCTTAACTGTCACTAAATACTCCTTTATTGGCCCTGGCATTTTTTTCCTCTGGTTTGATGCCAATGTGTTGGAGAGAAAAAGATTGTTTTGAGACACAAATAGCCTTTTTGTCATTGAAGATAAACTCTTATAGCTACCACATTACTACCACCTGCTAGACCATCATCGACCAACTAATGAAACAAGTATTTTCTACATTGGGCGCAAGAGGCTTGCTATGCACCCAGATTGTGGAACTCCCTGTCTAATGGTGTCTATGACTTCAAACAAAGCACTTGCCATTAGTTCATATTATACAGCTGACTGCTAATATCTGTGTTACTGTTTTTAAATTGCATTGCATAGCAATCTCACTGATGTTGTACTATTTGGGGAAGGTTAAGTTGCTAGTCTTCAAATGTTTAAAATACTTCTAAACTCAAAAATACTTTTAGTGCATCGGTTGCAAACAAACAATACTTGAGGGGGAAGATTAGTTGTGCTAAGCCATACACCGGTAGGTAGTATGTAAATTACTAAGAAAAACAAGCTATCACCTGTACTGCTGGGTATATTCACAGAAACTGTCTGTAATTGACAATGTTATGCTCAGGCCTGGATGTTCACAGGTTATTACTGACAGCAATGGAAAAAAGATGAAGAAGAATGGACTATGGATTGAGTGCTATTCCTACAACAAACACTCATTGGCTCAAAGAAACTGGTTTGGCTGTGAAAGTGCCAAGGAAAAAAACATGTGCGAATGCAAAGAATCCCTTTCTTCTGAGCAAGTACATAAGAAAAATAACTTCCATAAGTATGTCTTGTGGATTGACAAGGCCAAATTCCACTTCCAGGTACCCAATGGGAATGTCTGTATGTGGAGGAAGCCAGGATAAGGGTTTTCAGCCATGCAATGCTTCCTGGTTTCTTTTGGGATTTCTTGGTTAGAAATAATAATTGAATAAGCTGACTTTCTGACAAAAACTAAAAATCACAGGACATGTAGCAATTAAGCATTTACCTAAGCTTTTTGCCAAAGTGGTTTGCACATTAGTACATTTCCTAGAGTTCCCAGAATGACCTTCAAATAAGATTCTTGATATAAAAATAGGAAATATGATGGAAAATGCAGAACTGCTAACTATATTTTGCTATCTCCCTTGAACCACCATCACCAGTGTGAATGACACATCATGCAATTTAACAATGTTGTGACTTGTGACTTATTTAATTATGTTTTCATGATTTAACTTAAAATAGACTGAATAGGTGAATGTTGCCATTTTTTTTTTTAAAACCATGCGAGACATTTTAGGAAGATATTTTTTACATGAAAAACACGTAAATGTAGAGAGCAGAATTTGCAAAGAGCTGGTATTTCTCCGTAAAATATAACCCTTCAACTTCATGAATTTCAGTTTTATAAATCACTGAAAGAGTACAATATTCTCTAGTCTACACACCATACCTTCAAACACTATCAAAATCATATTAGTTTCATATATCAGCAGTATTTATTTTGAAAAGAAAATTAAATATTGCATACATTTGTTTTTAAAGTAGGCATTTCAAAATCATGTTTGTTTACAGATTTTATTGAGCATGAGCCACTTTTAAAGTTGTCATATTCACAAATTAATTAAACTTTCCAATCATTAAAACAGAAAATTAAATGTATTTTCCTGTTCTTATCAACGTGATTATTAAAGTTTAAGTAGTATGCCAGTAAACAAAGCAGTTAAGTAATGACAAAATGTATTAAAAAACAACAACAAAAAAAAAGACAGACAGACATTCTGCTTACATAACCTACTATAGGGGTACATTAGCCTGGACTATTTGTACAGGTAGTGAATATTTTCTATTTTAAGAATGGACCACATGACTATTTTGTATGTCAACAAGACCTTGCTAGAGTAAGTGTTTTCTCGAGTAATGCTTTCTATTTATTTCTTGAGTAAGACAGCACTGGTAGCCATACAGTAGATTTATTGTTTAGTCTGCTTTCATATATTTGTAGCAAAGCATCTTCAGACCAGTTCAGCAGACCAGTTCTACCTTACTCAATCTGATATTCTAGATATTTTTTCTTACTTTATCTTTGTGTAGTAATTGCTACAATCAGAAGGCGAAAATGTGCATGGCTGGGAATATTAAAAGGAGGTTCATGTGTAAAAATCACATTTAAGGAGGTCAGCATCTTCTGAAATCCACATGCTGTATGACAAATGGTTTTACTGTCAACTGACATATCAATAATATGTATCAGTAACATTTAGATCAGAAAATAGTAGCTATGCAAAATACATTTATGGCATCATTATTCGTCATAAACCACAGACAAGCAGTGGAATCTATTGTATCGAACTGTAGACAATTAACTAACCCTTTCGTGTTTATATCATACAAGAGTGTTATTTTACAGATTAGGAAGGAGGACGCCAAGTACACCCTTCTGAGTGCACATCATTACATTAAGTCATGCTATAGTAGTTGCAAAATTGTTCTTAGCGGAGCAATGGAATGCAACTTTTGCCCCCCTGCATTAGTGTTATCATGAAGTTAAAAAGTTACACACACCCAAAAATCAGGGAGTTTACTTAACTAGAAGGAAATCTTTGCTGTTGTGAGGCAAACTGAAGCAGCTTTTCAGATGAATTGCTGCAGCTTGCTCTAAGATGCAGTGTTTATAAAAAAAAAAAAAGTGTTGGATAGAGTTACAGGCTGTACTGAAACCAAAAAAAAAAAACTGTAAAGAATTCTTAGGATTTGAAACAGACACAAGTTTTAAAGCCAAGAGCCTTCAAATACTAATCCACACAATAATTCAGCACATAGCCCAGGCTCAGATTCCTAACAGATACCATATGCAAGCTGTAATACAATTACACAAAGGTATTTTGGAAGATGATAATTCCATCTGCTTGAGCCTTTTAATTAACAAAACATAATAAATTACCAATCACAAAGTTTTGTTAAATGAATAAAAAAAGTACAAGCACAAAAGAAGTACAGTAATCCGTTGCGTATCGGCGTGTCACGTATCCGCCTGTCAATCTCTTCAGCAACGTTAGTTCATTATTGAACAGAGAAGCTTAGTTTAGAGATTGTAGATCCTACAAAAGTTTTCGTACACTGTGTTGTATGTACTCTGTGCGCAACCATTGCTGGTAGTGTCACGTGAGCTGTTCAGTGCGTTGACATGTAAATAAATCCTGTTCGCCTGTGGGTTGTATCAACTTCAACCTCCGTCTCGACCTCTTGCCCAATAAGCAGCGAATGCACGCACCCAGACGGCTACCCTGTCACAAGCATTAATACTCTGTATCTTTCTAAACAAGGGATACAGGGGAGCTCCCCATTAAAAGCTAAATCTTAAAAAAAATACTTAACCTGGTCCCACCACAGTCGAATACGCGACGGATTATTTCACTCGACTTCCTAAATATGTGCCCAAGATACATCCACCGTCACATTTATTTCAGTGTTGTGTTTTTAAAAATATTTTCAGGAGATCATTCAGACAGATTAAACTACTGGCTGTAAGAAAGTCATGCTGTTTACTTTGTTAAAACATCTTGATTACATGTTGGCAGGCTCTATATATACACTATCTGACTTGTGTTGGCTTCAGCAGAAAGGTTCTCTAAGATAGTCAGGTGTTTCTATGTGCTACCAACTCCAGAAGAAACACAATTGTTTGTTCTCTGAAAAAGCAAGGAACATGAATAGTAGGCCACTTTTTTCCCTATAGCATATGGCAAAGTATATGGCAACATTACTAAACGGTGGACTGAATTTTACATTTTTGGAACCCCAAATCTGCAGGAAATATAAGCCTTGTCCTCCAAGCAAATATTTACGCTTTCAGTTACTGTAAAAATCGTTGTATAGTTCACAATGGCGTAAAAGTCGCCCCCCCTTTTTGAGAACACTTTTTTGTACTTAAAATACTTTTTTTTTTTTACATTTTTTTTCCCCTATATGATCAACACCTATAAACAGGGTTGACGACCTTTTTGATTAAAAACAATAATCAGATTTATCTCAGATTTCTTTTATTTAAATCAAATTTTTTTCTTTTTTTTTATATTAAAATTATGGATTTTTTTGTAGTACCATAGTTGTAGCTCTACAGTACCTCCAAACTGTACATTTAAGGATGTTGGAAATGGTGGCTTGTGAATAGTCACATACCAAACAAATTATTATTTATCACTGTGGCATCCTCTAAATGTGAACTACAAGAATTTAGCGATGGAGTACGCCAGAGAAAAATACCCCTCACTCATCCCAGTCATTCTTTTACTTTTCTTTCTTTCATTTCCTCTTTCTGTGTAAGTCCAAACACATGCACTTGTTACTTAGGACTACTTTGCTTTTTATAGTGTGTTCAACTGTTAAAAGTTCCTGATTGCACCACTAAATAAACCTGGTTTCAGCGGGTCTTAACACACTGTCTACTTAGGACCCCATTGCACTGTCATCAGCAGGGTTAGAAACTCTGTCTCATCTGAGGCGAATTAAATCTGATGAGGACTAGTTGATGTCTGTGTCTCAGTAGTCCTCTGGGCGAGTACTTAAAACAAATGTACACATATACTCTCACGTTCAAGTCTTGCGTTAAAAATATGCAGTCACTCAGAACTGAAACCTCCCTTCACCTCCCCTGCAATGCCAACCCCACTTAACGTTTAACGTTCGTGTTCTCCCTCTGAGTGGGATGCTAAGTTTATCGTTTGAATTTACTGAAACATGTATCTTTTGAAGTAAGTGTAGTCATTTTACAAAAATGTGATTTGAACCGGGTTACGACCTTGACTGATAAATTACCTGTACTGTCAAATTATAGTCTGGATGCTTCACAAAAAGAACTGTTATTGCAGCATATTTAAAAATATGAAATCCATGTACACAAAGTCTCCCATCTTTCTTGAAAAGATCTGTTTCTTAATTTTTCTTTTGTATTTGTTATGCTCTTATTAGTAAATATACATTACAATAAACATTTTATTTGTGTCATCGGTGTCAATTTCAGGCGGAGCTTTATGGTCGGCAAGGTGACACAGCTGAGAGAATCTTTTCTTGTCATCCCGTCTGGTGCTGTCAGTGTCAGTTTCTCATCACACAGTACAGTAGTTGCTCAGTAACGAGGTGCAAACAGGTGATTGATCGATCTGGATGAGCGTTTATAACTGTACTTTAGCAAAATAAAATCTAAGCCATTTTTAGGGACCCCAACTGTTGTTGATTCCACCAAGGACTAGTAAGTTTACATTAGGACTACCAAGTTTCAAAGTAGCACAATATTGTTAGTTTCTAACCCTGCATCAGAATCGCTTCAGCGAATACATTAACGACGGGACAGGCGCTCTAACGGGGCAAGACATGTCTTCAGAATACCATTTCAGTGCAGTATTTTTTGCGCCACAGGATCGGGGGCAAGCGCCGTTCGCGCTTGCACTTGCATTTGCGCTGTAATCAGAATACAGCCCTAAGAGTTTTAATTTATAGACAGTAAGAGTTTAAGATGTCTGTGTTAATAAAAGGTTTTTAAAACATACTTTTCATGTATTTTCCTAGAAAATCGTGATTTCAATCATGATTTAAATCAGCCAACCCTGCCTATAAATAAAGAAAAACACAGGTTTAGTTTCTAAATAACCCTCGTTCGCAATATTTTATACCATTAATATTTTGTGTTTTTTTTCGTTTTTAGTTAAACTGCTTGAAACTATTCAGATTTCTAAATTGGTTCAAGTACATTTAAGTGCAATGTCCAAATAAATCCAAAATATAGATATAATACTATTACAGTATTGTACATTCTATTAGTAGCAGTATAAACCACTGACAAATGGTACTTGAATGGATTTATAGTAATAATTAACAGAGCGTAAAACCAAGTTATACATCCTACATCACATCTGTATTAGTCTTTTACTTTAGCTTATCAAGTACCCAAACACTTCAAGAACATACTGTCTTTGCTTTACTGAACAGTTGCAGCTGCATTGGCTTTTACAAATTTGTTGTATTAATTCAAATTTAAAAGAAACGTATTAATAACAGGGCTGCTTGCATCAATTAAAAAATAGACCTCCTTCATACCCAGACCACATCTTCCTGTCACTGTGCAGAAAACAGCTTTCAGTCATGATGTAGTTATTTTGTTTTAATTACTGTTATTGATGACTTCAGTATCACCACTGATTAAGACATAGTTGCTTAGTTTCTCTTGTTGTTGTCATTGCTTTATAGTTTAAAGCAAAAAAGCAAAATAAATAAATAAATAAATAAATAAATTAAACAGTGCACCATCTAATAACATCTTAGTGTCGCATACGGTGCAGTACAATTGCAAAAACATCCAGCTGTACAAATACATTCATGTTTGTTTTTTTAATCAGAACCATAACCACACACATACTTTACAAGCGTACCACTATGTTACAGAATGTATTAAAGTCATTAAAAGTACTACCTTGGGCCATAAATGCTGTCCTCCTCCATGAGCCCGTTTTTCTTTTGTCATATTTAAGTTTGTCTTTGTTTCGTCTCCAGTCACGTACTGTTTTTTTCATCATTGCGATTGCCATGCATTTTGGCAAATTCAACAACGCGCAATTTCAAACCTGTTGTGTAGCATTTTCATTTTTTGTCTGACTGTCCTACTTTATCCAGTCTCAAAGACACCTGCATTATATAATATTGCAGTTACAACGAACGAAAGACATAAGTTTACTTGGCTTTCTAATAGGGCTGTGCGGTTCTGGAGTGTAGAGTAGTGGTTAGGGCTCTGGACCCTTGACCGGAGGGTTGTGGGTTCAATCCCAGGTGGGGTACACTGCTGTTGTACCCTTGAGCAAGGTACTTGACCTAGATTGCTCCTGTAAAAACCCAACTGTATAAATGGGTAATTGTATGTAAAAATAATGTGATATCTTGTAACAACTGTAAGTCGCCCTGGATAAGGGCATCTGCTAAGAAATAAAATAATAATAATCATAATAATAATAATAATAGTATGTGTGTAACCTCTGGCGCCCCGAACATGTCAGTGAATTAAAATGTGCTTTCAATTACTCTTCCGATCACACCAGAAAAAACTGATCAGCTGTTCATGCAGTCAGTACATTGTTTGTAATGCACTGCAACAATTACATATATCAATATTTGTCTTGGCAAATGTTATTAATATTCTACATATTGCGATCAGTATTCATTGAGTATAATTTTAGGTCTAGATCTGGAGTTGTACGATAGTTAGCTGCGGAGTGGTCTGTGGCGCATCTTCTTTGACTTCAGCCTTGCGCTTTTCTTCGTTACACAGGGTTTCAAATTCTGCTTTGTGTTTGGCTTGTAAATGTCTTTTTAAGTTACTTGTATTTCTGTAATTGGCGCTTACTTTTTTTAAACATATTTTGCAAGTGCACAATTCTTTATCAACCTGTGTTAAATATTGGAAAACTAAACTTTTATGTTTAGCTGCAGGAGGGGTGCTGCTAGCATTGTCAGACATTTTCTCGAATGGTCAAAAATGTCAGGAAACCAACACGGTTTTAATGCTTCAACTCGGTTTTGGTTTTTTCTCAAAAATTTAAACCGAACCGACAAAATCGGTTAACTGCACAGCCTTACTTTTTAACCAAAAGCTGTTTGCTACGGATCTCAGGTGCGGGTTCAGTCTGAATGTTGACCAATTAACGGCTCTGGAGGGTGGTAATAAGGAAATTCATAGAGATGGACAGATATTGTGTTAACAGTGAAGCAGTATAGCTATGACGTTTTCATATTCCGTAGATTGATAACTTTAGCAATTATTTTTATTTTTTCCATGTACACGTGTGTGGGTTGACAGGAGGTCAGTCAAGACTCTGAAAGCTTGCGTTTAACTTTCAAAATGACAGAGTAACTCATTAAAACTTTTAATTAGAACAGTGGTTTTGTGTTTCTACCCAGCAGCATGACCTGAAAGTCGTAGATCCTGAAAAAATAAAGAAAATCGGGTTGTCGGCGATAAATTTAATTTAAACAAAAATGTTATGCATGTTTTAAACAAAACCTTTTTTTTTTTTTTAAAAAAACAAAAATACTATTATGCACTTTGCTACACTATCTATATAATGTACTACCTCCCAGTTCACACTACAGATTTCACATTCGCAAGGATCAATGAAAACAACTTTCGTCTCTTGTTTCAGGGCAGACAGCCAAGTTCGCTATTAAAAAAAATAAATAAAAGATTTACAGTACAAGCAGTGACCTTTGGACAACATCACCATTACAATACTCTTCACTGTGTGTACATACAGTAGAGGCTGCATATGTCAATACATAAAAGAAATATGAACCAACTGGCCCTAACTTAACAGGTCTGAAAAAAAAAAAAAAAAACCTTGCTTGTTTGTGATCTCAATTTATTACTTAAGAAAGAAAAATCCTGTTAAGGCCAAATCCTAGCAGTGCAAAATGAAACCTTAAACACATGCTTTGTGTTACTATCTTAAATGTCACAATCTTGCTCCTTTCTTTTTCTGATGTTCACAAGCCTGAAGGGGCAATTCAGTCACCAGGCTTTATAACGTATCATACAAAAAAAAAATACTAAAGTTCTGATTTAAAACCACAGCACTGATGAATTCAGTTCAGAACACAGGAAGGAGCTGTGGTCTGTGAAGGCAGCTCCTATATCAGCGTTCATTCCCCAGAAAGGTTACACCTAAATCAATATTTCAAACCGCATTCATACCAAAACTCAAACAGTTAAACTCAACCTTGAACGCACTATTAAAGTTGTATCCTATAAACAGGCTTGATACTATTCGATTTTAATTTTTTTGCCAAATCGACAATTAATATCAAAGTTCATTTTTGGAAGAATTTACCAGTTTTGTTTTTTTTTTCGATCGTTATTTTTCTATTGAAGCAGAGAATGGGTGAAATCGACCTTTATGCTTAAAAAATGCACCAGACTTTTTATGCCATTGAGAAACGTTGTTACCAACATGCTAGTTGAAATAACTTTTGGTCACAGTGGATTAAAAATGGTCTCAAATAAGCCGTAGAAAACGCAATATAAAAGTGTATTACGCAGACTTTTAGAACACAGATTTACAAGTAAAAAATAATATGCACAGAACAAAACATTAGATAGCTGAACAGAACTAACCTGCACTTATTATCCAGAGTCTAAGCTCCACCCCTCTCCTGCTTCAGCACAGCTGGAGTCACTGAAGGAAAGGCAGATGGGCCCACTTCATCCTGACGTGGAGACTTCAGCTGTCGTTCAGGGTATTGTGCACAATACTCATGAAGTGTTTTCCTCTTGCGCCCCATTTTCAAATCAAACTAGTAACTGTCACTGTATATACCTATAATAGCAAACGCTTACCTACACCTTAACCCGCTAATTTCAAAGTATTCGCTTTGAATAACAGACGTTGTAACCAGCAAATGAAAGTGCACAGCTGGTGCAGGTCTTGATGATTGACAGTCATTTAAACGAACGAGAGCATTCTAGTGCTGCTTCAGTTAACGATGTCAGAACAGGGTGAAAGTGACAGTGAAACTACAGTATTAACAGACCACTGAGTTGACTGACAGCGACCCCTAGCCATTCAAAGCAGAACAGAGACGGGACAGACAGCAAGTATTAAAATTACACAAACTAGAGATGATTTCTAAATTACAATTTTGGCAAAAAAAATAAATAAAAAAAAAAATAGCGAGTGGTTCTACAAACATTTATCGTAAATTTATTTCAGTCGAACTCATATTTTTGGGGAATTCGACATTTAACAAGCTTTACCAATTAATCGAAAAGAAGCAAGCCTACCTATAAACAAGGCTGGAAGTCTCTGGTTACAGTCATCCCTACCAAGAACAGTAATAGGCTTTTATTTTGGCTAGCTTGCAAGACATTTGTAATACAGAAAGGTGCATTGGGAATCAAACCGATTGAACAAAAAAGTAAAAACCTTCAGCTGGTTTAATGACAAAAAATAAATAAAAAGTCCCTAATGATGTAGAAATACACCAGCAGTTTACCTCAAGGATTTACAGTTGGACCTGCTGCTGGCAGTGCATAATTACAGCTGTGCCGTTTATCATCTTCTACATATATCAGTATAAGTGGTGGGCCAGTCACTGTTAGCCTGCTGAGTGCTGTATTGAATCGTTCAAATTTCTGCCACTGAAGTATAAACACCCCCCACCCCCCAAATGCTGAACTGCAAGAAAACAGCAGGACTGCATACAGGGATGAACTTCGATTAGCAATACCGGGTTACCTAGGCAAGCCTAATTTAGTGATAGATTTAATTTCATTACAAACTACAAAAAAAAAATGGTATAATGCAACACAAAATCAAAATATGCATTCTGTAACATGATTGAGTAAAAAAAAATTTTCTTATCCAATGCTGCCTTGGAAAATGTTATGTAGCGTCAGCTTAGTAATAAAAATGAGATTTAACAAATTACAGCCAGATGAGGACCTTTATAATAAAGTGCAAATCACCATTTTCAAGCATTAGACAATGTAATATGCCAACAAAAAGCCATCTATCAGGCCAATTAAGAATATGAACCGTTAGGGTAAAAATCTTATGCCTGAATTAAAGAGGGCATTTTTGCAAATCTAGCAAATGTGTCATTTGTTAAAAAAAAAAAAAAAAAAAAAAAACACTCACCAATTTCACTAATGCATTATTTATATTACGTTATCTCATGCATGCAATCTAAAACTAATACATAGAAAATACGATAAATGGGCCGACAATCAGTTCAAGAGAAGTGCACCACGTACACAAATACAACGTATTTAGAGTGCTGTGCCTTTCATATTTATGATGTTTGGCAACTAATTAAACCAAATGAAGTTTAATTTAGAAAATGGCAACTGTATTTCACATCTGACATCTACAAGGCCACTTGCACAAAATACCACTCAACATGATCAGCAAGATCATGCATCTTTATTGCATTCTAATGTGTGTCTTTTATTCAAGTAATGAATGTTGGGTTAACTCAGATCAGCATTTTTCATTCAGAAATATGGGCCTTGCAATATCCAGTTCTTTTAAGACTTTCTTCATCACATACTAGTAAAACCTGCCCTGTTCAACTGTTTAACACTAGTTTCCTATATTTCGATGATGATTTTGAATCTACAGCCCATTTTAAATAAGGAATATGTTTTGTAGTCTGTAAAAAAAAAAACCCAAGCAGCATTCCAGTGAGGAGGTTCAATGGGATTATGACAGTGGCCGAGTCCACAGATGTTCTAGCAGCAACTACAACATAGCACCGATGAGCTTATTCTATACCTGCCATCTTTCTTACAAATTACGATTTAACTGACATCCAGACATGTAATGTTTAAAATGAACATTTAGACTGAGTTGGTTTGGCAGCCAACCCATATCTCCCCCAAGCTAAAGGCTTATGCTTGCCTCAGGGTCAACTGGACTGCCCACACTAAACACAGTTATTGTGCAACTGTTTAATACCATTGCAAGTCATATTATGCACTGTGATGTGCTGAATATTTCTTTAGATGTCCTTTCATTTTACCCAATTTATACAGATATGTTGTATGTACCGTTTCTGTAGATCTATCAAACAAAAATTGTCTTTGCATTCAAATACTATATGTTTTGTATAACACAACTGTTCTAAACATATCACATTGGGCTGACAGACTGCCAGATGTTAACAATATGTAGACAGGAAAATGAATTTATTTTATTAAATCCATCAATACTGCCACTTGAAAGAAAAACTTTGTCATGCTTTTCTTCAGAACTGTAACAGCTTCCATAGTTATACAATATTCTAAGCATAATTATGAGCAGAAATTAAGATCATAGCTCTTAAATAAACACAGCAAGGGTATCTACATGAATTGCCAGGAAAAAGGAGACTTAAATACTCAACAGAGGGGGTCCTAATTACCTGGAAAAAAATCTCTGTAAATCAACAGATTCCGATCGATGAAGAGGATTATATTAGAGTAAGCCCTTGGCCTGTTGCCTATAAGAACAAACTAATTGGACCAGTCTCAGCTGCAAATGATCAAAAAGGCAAATTGAAAGCAACAGAACTAAAAGTGACAATTGTGCAGCAGGGGAAAAACGGATCAAGTATTGATCAGCTAGGCCAAAGTAATTAGGATGGTTGTCAAGGAAATGGGATGTATGCTCTTAGCTCTACAGAAATGCATCTTTCTTTTACATGGCCCAAATGAATTAGCTAGTCACAAAAAAATGCTTGTTTTTCCATAAGCACCAACTTATTTTAGCTCCATTATGTCATCAGCGTTTAGAATGTTTGAATCAGCTTATTGCCTTCAGGCGGTGCAAGAAGCAATGAATCAGCTACTAGTAAATATTTATTTAACCGTGGGGTGACATTGGTGGAAAATAAAGGTAAGAATTGTACATGCTTTCAGGACATTATTAAGCACTGAACACAGGTCTGTCTTTGCAATTTGCAGCCGAAAGCATTTTACTCCTACCAAAAACAAGAAAGTTGTGCCCCAAATTAAAATGATTAATTAAACTATAACTCCCCCTAAAACAAAAGGTTAATGGGATATGAAGCATTTCAATTTAAGATTACTGGATTGTTTCCAATCTTCAGTGTTTAGGTCTACTGTTCTCATGGATGTTGGGGATATGTGTGTTTTAGTGGTCTCGGCCTGGTTCCTATTGGAGAGGAATTCACTCCACAGAGACTACCATCATAATTTGTGCCAAAAGATTTGGATGGATAGAGACTGAACAATGAGGGTTATTGTGCAGTTTCCACAAGCACAAAAATGTTAATGTTTAAAAACAAACAAAGCAAAAAAAAAAAAAAAAAAAAGTGCTCATCTCAGTGCAGTTCCAAATTTGTAAATCAGATAAACTTAATAGAAAACCACGTTTACGTCAAAGTCTTTCACCCGACAACATAGAGCAGTAATTGCATATATTAAATTCCAGTGTCAAGACATGCTAGTTAATTATTATATACTTCTAAATAGTCAAGTCAATAGAAGGACTCTCAGTATAATCTTAACCTTTTGTTTTGAGTACAAATACTTGGGTATGAAATAGTGTTAGGAAATGTATTAATTAATAAAATCAGGTAAATTACTGGTAATAATGATAATGCTAGAAGACACGTAGATACCAGAAAAATGAAAATAATTTACTGGTTGATATGAAAGCTGTAAAAACAAACAAAAAAAAAAAACTACATTTTATACTTTTTCACGGACAATCACCAACTTTTTTTTTTTTTTAAATTGACTACTTTAAGTTGTATTCATTGGTATCCCTGTTTTATGTATTGCACAGCTGAACTTTTACAAAGACCTGCCATGTTAAAAAGTGCCACCTCTGCAGTCTAAGGACCTGTATTGTAAAGAATAAGAGCACTTAAACAGAATAATATTTCCTCTTCATTTTGTACTTCCACCTTATTTAGGCAAGCACTGAATTTCCAGGAGTGATAAGAGCTTAGCCAATGTAATCCTCTGAGGCACTCGGGCTTATCTTACATGTGAGGAGTACAGAAACCTTTCCACGCTCAAGAGGCAACAGCAGTCAGTATGGCTGCTACGGTACTTGACCCAAAGCATAGCAGGTGTACATACATGCTGGTGTCACAGGCGGTTCTGGCACGTCCCTTTTGTGCTATAAGTCATTAGATCCTTTTGCATGGAAGGGTGTGTGGTTCTTTGATGGACCCAGATTCAGTTAAAATGTGTTTGCCCACTGACCATGGGATGTAGAGATGGGAGCCCAGCCTACAAGATTTTTGCAGGTATTATTCTTTTAAAGACTGTCACCGCTACTGTAAGCAGTTCGCTCTTTGGGAACAAATTGTACATTTGTGAAACTGCAACAAATATTGTAATGACTGTAATGTGTTTTAAAGAATATAAAACCAGTAGAAAATATTATTTGCCGATCTGTGTAAGGCCTGTTGTGGTGTTCGCAGAGCCTCTTCGAGCTGAGATCAGCTGAGATAAAACCAACCGCGGTTCCAACAATTTTGAAGCAACAGCAAACTGCTGGCATTGATGTGGGTCCCCAAGCAAAACGACCAAGAAAGGCGTTTGAGAAACGGGAGAAGTCTCGGGAGAAGTTTTGCATTAAACACTACCGGTACACTACTAGTAATTTTTTTTAGTTTTTGTTTTTTTAGAAAAAAAAATACAGTGCAAGCACAGTGTCTTTATAAGCACAATGTGCAATATAATGATGTAATACATAAATTTGGTAATATAAAAACAACTAATTTCACATGTTGGTGAAAACAGCAGTAGTCACTGTCCTGTGATTCAGGCATCTTTACACAGAAGCAAATTGCCATGTCTGTGGCAGCAGTGATGCGGTATCAGAAAGTGATGCTTCATTTTAATTTTGAGTTGATACAAAAATAGTGAAACTATACATAACATACTTTGCTTTAGTTTGTGTTTAAATGACTATTGATAATGAAAGCAAGGCGACTTGTGCGGCAGTTTCAGTTTGTAAACTGGTTACTAAGCAACCTGGCTCAGAGATTTGAGTCAAATATGTCAATGCCACAATAAACTGTTAGTGAAATACAGTATTAAGAACCATTCATTCATCAAAAAAAACAAACACATGGTATCGAAATAATATTTCATAAATGTTATGGGAGTATCTATTATTTATGTATTAAAAATCGTAGTATTATACATAACCTTCCAACGTAGCGCTGTAGTAGAACCTCAAAAAAATAGTAGCTGCTACGGCCAAATCGTAGCCGTTGGCTTCTATGCATTATGATTAGGGGTAATATTAACAAAAAATGAAAATGTGCACATGCTGAATATACTATGTATATATTGAGAGATATGTTAAATACATGCCAGTAGCAATCCAAAGCATTCGGTTATTCTGTTAGTATTGTAACGTTTTCGGTTCCCGCAGGCAGGAGTTTCTTACAGCTGGAGGTGTGACGTGAAACCGGGCCTCCCGCCCCGAAGCATAGTGCCGATACCGCTGTACAAAAGAGCCGGCTCCCTTGCAGGAGCGTATATCGGGCTTATGTCTTTTGGTAAATATGGGTTTCTGAACAAGTGCTATAAATATTTAACCCTTTGCGGTCCATTGTCAGACTGGGTCCGACATTGCAATTATTCCTCACAGGTCCTTTGTCGGACTGGGTCCGACATCATTATAGCAACGCAATAAACGGGTGTTTAGTCGTTTTTTCTCCGGAAAAAGCCGAGAAAACCATTCAATTGCCGAGTGGTAGCGACAGGAGCCGAGACAAGTCGGAAAAAAAAAAAAAAAAAAAAAGGCGTATTTCATGAATAGTCATACATGGTATCAGGTATCAGATAATGGGCGTTCATAGTAAACAAGCTGGCTAAGTGCGTCAGCGCACTGAGACTATCATGGACATTTGCAGAGCTTTTTTCAGATGTTATAGTAATAAAATAATGACTTGGATCGCATTATTGAGGAGTTTGGTGATAAAACGAGTGATCTGGAGATGATCGATCGGTATGTACGACTATTATTATTATTATTATTATTTATTTCTTACATAGCTGAACGCTATAGCAAACAAAAGGGTGGGGCGGGGCTGGAGATGCCTAGTGTGTGCTTTGTTGATATGCAGGGCCATTTAAACCCGTTTGACTGTGAAAAAAAATACATTTAAACAGCGCGTATAAAATTAACTGCGCGTGTGAAAATTAATTAGACCTGGTGTCCCTGACGCGCGATTAATAAATGGACCGCAAAGGGTTAAACATGATATTTGTAAAAGGGATGTAAATTACATCTTTTAGGATTAATTAGTGAAGATGAAATGCAAAGGCATATAGTTACTGCTTTTCATACGGACCAAGCAGGTTGATTTACCCCCCTAGTCACAAACTGTCAAAGGGTCATCAACCTGCTGCTTCAGGCTACAGTAAGTGTTGAAACTCATAACGTTAGTTGACTGGCTGTAATAAATAGCCATGCTATTTTATTAATACAATTTAAATAGGTTAGCGCTGTATGGCTTTATTTATTCAAAACAGATGTTTTTTTTATGAGGACGTTCCTTCAAAAAGGCCAGTCGGGTATTTCTAAAAAAAAAAAAAAAAAAATGTGTTAATGCCCCCTTTGTATCCAGCATGTGTATGAATGAAGATGACACCAACTTTGGTCTTAAGTATCTCAGGTCAAGCTGAAATCTTGATCACAGACCCTGCAAGTTTCTGAAATGCAAACCGAATAACACTATTATGGTTAAAACCTTACTCCAAGACTTCACAGTTCTTTCACATACCCGTAAAACATCATGTTCCAATATGATGATAACACTTCCAGTGGCTGAGAATTGGGACAGTAAATGTCAAGCGGTCAGCAGCAGAAACACTGTGTAGACTCATTCAGTCTACAGCTCTCTTTCAAGAATGTAGATTAAGTTTGCCAAGTTCAGCCCCACAGCCAGAATCACTGCTAAAAATCAAGTGAGTAAAAACGAAATCTAATTAAATGCTGACTAACCCCCGTCTAAATCGGGGGTGGGGGGGTGGTGCTGCAGTAAAGCAGACATTTCTTTTTTTGTGGCATTTATAAAATCACAGTGGGCATGTGCCCTTCCATTTTCTATGTGTGGAGAAATTGATGGCATGCTCCCAGATATATAAATATGCCCTCCAGTAAAACCTCATTAGCAATGCTCACCACCTGAGCTAAGGGATCAGCAGTCAACGTAACTTATTTTCTGCAAGTACTATGGGACAACAATACCTAGTATATTAAACCCAAATGTTTAAATACAAGTTTAAGTAAATCTATTTATTTAACCACACATCTAAAATGATAATGGAAGTAGGGTTTTAAAGCCAATCCTCAGGTATATTTTAAGGAATTATATTTTAAATCAATTGGGCAAAGGGGTGAGTGGTTCACACTTCTGGCACACACTATTCCCTATAACCTACACTGTATCAAAAAAAGTGACGTCCAATTGTTCTAAAGGGGTGAGAATTTTATATTCCATTACTAAATGTTTTCAAGGGAAAAAGTAAAATCTTCCATGGTTTAGGTTCATAAAGACTCGTGTCAAATCCAAGCTGCTTAAATCATGATAACCCAGGAGTAAGGTTTATCTTTTCTAGACACATTACAGATGAAAAATCTGTTCTCATTTCATGGATTTAGATTAATGCCATAACAGGAAATACTTCTGGGACTAAACTTGCCTGATGCCTTCAAAGCAAACTGTAAATTTAAAACTACTTCCTTAACTTGAAAGATAAGAAGAAAGAAAAAAAAAAACACAGCAGAACGGTATCCTTTCCAGAGAAAATGTATCGCTTCCTGAAAGAGCTCATAAAATTTACTAGATGAGCTCAGAATACATTATTTTACAGGATACCTTAGGCTAATGTATAGGTTTCAAACAGTGAACAGATCTGTTCTTAGAATGAACTCTCTCTCTCTGTTGTCTTTATAATGAGATTAATTAAATACATTAAAATATATATATATATATATATATATATAACATATATATATATGTATATATATATATATATGTATATATATATATATATATATATATATATATATATATATATATATATATATATATATATATATATAACAACAACAACAACAACAACATGTCTATTTTTCTGTACTGTAAGTTGTTGTTAATAAACATTTAGAGTAAGGTTTATAGTGCTCTTTAATAATCACTATAAACTGTCACATTTAACCTCAATAAGGACCTTTACTATGCTCTAACAGCAAACATTAAATCATGCTTTAGTGAGTAACAAAGGTTAGGAATGTATAAAATGTTTTTAAAAAAAAGCTTTATAAACCTAATTAACTGCGTATAAAAAAACACTTTTGTATTGATCAACACATAGTAAATCAAAGTGTTAACAATGTAGTTTCTCTCACTATAACAGTTATATTGGGTATCTTATACCACTTTCACACACAAATGCCGCTAATGAGCCGTGTCAGAGACTCTTTAAAATACCCATTCACACAGCACAAAACTGTGCAATCTATGCCAGTATAATACCGTCATAACCCTTTCACACAGCCAAAGGGCTCCTGCGAGTACAACTTTCAAACCTGTCAGTCAACAAGTACAGGAGAAACATCATCTGTAATTGGCAAACCCAGAACTGGAAGAAGACAAGTGTTATATTGACAACAGAACTAGCAGAAGGCACAGATGTCGTTGTCCATCCATCAACAGTACGAAGGTCACTCTTGAAATCAGGACTTAACGGATGTGTTGCAGTAAGAATACTTCTGTTAAGAAAGGGGAACAAGATGAAAAGGCTAAAATATGCACAAGAACACAGAAATTGGACTGGAGATGATGTTTCTCTGTACTTGTCGATTATGCTTCGGATACCACACCTTGAAAATCAAGTGATGCGAGCTATTTAACTCAATGTTTTTCCTTCTTTATGCAAGTCAAGGTTGTTATAATAGTAGAAAATACTAGCGGACACTAAGTAAATTTTTGATGCTCATAATGCATCAGAGTAGAAAAATTCAACATGTCTAAGACTTTTGCACAGCAGTGTGTATGTATATATATATATATATATATATATATATATATATATATATATATATATATATATATATATACACACAAATTATACATATTCTCGCTCTCCCTATATATATATATATATATATATATATATATATATATATATATATATATATATATATATATATATATATAATTGAACAGTCTGTTGCTCGCTTTGAGTTTCCTCTGCAGTCGAGAAGTCTCCTGATCACATTAACTGGATTTGCTCAGGGTCTGTGCCCCCAAATTATACTGTACAGTTCAAAGTGCTGCATCTGTTTAGTAGCTGCCACTATTATAAAAACTTAACAATTCCTTAACTTCTCCTGGTCTCCAATTACTGTCTTGTTCTTGATCAGCCATTGTATTTGAAAAAAATTAAAGCGTGTAACACAGACGACAAAAAACACCCAACACGTCCAGTATACAGTCACGCGGGATGTTGACGTTCAATCCACGGCCACTATAGTGCTTCAGTGCCGATGAGACGGATTGGTGCTGTCTCTGAACTCGCGAGTTGGTTCAGAGACGGCATAAAATATGACGGCTGTAAGTACTGTAATGGTTGATCTCAAAGGCAAGGCTGATTGTGGTAGCCTGTACAAACCTAAACATTTACTTCAAAGGCTGTGTCAATTAGCATTAAAAAACAACAATGCTTAATGGAAACGACTTGAATAACTTTTCTGATGGTTTTATGCAGAAGAAACATTTTTCCTGTTTTGGAGTAGTGGGAGTATGCATTTGAGGGCTATTCTCCAAGTGTCAAATAGAAGGGATATAATAATTCAATGAATAACCAGTCCACCAATACCTCGCTGGGGTAAGCTACAGGTTTCTAGTTTCTAGCACATTTTACAGCGCTAGGGAACCATCCAGGATTGCATTACGAAAAACAACAGTAGTGATGGATGTGACCTTAGAAAAATCCAAAAGATTACAACTGTGAACCAAACATTAAAACAATAACTCAAACATGTACCGTCTCTACACAGCAGAAACTTAAGTCATATAGCACTAATATGGCAGCTAACTTCAACTGGTTAAAGTAAAGTATGCTGAGGAGTTTCCATAACCCTGAAAATATGAAGCCGCAAGCTGAAATGCATATAAACTCCCTCACAAGGAAGCTTAATAAGTGATTGATGCAGTCCAGACAGAATCCCCAGTGCTGCAAAATGCTATAGTAATAAAATAATATAATAATATAATAATAATAATAAAAACATATAAATAATACGTTTTCTGTATCAACATTGTCATTCCCCACTCATTTAGTACTCTGTTAATCATTAAGTATTTTGTATCCTACACTATTTTGGTGTTTCAAATCCTTCAAGGAAATGACAACGGATAAAACTGAGGCTTTTCATCCAACAGCTGTGTCTATTAAATTTATATTACCATTCAGCTTACAATTATGCCTGCAACCTTGATCCAGCATAATCCTCAATGAGAAACTCTGACTTGAATATTCATAGATCTACAACATTATGGATGCCAGCAACTGCAAGCCAGCAAACATCATTGTGGTCAAAAAGATAAGGATGATTATTAACGTCTTTTGGGGGGGGGGGGGGGGGTTGTGTTTGATTCTACCAAACATAATATCTAGATCTCTAGAAAGATTTGAACTCTGAACTAAATTAAGATAGGTTCCTTAGTAGAGCTTTAATGACAAAACAATGTATGATTGTTTAAATGTATTTTCATATTAAAGCACATATCAGAGAAAAATAATGGAAAATAACTGGTTTTATATTATTTAGTATTTTGCTGTTGGCAATGGTTGCTCTTCTTGTATGGATCAGTCAGCTTACATATTTTGACAATCTTCAGCCAAGGGCTATGGCAAAATAAACCACAGTAATTATTTTGATTGGCTTTCTTTGTTATGCTAAACCATAAAACGCTTTCAAGCAGTGGTTAAGTGAAAGCACGCACATATAAAATCAAAAAGAATTCTACATTCATTTACAGATGACACACACTTGGCACTTCAGAGTTTGGCACTATCCTGCAGTACATAGCTGGATCACAGCCCCCTTTTTTGGCCTGCACCCATATTAAACTGCAGCGTGCACTTTGTGGCTGTGAGAGCTGGCCTTTAAAGGAAAGCAAATGAATCACAAGCACTGCAAAAAGAACACACTTCTACAATACAGAGTCACCTTGTTATTTGATAGTACACAGAAAAAAAACAGGTTTTTATTTTCTAAATCACTTCCACTTAATAAGGAACACCTGTCTAAATGAATTTCAATCCAAGCTACCATGCTTCAAGGTTTTCTTTCATTCACTCCAAAGAATTACCAGTGAAGGCACAGGTGCCTATTCGTAAAGCGTTTGACGTCTTATTTATAGTAAGGTGAGAAATCTGCTTTAAATAAGAAAGAAACAAAATTAGGAATTTTTGAAATTAAAGTCTGTAAAATTGTAAAGCACAGATTACTGATTGGCTTTAGTTTTAAAAACCTAGAATTTAAGCCACTATTTAAAAAAAAAAAAAAAATATATATATATATATATAGAAATGGGAATTTTTGTGAACAAAAAAACAAAGCAGAAGCATATGCAAAGGGTATGTCACACCATATTGAATGGTTTGTAAACATGTAGCTTGGAAATGTGATAAAATCTGTATCATTGATATGTCCAGCGGTCAAAAGCAATATGGCAGTGAAAAGGTTCATTTCTACTAGACGTCACCTGTAATGGAACTATTGAAAAAATGATAGAATACAGCTTGTAAAGAGTGGTCTGTATCAATATGCTCAGAGGTTAAAAGAATGTCCTTAGTACAGTCTCTTCACTTAACTAACCACTTAGCTGTCACTCGCTGAAGTTGATTTTACAGAACAAAAAAATCTACAGATTCCAGTTACTGCAGCTTCGTAGAACAAGTTATTTTTGTTCACGGACCACCTGTTTTTTTTTTTTTTTTTTTTTTTAATCTCAGTGGACTACACAATAAACAGTACAGCTTACAGAAAAATAAGCACATAAAAAAATCAGTATAATATTAATAACTGTACTCTTACCTTTCTTTGTTTTAATGTGATGGGTGGGCCTGTTTCTGTGAGCAAAGTTAAGTTTTAAAGAATAGTTCTAGTTTACTTTCATTAACACAAACTTACTGAGAGGAATATATAAAACACAGATTGTAAATATAATTACATGTACCTGTTCGTCTCATGTAGGCAGTATTCTGCCTTTGCTTTATCCTGCTCGTTAAAGAATTAAAACGCTGTACAAAAAGCAAAAACCCCAAACTGAAGCTAAACTTTTATTTAAAATCAAATCTGACATGAATCGTTTCAAAGTGCACCAAATCTTAATCCAACATGCAAGAATCCCAAACTGAGTTTTTATTCCAAATCAACCCGACATGAAAAGTTCATCAGATCCTGAAGTTTTCTGTTGTTGTTTTTTCTTTAATCAATTTTGCTTTGCCGCATGGTTGCTGAACAAGCCAAAAAACTAGTGCTTTTTGACAACTTATATTCACGACAGAGATAAGCCTGCGTTACTGCTTTTTTCAAATGATCAATATAGTTTCCAGCTTTGTTGCAACGTAAAATAATTTTCTTTTCGGAGGCATAGTTACACAGTGCGTATTTATGAAGACAAAAGAGTTGACTTCACTGCAGAGGTGGCATCCCGTGCGTACAGACCGGGATGTTGACAGTGTGTGTTTAAATTAACTTTTTAATAGGTTTTTTATTTGGGATCCAAGGGCCAGGTTCGTTATAATGAAGGCCGTTATAGCGAGGGTGTAGTGTATATATAAAGCCTTTGCTGGGGTGCTTCTCCCTACAGTGCATTCAGATACTGCACCAGATCAAAGCCAATAGAATGTACGGTTCATTCTTTGGTAATATACCACCAAATACAGTCGAAAGAAAACATATCGTTTATTATTCAGGTAGTCAAGAGGTTTATACCTATAAATAATATTAACATAAAAACCTGAAGGCAGAAATCCATATTAGTATCTACTTAGCCCTTCAAATGAAAATACTTCTGTTTGTTAACAGACTGTTTTCTATGTTCTCAATCCCCTACTGTGCTGTAACCTGCAATGTTTTGAGATTCTATACAGTTTTTCTCTGGCAGGGCCCATTTACTAGATGAACTGAAATGCAGCCTCCTGCTGTTACTGAAAGCCACATTAAGGCACGTCACATGACTCTGCTCATGTCAACCAATGATGGTTCAATTAGACAGATAAATATCTACAGTCCTCAGCATAATAAATCTACCACCTATCCTGGAATGGTAAATAGAGATGTGTTTAATTATATAGAGGAAGGAAGGTACCAAATAACTACTAGCTGCCTGTTTGATTTAAATGGTTTTCTTTAAAGTAAAAAGAAATCCAGTGGGTAAACTAGACATAAGTAAGATATATAGTAGTATACATGCATCTATCATAATTATTATTATTTGTTTAGTTGCTTGCTGCAGTCCGATTAAAAAAAAAAAAAAAAATGCATCACAATATTATGCAAAGTTTCATCCCCTTACGACCATACAAAAACAATGTTTACTGTAGGTGTATTTAAACAGCTTAAGGCCAGCCAGACATGAAACTCAGCACCTAAATATGGATGGTTCAAATTCCAACTGTAACCAACACATGCCTGCAACACTGAGTTTTCCAGTTTCCTTTTTTTTTCTTTTTCTCCCAAACTGAATTTGCATTGCATGATTTTTATGGAGCAGGACAGCAGCAGTGAGCGGCTGACAGCAGATCTCTCTCAAGGTCAGGTAAGGGGCAGGCAGCAACACTGTCTTCACAGGAGGGCTGAGCTATAAGCCACCTCAATTAATTGACACTTCACTTGCAAATCAGGTGTCCCTTTTTGGTGTGAGTTGCCCAGTTTAGGTGCCAGTTCATAGTTTGAAATGTTGTCCTCAGCCAGTGTTCTGTTTGATGCCTAATGTGCCAAAATCACTCATTCCACACCCCTACTTTGCACAGTGACTTATGGTCTAAATGGATTGTGTCACAAGTCAGAAACAGAGTGTGAGAGCCATCTAGCCAGATAGTCAATGAAAAATTATAAAAAAAAAAGAAAAAAAAAAAGGAAAAAAAAAAAGATGTAAATTAATAATATGAGAAATATCTGCTATCCCCAGTATTGAATAATGGTTGGAGCAGGAATGCAGAATGCACTAAAGATACTATTACGTGCACACTCCTTCCTGGCTGGGGGTGGTGCATTGTATCAGTGTGCAGAGAAGGGCAAAGAAAAACAAATTTCACAGGTCACATATCTATTTATTGCTAACTTGACAGCTCTTCTTTTAATCCCGGGACCTTCAGGTCGTTTAATACCATCTGCATGAAGGCACTAAGCTCCCACTGATTTTGTTCCAAACGGGTATGTTGCAGCCTTAAAAAAAAAAATTATTTTACTCTATCAAATCTGTCTGGGTTAAAATCAGATTAATTTTATTCACTATGGCCAAGGAAGATTGTGGCACAATAGGTTAATTCAAAGTGGCATCATAGAAAGCGCATCTGTCACTGGATATCAAATTACAGGGCAAACTGCCCAATGGTTAGAAAAACAAGCCTGCAGTACGCTGCAGATTACTTGCATGTGTGTGTCTAAGGGGGATCGGAAGGAACAGTGCCAATATTCAGTACCCACCTAACCTTACCCATTTATTAAAGAAGCTATTTAAGTGTGTGTTTTTGTTGTTAATTATAAAATACTGAAATACATATTTCAGTAACTTAATATTATATGGTAGTCAATTATTAAAACAGTGAGTTTTCTTCATTATCCGTTGCCTATTTATAGCGGATATACATAAATAACTACATAAACAAATCTGGAATATTCTTGTTATCACTCACTTTGTCATGAACTGCCTCAGGATCCTGATTTCCTAGCAACAGTCTGACACAAAATTTGGCAGAGGTTCAACATTTCCTTTGTGAAAAATGGCACTTCTGCTTCCCTGTGCTACTGCTGCTTCTGCTTCTGCTCGATTGGCTGTGCAAGTGCTCTAATAATTCTGTTTTCATCCAATCACATGATATAGCAGCAGGCACCTTGAGAGCCTCTGCCAAGCATCATTAATCATAGCTTTATGGCACTTTGTTTGTAATCTGATCTACAGATTAAAGCAAAACAAGTACGGTATGTGCATACCGCAAATCACTTGTTTAGGAAAACCAACAAAAGGAAATTAAACTATTACTACCACTAGTAGGCAATTCATGACATGTCTTATTTCAGATGTTTTAAAGCACTTGTCAAGGTTAAATGGAGACTGCTATAGAGGATGGGTCCATAATCATAGTTCTAGCTATGCCATAGTGCATATGAAATGCAAATGACCAGTGGCATTAAACATCAGCAAGCAAAGAAATCTGAAATTAACAGCGGTCTACATTATTGCAGTATCCTTGACTTCCAAAAGGGTAGACGAAATAAGATACTTGTTTTTTAATCCAGAGCAGTGACTGCCGCTGGGTATGAAATTCTTTTGTAACCCTGTCAACACCGCTGAAGCATTTCTCCACATTTATACTGGGGGCTTTATGATCAGATGCGGCCAAATTGTTGCCAATTTATAGCAAATCTGTTATGTGTACTTATGCTAAACAGAGCCTGCACCGAGACCACCCAAACTCAAAGAACATTAAATCAACTGTATAAAATGACTTGCCATTGCCTTGTCTTGGAACAAGATGCGGGGTTCTACTTTAAACAGTGCTGGCATTACAGAGGTATAACCCTGTCTTCAAATGGCAAAATATTATCTTCTGTCCAAGTGTAATTCAGACAGTTGAAAAAGAGTTAGTTTCAGAATAACAACAAAAAAAAAAACAACTGAAAAGCAACAATATTATATATAAAAAACAAACCAACAAACAAACAAAAAAAACAACTATTCTATATGTAGTGGTCCCAGACTGCCTCTTTATAGATCCCTATTCTATGTTTAAGCATTCATTTGACAGTTATAAAGTTCCAGTCTCCAATCAATAAGAACCACGTAGAAGCCTACAGCAGTGTGCACTAAGAGGCTGCTGGAAACATTAACACTGTGGTCCTTTAGCTGAAAGGAGTAACTAAATTTTCGATTAACTCGCTGGCTGGATAATCAATTTTCACATTTCCCCACTGGTGACTGTTTTTTTCCAGTGGAATTTACCACTGGAAAAGCCATGAATATATACAGTTTAAAATGCTTTACATAATATCTGGAGGCAATGTTACCGGAGATCATAGCAACTGCTATACTCTACAGCAGTGGTGCACAACTCCAGTCCTGGAGGGCCGGTGTCCCTGCAGGTTTTTATTCCAACTGCACCCTAAATTACTTTATTGGACCTTATTAGAAGCTTAATTGGTCCAATTAACTAATTTAAGGTATGGTTAGAACAAAAACCAGGCGGGACACTGGCCCTCCATGATCCGAGTTGTGCACCACTGCTCTAAAAAGAACTGGGGTCGAATTGTTCAAACTTCTTTTTTTCCCTCCACATCTGTGTGTGTTCAATGTTAAATCATACTTACACTTTACATCCCAAAGCATGTTTTTTTTTTTTTATACTGTAGCTAAACGACGGCAAGACTTCAATAGCACCTCTACTGCATTTCTCTGGATCTCAAACGGCACTTACTGTACTAAACATATTTAAGTGGTGTATGTGTGGCACTATTTGAATTTAAACCTAAATGTGGAAAAAGAGCACTGCTTTTCCATTTCTCCGAGGATATTATATAAAAAAGTCCATCTTCTCTGAAAACAGCAACATAATTGTACGCCTTTATAAACAAAATTATTACTAGTAATTCTATAACAAGACGTACAGCCTAAAGCACACTTTGAAAAACATATTTTGGAAACCTTGTTTTATTTTAATTTTTTACAGTTAAAGCTGTTGGATCTGTTGCTTATGCTCACAGAAATAATGCGACTAGGAGTGAACTACAAATTTCATCATCCAGAAAATCAGTCAGAAACTGCCCATAGTGTTCATGGGCCTTTTAATTATAATATTAGGTTTTAGTAACAATTATATGACTGCGTATTCATGCTGTCTCACTCACTTGCATGTTAAAAAATACATCTGTTCTGGGGCTTTGCTGGCTGGCAAAAGCAGTGGACTACTGATTAATGTAAATGCATCATTTACTGGGTAGAATAAAAAAAATAAAAAAAACACACATCACTGATGTGGCTAATGACCAACATAAGTGGATTTCATCTTGGTGGTAGTGATTGCTAAGGAGATTGCTCCCCTGTATACCCGACTCCTTAAATATTAATTAAAACAATACAAATAATAAATAGAAATGTGTACTATCCCCAGTAGCACAATCGAAGGTCATGTCATTTTAAGTAAACACAAACTAAAATGGAAACGTGAAAAAGATTATATCATTCATCTATCCAGAGACTAAACAACAATTTGGCAGTAACAAGGTTAATTTCTACTGCACACGACTTGTAATGGAACTTGTTTGAGATAATCATGCAATACAGCTTGTAACGACACTGTCTGAATCATTAGTATGGTCAAAAGAGGTTTAAATACTTTAGCATTGAAACATGTAATACCTATTGGAAACCCTCTCTAATAATAATAATAATAATAATAATAATAATAATAATAATAATAATAAATTTATTTTTATATAGCGCCTTTCAGAGTGGACCACCATCACAAAGCGCTTTACAGAGGTAGGCTGTGAACTGTGCATTATATGCAGAGTCACTTACAATAGGACATTGATTGAACATCTTATCCGCAGGATGAAGCACAAGGAGGTTAAGTGACTTGCCCAGAATCACACAGTGAGTCAGTCAGTGGCAGAGGTGGCATTTGAACCAGAGACCTTCTGGTTACAAGCCCTGGACTTTAACCACTGGAACGTTATACAGACAAATTCAGAAAATAGAACTGTGTACCAACAATAAAAGACCATATGTAACAGTATGTGGTCTGTATAATTGATATGGCCAGAGTTCAAAAGAAATGTGGCAGTGGAACTTAAGTACGAAAAAGAAAGAATACAACTCTGTACCAAACATTAAGACAATAACTCTCTCTGTGTAGCTGTAAGTCACATGACCTCAGGGTGTGGTGGACAATAACTCTCTCTATGTAGCTGTAAGTCACATGACCTCAGGGTGTGGTGGTGGTGGCAGGTTGACAAACTCATACAAGCTCCTCTTAGAGGAATGCTTAATGAAATGCTGACAGAATGAGAACATATCAAACCAAGCACCCATCCCAGTGCACATTTGAGCAGTTTACTTACTGCAATGTAAAAGACCTTGGCCTTTTCCACCAATTTCCAGTTCTCTTCCAAGTCCAGATGCTTCTCCTTTTTATAGCAGTTGGCAGCAGCAAGGTTTGCAACAAGGGACCTGAAATGAGATGCGTCTTTCTTTAAAATCAAGTGCAAATGACTACTTTATTTATCAAGATCTCATTAAAAAACATACTATGCATTATAAAACATTAAAAAGGTTCCCCTTAAGTCTTACAACACACACACAGAAATCACACTCCTGCTTCTTGTTTTTTTATATACTTCGGCATAAACATGAATCAGAAACCATTATGATGGCCGCCTGATTTATTTTATTTATTTACTTTAAATAACATGTTATTATTGTACCATTCAACTTGAGACAACTGGCCCAGTAAATCACATGTTGAAACTTCTTATGTTGGGATAACAGTCTTTGCTGGTTTGGAAGGTGTAACCATCGCACAAGGGGACTTCAACTTTACTTCCTAATCAATCTCACTGCCCATCAACCATCTTCCACTTTGCTATGATGCTTCTCCTTTTCCGAAAATCCTAAAACTAATTTTAAATTTCAAGCAGCCAGATGCAATCCAGTACAACATATTCCGAATGGTTACAGCAATACAGGAGACTTAGGGAACCAATCACATGTCGGAATTAATTCATACGTAGGTCACTATGAACTAGATTAGAAGGAGTATGCGTTTCTATATTAACTGACAGTTTGGAACTACTGTACTGGCCAGACTTGAATTACTCAAATGTATAGATCTGCCAACATCCTATGCGTACATGCATTGCTTACTGTACAAACAGTTGTTATGCAAATTGAACTATTCTGCCAGCAGCAAAAATTTACAAAAATTCAACAGACAAACAAATCTCACAGAGGCCAGACAAAAAAAACTAAATAAAAATTAGTAAAAACATATCATACCCGTACAGGAATTCAGCCAAGAGCTACCAGATGCTAACAGAATAGGAACAAGTTGTCAAGTAAATCACCACTTATGAAAGTTTCTCATAGATACCCACATTTTATTATAGTATACAATACCCTACACTCAGTGCTTAATTTGTGCCGGGGCTTGCCAGGGTGCAGCCCCGGAACCTCTGGGCATGCAGTCATATTCCTGGTAGCTTTAATTAAAAATCTCATAAAATGCTTTCTTTAAATTCTCAACACAGTCTGCAAGTTCTTGTATACAGGCTTTTTTTTTTTTTTATCTGGAGGAGTACAAGAAACAGGAACACTAAGGTATGTACTGCTTAATGGTGGATTCTCCATCGCTCTCTGATTCTCTAACTTACTAAACTGTTATTATGGTCTGTGCCTGGTTTAACTACGGTGATGTACTCTGATGCTTTAATGTACAGTAATATAGTGTTCCCTGCTGGCACCTAGAAATTAAAAAGTAATTTAACTGTTAATTATTGTGTTTTTTACATTAACAGTTATTTGGGGGTGAGACTTGAATTCAGGGGTGACTTAAATTAGAGTAAACACGTTTTATATATATATATATGTATATATGTGTATGTATATATATATATATATATATATATATATATATATATATATATATATATATATATATATATATATATATATATATATATAAAATGCTTTTCCATAAACCATCACAAGCAGTCTTAATTAAAGCTCTTTCTAGCCCGGTAACATGTTGAAGTTTTGTAATACATGCAATTGCATTTTTGCGTTGCTAAATTAATTACTGTATAATGATGTAATGTGAATTAAATGAAAACAACCCGTCAAAGCCTGACCACATCTTCAGCGTACTTTGAAGTGCTTGTCAATTAGTTCCATTCTTTAGAAGAGACAAGACGCAGTCTCTGTTTGATTTGATCATGAACAGGGGAGTTAAAAGTATAAATAGTCAATGTGCCAAATATGATACACTGATTCTTTTCCCACCCTTAAAACCTAAAGAATTCTACGACTGCATAATTCATGTTTTTAGAGACATTGCTCTGGGAGCTGACGTTCAAACTCATTTTCAGCTTTCATCACATTTTTTTTTCTTAAATAAATAAATAAATGATGCTGGTTTCAAAAGGAATATATCAGTAGTAAGGTTTCCTGTTGAAGATAATATTTGTGTACAGCTGGGGAGCATCAATGAGCCATCAGAAGCGGTTTAGCGGATGCTATTCTATTAGCAGTTTTGATTAAAGTTGATTCATCAGCTGTCAAAAAATGTCTCATAGATGACATTTCCTCACTCAAAAGGAAACCCACGCTGAGAAGAGAGAAATATACAGGGATAAGAACAGATGTATGACCGCCTCCACTATATCCCCAAACATTTGTCAGCAGCAAAACAAACTCAGGTGATGAAGACAAAACCAATTGTTATCAATGATGTAACGTGCCCCAGTCTCTGTCCATGAATACGGGTGTTTTATTGTTTTCAAAAGTTTTTATTTAAAAATTAAGGCAACACTTTTTTTATCTATTAAATCTACCAATTACCTTTTGTTTCAAAGCATGTTGTGTTTGGATTATATGGCAATATAATAGTTACATTAGTCAGGGTTTGTGAGATTAATTCAAATGATTTGCTTTTGGACATAAAATGTAAACAGTATTGAACAACCATAGTGTTTTTTTTATTATAGTTACGATTTTTTTATTTTTTATTTTATAGTTAGTTATAGTTATTAGTTTACTTTTAGTTCTAGTTATTATTAGTTAACTAAATATAAGTTTAGTTATTATTTAGTTATTATTAGGAGGTTAACAGAGTGGTGATGACCTTGAAATCTGTCTAGGTAAAAATAACTTTGGTAATGCCAGGCTCTACACCTCTTCACAGTACACGCCTTACGATAGCCAACCACAAAGATGTATTGATCAGAGATTATCATTTACTAGCCAAGTCTTGCTGTACAGCCCTCCACACACTAATACTAGTGAAATAGATTCTATATGCTAGTAAAAAGCAGGCTGTTTATTTCAGCTTGATTTTTACTTAATTTACAAAAGCTATATTTAGTTTTTTTTATATTAAACTAACTTGAGGAAAAATAATTAAACCATTTAATTTGCAGTTGTAAATGTTTAAGTAGAACCTCAATGCCTGATGAAAACAAGGCACACAGATAGAAGGGTTAAATATATAAGCAACTTGCCTGAATCAATGGTACCCATGAAAAGAAAAAAGAAAACATTTGCCTTTTTTGTGCAATACAAAATGTCCCTGACTCACAGGCTCCAAGAGATCTGGAGAAAACATACTGTAGGGCCATAAGCATTTACCTTTTTAGAAAACACAAAAGTTGCAATATCATAAATCTTTCATGTGCTAATTTAACAGTCCCTATAGGCAGTTCAGATGTTTATTTTTGATTTTGGTTGAAAATGCTTTATGAATATGGACCATATTGAAACAAAAACTAATATTAAATTGTATATTTTCTATAGGCTAACATTACCATTCCATATTCAGATAACAGCTTTGTCGCAAGACAATGGTACATTTTCATTCCATACATGTAACATAGCACTTGCTTTGTTTGATTAACTTTGAAGAATTTACCGTTTTCTTTTCAACCTTTATTTTTCCATTCAAGCAGAGAAAGGGTGAAATTGGCCTTTATGCTTGAAAACAACAGACTTTTTATGCCATTGAGAAATGTCTCATTTAGCGAAACCCCTTTATCATATTCAACATGCAACAAAACTAGAGATAGCTGAACAGAACTAACTTGCACTTATTATTCAGTGAGATCGCCCCTCTCCTTCTTACGCACAGCTGGACTCAGAGACTGGAAGGCAAGGCAGATGGGCCCGCTTTGTCCTGACGCAGAGACATCAGCCGTCGGTCAGGGTATTGTGAACAACATTCATTAGGTGTTTTCCTCTTGCACCACATTTTAATATCAAACTAGTAACTGTCACCGTATACCTATAGCAAAAGCTTACCTAAAACTTAACCCGCTAATTTCAAAATAGGCGCTCTTAATGACAGGCGCTGTAGCTGGCAAATTAAAGTACACATTTGGTTTTAATGGTTGACAGTCATTTAAAACTAATGAGAGCATTCTAGCGCTGCTACAGTCAACATGATCTGTTAGAAAAGGAAGAAATGACTGATGGTGAAACTACACTAGCCTATTAAAGGGACCACAGAGATGACTGACAGCGACTCCCAGCCATTCAGAGCAGAACGGAGATGGGACAGACAGCAAGTATAAAAACCACACAAACTAGAGATGATTTCTAAATTGTTATTTTTGGTAAGAAAATAAAAACAGCGTGTGGTTTTCAAGACTTATCCTATATAAATTTATTTCAGTCAAACTCATATTTTTGGGGAATTCGATGTTTAACTTCAACGCTTTATCGATTACAATGGAAAAATAGTAAGCCCAACTATAACAAAATGTTTTTAGTTTTTTTTTTTTTTTTAAGTTACTATTTCGTTATAGTTTTACATAATTTTTTAGTTATAGTTACTATTAACGGATATGATTTATGTTAGTTGATAGACATTTTCATTATCGTTACAGTTAACTAAAAAAAAAACACTGGTTCAGAAATTACTTCTGTTAAAATACAGTATTTTAGTAAGCAATTGTTTAAGGTCAAGGAATGCATACAAACCTAAAGCCCAACACAGCCTTATCTTGGTTATAACCTGAGGAAATAATAAAGGCAATCCCTTGGAAAGAGAGAGGTATGACACAGGCCCGGTTTTTGGGATGGAACCGCATAACAGTCTTGCGTTTCGATTGGTCCATGTCTGTCACATGAATATGTCATCACACAAGTGAGAAAGCTTGCAGGCATTTTTAACATTGCGATCAGAGAGAGAGAGAGAGAGAGAGAGAGAGAGAGAGAGAGAGAGAGAGAGAGAGAGAGAGAGAGAGAGAGAGAGAGAGAGAGAGAGAGAGAGAGAGAGGAGAGATTGCTTTCCACAATCTTTCAATTAAAATATAAATGTGGTATTTTAATGTATTTTTTACTCTCCCCAGAAAACATTTTTATGAAGAAACAGAAATAAAATGTAAATGTTAAAAAAAAGTATTTCTTATTACAATGAAGAAACTACATTGCACTGAAATAGATACATGAAAATTAATTAAAGGAGTCATTTTCCCTTATTAAAGGCTAATATTAAAACACATTTTTGAGAAGGAACATGGTATTCCAGAAAAAGGACATCTCATTTGCTTATGTAATGTCCATCAATATATTGTAGTGTTTCAGGTTCTTTTTGGGACAAAAAATGAGACTGCAACCGAGGAGTAGATGAAGGCCGTTTATTTTGACAATAATTGATCACAAAATAAAAATCATAGGTGAGGGAAAGGGGACTGTGAGTCGAAAGTGGTAAGATCTTTGGAAACAGTCGTATTAGCTTTCTATTTGGAAAAGTTAGTATAAATAATACAAAATAGTGTGCACTGTAAATGTTTTTTTTACGTTAACATTTACGTCCCATCTCCTCAATTATGTGTGCCATTTTAAATGTTTACCTCAAGATAAAACTATAATAACTACTAACAATGAAAAATGTTTTTATTAAAGCCAACATAAAAAATATCCAAAGGGATTTAGTATAACTTTGTCGCTTTGTAGACTCTTGTGTTTTCTTCCTTTGTTTTGCAAGTAAGTAATGTATCCAATTCAAACACTGAAAACAAATTCAAACCGCCGCTATTGCTGTTACGCTGTATTATGATTAATAATTACATTTACTGTTATTATTTACACTGTACTTCTAAAGAATGCAGAAAGATTGCACTTCCCTGATTAGGAGGCTTGGTGGTAACTTGTAAGTTTGATGGCCTTTGACTTGCGCTTTTTTTTTTTTTTTTTAAACTTTGACTGCCTTTTGTAAATGTGTTGGCCTTTTTTAAATGACTGCCTTTTGTAAAAGTGACAGCCTTTTCATACCCAGCATACACTGCAATACCCAACAAAGTTATACAGTGATATTCTGATAGCACAGCAATTTAAATGAAGTTGGTAAGTGGTTGTGTTCTTCAAATACACAGTAAAAAGGGATATTTATAGGGTATACAGTTATACAGCGATACAGTGGTTTCGCCATCTAAGGACAGGTACTGCATGGGAACCAAATAAGCTAGACACTCGAGCTTCTGGATTCATTATCTGCATGTCCCACAGGTAGTCAGCCTTCCAGCCCATTCACAGCTTGTTTGACACCCTCTTGTAGTTGCCCATTTCTGCATATAAAGCAAAATGCTGTTTGTCAATCTCTTTTTTTCTTTCTTATAAAATCAGTCTTTGCAGGAATCATTCCAAAACACTTGAATCAGTTAGGGACTACCAGTCTGACACTACAACCTTTTAAATAGAGTTTCTACGTCATTCTATGGCTGAAAAACACTTAAAAGGGACGTTTTCAAGTACACTGCAATATAGTGATTTGCGATACTATCTGCATATCCTACAGGTACTCTGTACCAATTTTCAGCCTCCTAGCATATTCACTGCTTGTTTGACACCCAGTTGTACATGCCCGTTTGTGTATATAATTAGGCTTGCTACTTTTCGATTATAACGGTAAAGTTTGTTAAACGTTGAATTTCCAAAAAATATGTGTTCGACTGAAATAAATTGATATACGATAAACGTTGGTAAAACCACTCTCTCTCTCTCTCGCTCTCTCTCTCTCTCTCTAAAAATGCCAGCAAGCTTTCCAACTCGTGTGACGACATATTCATGTGACAGACATGAACCAATCAAAACGCGAGACTGTTTGCGGTTCCATCCCAAAAAACGGGCCTGTGTCATACCTCGAAACAGAGGCTGACCTGTTGTCGTCAGTGATGCAGGCTGCACAGGTTCCTGTTGGCTCTTCGCTCTGCTCGTAGTAATAAGCGTCAACATGGGCTTCCTCGGCTTTCTTCTTCAGGATCCCACCAAACTTATCAGTGCCAATGCATCCCAAAAACGTTGAAACCTTATGAGGCTGCTGAATCATCCACTGCAGGATTAAAAAGAAAAACATTAGGAGACCAGCATGACCAGTCCTACTTGTATGTTAATAATAATAATAATAATAATAATAATAATAATAATAATAATAATAATAATAATAATAATAATAATAAATGTGCTTTTCCACCTCAACTTGAGACAGTGGCATAGGGATGATTTAATTCACAGATGATTTAATTCACAGTGCATCAACTGTGTGTAGAGAGCCCAGCATCACCATGTTCAGTTCTTAACACATGCTGTACCAAGCAAATATGCCAAGAGACTTTTCAATGTTACTGTATTAAAGGATTATGAAGTTTTCCCATAAAAAAGAATTCTTCCAGGATAGCCCTAAGGACAAACCATCCATTTTACATAGTGTGCATATTGCGTTCAATTAATATGAGATTAGCAACCCCCTGCTAATACAGTTTACTGCTGCTATTTAGTGAATTTAGATACTCCGACATGATGTACATCTATAAACTAAATCACAGCCCTGGAACTGCATTACACATCAAGTAAGAAACATTGTTTGGCTTTTCTGCCTTGAACATAATGATAAAAGGACTTTCCAAACCTCAGTGCACTTGCCTTTAACCTTACAAGATTTATTATTGTAAAAACATGTTGCTGTGTTGCTTGTTTTACTGCAACCTTGCTGTTGTTGCTGACAGGGCCCCCTTGTGAATGAGACGTAACCTATCATAGCTCTATCCTGTATAAACTGATCCCGGTTACATTTTGAAGCAAAAAACATACTTTTCTTCACTTGAATGTCAGGTGTCACTACTATAAACACCTGTGACATACAGAGAATTTGGTAGATTGTTATACCAAAATGTCCAAAAAGGTTTATTCAAATTTGGGAAATCCAATTAAAAAAGTGGCCAGAGCTCATTTATGACCTTTATCACTTGTGTTGTGAAATTCCATCACCAAGTTATCACTATTGGAAGAGCAGTTCTCAAACGCATCCATTCACTCTACTGCAGATCCTTGTCACAGAGGACAACAATGGACAGCAGGAACCAGTGTATTGGGCAGCCCACGATCTCAAAGCCCACTGAATAAAAAAAGGCATCTTGGGTGGCAATTCTGTTACTGGCACATAATGGTAAACAATATATAGCCAAACTAGACTGACTGCAAATAAAATTACAATCAACTACTTACAATGGTTAGACATAATGAACAAGGTTAATAAGCATAGGAACATCTGTAGTAGTAGAACCATCATCTGTATTTCACACTAAATTACTTTCTGTTTAATTGGTTTCTAAAGCAGGTGTATCTCACTTTCCCTGTGCTAAGATAACCAATTGAAGCCATCACAAAACCATCTAATTACAAGAAGTAAACTCCCTCTTAAACTAGAACTTCTGTCAATTAATTTCAATCCCGGAACCCTGCTGACAATCTCTTCCCAATTGTGAATTGAATAAATGATAATACCTTCAGTACTACAAAGCACTATCTGTGGGTTCTGGAAAGGTCAATCAACTCTGCAATGGAAATTCATGCTTAGTCACATCCTAATTATCCTATAGTGCCAGACACAAGAACTGACAAATCAAGATGCTTCATTATCGTGGAATGGAGCACTTAAATTAAGCAGCAGGCTAGACACTGCAAGACATTTTGCCCCAGGCAGTAGATGAAGCAGCATACTGAATTGAAAGATTCAGAAGAATAACAAAAAAGTACTGGTGCCCAAATATCTTGCTTGTTATTTTTTTTATACTTTTCAAAAAAAAAAAAAACCTACTGGTCATATCAGTTTTATTTCTGTTCTCATTCTATCACAAAATGTTACTGCTAATATGTCTACGATAATTCCCAATTACTTCATAAGGGTAGGCTACTGTACATTGCTGTAAGAAAACAAACAAAACATACTGTGGCTATTATCTGATCTAAAATGTGGCAGATTTAAATACAAATCGCCAGTGTTTAAATCGTGGAAAGACGACGAGTTTCAGAAAAATGGTCTCTTACTGCAAAAAGTAAAACAATGCCAGGTTTGTTCTTATTTTTTAAACTTAAAACAGTCTAGATGAGCCAGTAGAAATAGTTCAGCATTATTCAGTTCTAAACATTGCTCAGTCTCACAGATGAAGCCTTTTAAAAGATTTACATTATGTTTCAAACAGGGGACCTATCTTTTTTTCATTTGTGTGATTTATGGTTATTCACACACTTGGACTCCTCTACTGCTGCTGCTGTTAACTATTAATTATGACATCTTGCTGATGTGAGGACCAGTCGTCAAAGAGCTGACCCAGCATGTATCCCGACACTAACCACCTGCCATTCTGCTGCAGTACAACGTTCTGAATGGATACTTATGCAAAGATAAAAGGGACAACAATTAGGCTGTTTCAGTGCTTCTAAAAGCCACTTATTATAATGTTCTATTTTTTTGTAAGATGGTTAATAATTATTGACTTTTACGCTTGTATGGACAAATATTCTAAGAAATACTGCTTGAGAAGCACTCGGAGGGAAAAATGGCCACGTTTTTATTTGTTCCTATAGCAAAAATGCATAACGCTGTTTAGAATGTAATTTCATTGAATCTGATTCTCATTAATTGGTCCCATTTCATAGAAACAGTTTTGGGGCGGCATGTTGGTTAATTGTCAAGTGCTTTGGGAGTTATACAACCAGCATTTGCTAATATTTGTTTCTAATAGGAATATTTTAATTAAAAAAATCCTAAATAGAAAAAGTAGAATTGGGGTCTACTGGGGTGCACCATGCTGTCAGGAACGATCCAGTTGGCAACAACAGAAGAGAGTGTAAATATTAGGTCATGCAAAGCATAATGTAAGAAAAGACAATTTTGTTTGAAATAGAACACTAAGGTCTAACACTCTGGCAAGTCTCCATTTTCAGAAGGAGGTGGGGGTTTTATTAACAACTCTAAGAAATGCAAGGAAACAAGGCGAATAGAGACTGGTGATTCCTGGCTATATAAATATCTCCCAACCAGACGAAGTGCTGTATTTTATACAGATTTATATTAATGCAACAATCACAACCCTCATTTGTATGTGTGAAATCATAGTAGAATCTCAGGAAGCATCTGTATTAAGGAGAATAACTGAGGTAAGAAAAATATACTGCCTTCATTGTGCTAGACTTCTGACAAGCTACAGACATAAGCCTCATTTATTCATTAGACCTGACAGAAATACCGCCCCCCCCTCTAAAGAAAAAAAAAAAAAAAAAAAACTAAAAATCTGTCTGCGCTCTGAAGCAGTGCAAGCAAAACATACTCTTCTGTAACAATCTTTCCACAAGGCATAATTGCCTTGGATCTGATATAACAAGGAAATCCTCTGCAGTGAGATTCAATAGCTCAGCTATATACATATCACATGCCTTTCTACACTGGGCTTAATGAATTCATAGTTATGCCCCCACTGTAAATTAATATACTCAACTGGCATGTTGCAGTTAAAGTCAAAATATCAAGAGCTGGGGCTCCCGAGTGGCGCATCCAGCAAAGGCGCTCCGCGTGGAGTGCGGGATGCGCTCTATAGTCTGGACGTTGCGAGTTCAAATCCAGGCTATTCTACAACCGACCGTGGACAGGAGCTCCCAGGGGGCGGCGCACAATTGGCCAAGTGTCGCCCGGGCGGAGGGAGGGTTAGGTCGGCCAGGGTGTCCTCGGATCACCGCACACCAGCGACCCCTGTAGTCTGGCCGGGCGCCTGATAAAGCCGGCAGGAGTGTATGCAGATTTAATAAGCAATGGCTGGTAACCACTGCAGGTAAACTCAGCTGTCACAGCCCTTTCTCTCCACAAAGAAAACAGAGATTTGCAAATCAAATACTATTTAAAATGTGTTTTCCCCCTCCAGGTAGCACTACAGTAAGCACCAAGTTAAAACTGTGGATAATAGGACTTCCACTTTTAAAGCCTTATTGTTTACATTGCGTCATAAATTACTGTCACCACAACTTATTTTTTCTACATACATTAAAATAAATAGATTTCTGACGGCCAGAGGATGACAATTATAGCTCCATCAACCTGTTAATCAATATTACCTTTTTTAGAAAGGTAAAATAACTAGCATAAGACACAAAACAAAATGAGCACGCTAATATGTGCCTGTTTTTTTTTTTTTTTTTAACCAAAAAGGTACAAACCATGAAAAAAAAAAAAAAGAATACATCAAACTTCTGCTCATCAATATCTGTCACTACTGACATCAAAAACCAGAAGGCAAAGGGCTGACAATGATGAGCTCTGGCAGGCTCTATCAAAAGTGTGAGTGATCAAAGCCAAGTAGAGAATTTTTCACTCTGTCACGTAAGTTTTTTTTTTTTTTTTGAGGTTGAAACATCTGGTCAATATCTTCCATCACTGCAATTTCATGCACAGTTAGCAATCGGGCACGTTTTTTGTGTCTGTGTACGCTGTCCATAAGGGGCTACACATATGGCTTATGATCCATCTCTGTAAGAGACAACCCAAGACATTGCCCCGCAACAGTCAAGCTGGTTAACAGGACTGTATTTCGAGTCTGTGTTGGCGACTACATGTCAATGTTCAACTTGCTACTGTAATTCTTTAAAGTGACAGCTTGCCATAAAGACAGCATACACAAGGAAAGTGAACCACTTAATGGTCATCGACTTGGAGAGATGAAACCTGTAAAAACCATGGGAGATTGAGAGAGAGGATCTGCTACTGTATTTTATTTTATTTTATTATTATTATTTTTTTTTAATTAAAAAGGTCTGCGGCTCCAACAAAGGCACTTTGTTGCAACATCAAATTTACAGGCTGGTAGGTTAAGGCCTTTGGACTGCACACTGGTCTTGTCAGAACAGGTGCATCAGATAAAATCAGGCTTGTCATGCAATCCTCCTGTGTTGCAGGTGTATCTGTTTAATTCTGAATAACTGTACTTCGCATTTGAGGAATATGGTTCTAAATGAAAATTAAAATGTCATGATGACTGATGTGTTATGCATTGACAAAACGAAAGAGATGAAAACATATTTCCAAGGGATTCAAATGGGTGTCACCACTGGCTTGTTGAAGGTTATCTGATACACAATACTTATATGCAATGATGCAGCACAGCTTTTTGCAATCAAGGCAAACCAGGTACTTTGAAAACCAGGTATTTTTTTGGTTTTCAATATCAGGTTGTTCTAGAGGCACAACCCAAGCAGTGATGACATAAAGGAAAACTATGCACAGAAATCCCCAGAAGAGCAGCTACATTTAAAAAAGCCACAAAGTCAAGTAGGACAGATGATGCTACGAACAAATCAACCAATCAAATTAATGACATCTTATTATCACAGTTAATTGGTTTAGATCTGCCAACTTTTTCTGTATTATTATTGGTATTAGGGGTGCAACAATTAATCAATGCATCATTTCCTGAGCTTTGATTCCTCCGATGTCTCCTGTTGCCGGTTTGCATTAATACCTTGAGTGTGTGAGAGTGCGCTTCTTTTAGTGCTAGTACGGCAGATTAGCGCGTTGCTAGGATACACAGTTTAGGTCTCTATATTTGCGTTGGACAAGCCAAATCAGAAGTAGGCTTGTATTGTACGTTTTCTTGATTTAAGTTAGGCAATATGTTTTTTTTTGTTTTGTTTTGTTTTAAATCTATTAAATCTACTGATCTTTTGTTTCAAAGCATGTTGCGTTTGGATTATAAGGCAATATTATATAAAAAGAGGCTGAATTTAGTATGATAGATAAATTAGTCAGGATTTGTGAGATTAATTAAAATGTTTTGCTTTTAGACATAAAATGTTAACAGTAATGAACAACCAGATAGAAATGACTTCTGTTAAAATATAGTATTTTTATTACTACAATGTTAAAGGGACATCTGATGCGGTTGTTAAAAACTCAAGTCCATTGTATTTCTTTTTTTACAATTGGAAGTGTTCAAATTTGAATACAAGTTGTGCCTTTTTGTTTAACTATTATGCACAACGGTGTTTTAGTTATTGGATATTCTGCTAAAAAAATAATGTTTGTTCTTTATTTTGAAAAATAAAACGTCAATGCATCAATTATCGTTGATAAATGCCTATACGATAATCGAATATGAAACGAGGGTGCCGATTGCACCACTAATTGGTATCGTTATTATTAACAAGTCTTTATGATAAAATATATCTAGATTTTTTTTTTTTTTTTTTTAATTATGTATTTTTAAGCAGCACTGCAGTTTTATCATGGTTACCAACTGATACAATTTAGTAATAAAACTCTTATCTTAAAAGCCATTCCTGTAAAAGTAGCTTGCGCAGGGATCCCTTTGCTGCAGTACAAGTAAACAAGAAAAGCTTTTAACTTTTCTATGACCCTGTTGGAAGAGCCATCCATTCAGTCTTCTGGCTGCTAGAGAAGTATATCATGGTAAGAATAAAAAGGCTTCCCTCTCCACAAGGCCAGGAACACAATTATAAACGGGTTTCCCTATGTCTGTTGGATTAAACTAACAAGATTAACAGATTGTAACCAACAGGGCTAAACTCTGTGGCTCTGGGCAAAACAGTCCTAGATACCACAGCATATTACTTTTAATCTTTTAAATTGTCTACAGACAGCACATGACTTGCAGTGCTGCTTAAATGATAATCCAGTTTTGTTCCATGTATTTGGATTAAGTCACAAACTTCCATTAACGTTATTAATACATAACTATTACATTATTAATGGTAGTATACAATATGTAATAAAACTGTAGTAAAATGCAAGTAGAAAATAGCATACAGAAAATAGCTTGTAACTGTTATAGGTTGCCAATATTAGAACCCAAAAATGTGTGTTCGGTTATCTTTTAGTACAGTCTTTTTTATAAATCAACCTATTTATTCGGGAAAAAAATATCTATCTATCTATCTAATATCTATATATATATATATATATATATATATATATATATATATATATATATATAGGTCCTGTACACTCACTCACCAAAATATTATAATGTTTTTATTGTGATACGTGACGCAAGTGACACCTCCCAAGATATGTCTCAGAAACAAAATTCTGGAGAAATGTTCAGCTGTTAGAGCACACACTGTACTTTTCTCATGGAAAAGTAAACAACCCACTAACCCCTGAAAGGTCATATTTCACACAGCTTGCAGACTGACCATCTTCTAAGACAGCATAGTACTCTACCACTTTGCTAAACTAGTAGAAAAGAAATAAACTAGGGAGGCATTTGAATGTGAAGAGAAGAGGCGATGAAGAATATGGTAAAAAAACAAACAAAAAAAAAAAACTATACAGGTAGTAATAGACAGTGCTATAGAAACCAAAGCTACAAACAGCAGTGCAGGCAGCATACCAAAAAGTAAGTTTTGATTTATTGTTCTGATAACCTTCCAGATTCCTTCACTAAATGCCAACAGCAGTGCACTCGAGATTGAGTTATACGTTTCATTAATCTCTGTGAAATACTGTGTGATAAATAATGCTGTCACACTGGTTATAAATATGTGTTGTTATTAAAAAATCTAACAAAATGTGTACCATCACATAAAAGCCAACAGACAAGGGCAAACGCTATTAATTGACAAAAAAAACAAAACACAAACACAACAAGTAACTAAGCCCAAGCACTGACAGCAATAGTGTACTGTGCGTCTTTATACAAAATGTAGTATGACCTTCAGATTGATCACAGCTTCATAGTTATAGCATACAAGCTTTTTGCAAAGGTCTGGGGGATATCATTTGTTTACATAGAACAAAAATAATTTAAGGTATGATATCCAAAAAACAAAAGTATGCTGAGCCATGGCTGAAGTTCATAAAACCAGACTGCGACACAGTCATATTTGGGAGTATCCTCTGTAGGTACAGCCATTATAGCAGAAAAATAAGAATGTGGATACTAATAGCTCTCAAAGTCCCCATACCATGTGCCAAAAGTAGTATTCGTTCAGCAAAATCCTATCTGGCTTCACTCATTTCAGCTAAGAATAACTATACAAAAACAATTCAGTCCTCCCCAATGAAGGACCTCTGTTGATTTATCATCTCGTGTCACCTGAATAATCTAGACACAGCATTCTTAAGTAACAGATTTGCTTCAGTCCCGTTACCACAACACTCCTTGGACTACTCAATTCCTAAAGATATGTGCTCATTTCTGATAAAAAAAAACAAACAGATGCAGGACTGTAACCGAGTCACTGACACTACTCCCCAAGCTTATTTTAAAAAAGGGAGGCTTTAGATACAAGAAAGCTTTTCTTTTGAGATTTACAGCTGCCATCAAATTTGTATTCAGTGTGCTGATATTTTGCTCCATTTGCTTTGGCACTTGCTGAGAACCAGCATTCTGTAAACATGTCTAAGGAATCTTGTATTTAAAATAAATAAATAAATAAAACAAACAAACCAACCAAGGAACATACTTTCAACCATCTGTGCTGTAAAAATAAAGAAATAAATACACTTTGTTCATTAACCTTAAGCACATTGTTTTTTTTAAATACTAAAGCAGCTAGAAAATAACTTATTTACATCAACCCAGAAATTCATAAATATGCCTATGGATAAGTGGTGAACTCATCTGGTTATTTTAAGCTAGTTGGTGATAGCAGGTTTGTTTAGTTGTGTAAATCTGTGATTTTGTTCAAAATTGTAGCCTTTTACAGTGTTCCCTTGTATTGGAATCCTCTATTTTCTGACCTGAGATGTTGGAAGACCATCCCTTTTCAGTCTATTTGAGAACCCAGGGCTCAAAGTTGGCCAAAATACTTATGGGCATCTGGCGCCTAGCTTTTAAAATTTGGTCGCCTAAAAAAAAAAAAAGGGCCAGGTAAAATACTATATAGTGACGTCACTGTTTTTGTACACATCCTATGAACTTTGTCAATGTGGTATATGAAACAAACAAACAAAAAAAGTATTTGCAATCCGTGACAATAGCAGCTACTCTATGGTTTTAATGACAAGTTGTAAAAATAAAACACATGGATGCTGACATTGAGCAACTTGATTTCAGTAGTTCATTATACAACAGCAGACTGAATAAACTTTATGAACACAATGAAAACTGAACAAACAGCACGATTAGCAACAACACGTTGGCTACCAGATGTCAAATTATATTACTTTCGCTAATACATTTTTAAGACGAAGTACTAAATACAGTAAGTTAGGGTCTACTGAAATCTACACAAAGGACATGCACTGAAAAAAAAAAAAAGTTTGATTGTTTAACATGAAGCCTGAACAGGGTCTAACCACACATGGAATTCAGAGAAAAACACGTGGTATATTGAGGTAAATGTTTTGAGAAAAAAATAGTGATTAATAATATTGTGGGGAAAAAAAACCCCACAAAAACAAAAAACAAATTCAGTGAAACTAATAATATAACTTATTTTGTATCTGACCTGCCCACTCCCACAGTCGCCAATGGTGAATGCAAATTAATATTTGATCGCCGAGACCAATTATGGTCGCCAAGTTCCAAATTTGAGCACGGAACCCAAAACACCACTTCAAATCCCTCACCAGAACTCAATAATGAAGTATACATAAATTGTATTAGTAATTAAACTCTTTTAAATGATAAAAATGTAATAGAAAAATGATAAAAATGTAATAGAAAGAATTAGTGTTGGAAAACACAACTGAACGGCGATGAAGTGTGTCACAACAGGTTTGTTTTTGATGCCTTCTAATGTTTCTCAGAAAGTAAGAAAAAGGACACACTTCAAGGAGCTTGTTAAAACATGTTATTGTGGTATCTAATGCTGCAAACCACAAAGCCTTCTTTGATGGGATTTATGTGCGTTTACAGTTCCCTGCTTCCTTTTGCAGGTGCCAGAAACAATGCTATATATTTTAAATATCAAGTTACCAGGTCCATACAATTTCAACTTTTCAAATGTGACTTAACTACCAGCATTGGAAAATGGCTATTTCATTTTGTGCTGCAGGCATACTTGTGGCTTTTATTTAAACAAATAGCGTTGCTGTGTTAAACTTAACATTTTAAGGATTTTCGAAGTCAATTTAAAGTTTAAAAAAATGCCTCAAAATGTTGGTGTATATCGTGAGTGTCTGTTGGCTTGAGTGTGATTTCTCCTTATAGCTTTTGAAGTTCCAGCACATACCCACTTTTCAGCAGGGACACAGAGTGTTCAGTGCCTTCCAGTGCAGGACTGCATAAGGAAAGGCTGCAGTTCTCAAACACCAGTCCAGATACACAATGGACACCCTTCACAGCATCTATCTGTGTGGGGAGCACTATTTAATGCAACAATATAAAGTTGTCCATGAAGTTCAGGGGTGTTCAATTTCTGAAAGGGACAAAATGCTAGAAAAATCTACTTATCCTTCTTAAAAATTGAAAGTGGACCACCATCACAAAGCGCTACAGAGGAGAACTGTACATTATATGCAGAGTCACTTACAATAGGACATTGACGTGATAGGAGTTGGCCGTAAACACATTTTTAAATGTTTGTTTGTAGGTGCTAGACTTCTGCAATTCAGTGTTCAGAAACTTGCGTGGCTCTCTAGAAATATACCAGGAGTGTTTTTTTCTGGCAACAGAACAAACATAGGAAAAATAACTAAATAAAAACGATTTGTCCAACTGGCAAAGAATAACGGCAAAACATTTTGTTCCATAAATCTTGTTGTCCCGGGCGTCGGGCGTTATAAATGGCACAGCCTTGAAGTGCTATTAACATAAAATAAAATATACTAGCAGAAAAGTACCTCATTGCTACCCATTTAGTTTTATATGATTTAGTTGTTTTCCTGTCCTGAAGAACTGACTTCAATACTATGGATACATTCTGTAGAGAATGTAACATAAAGAAAGTTCAAGACTGGGCTAGTGAGTACAACCTAACCTATTCTTTATATGAAAAAGGGTCTCCTCCTTTGAAAACAGTGGTGGTTGATAGCTGCCTCCCAGAGACATTAGATCCAGTTATTTCAGCAGGGTTGAAAGCAAACTTTGGAACAGCTCTAACAGAGCTACACAGGAATAAAAAAGTATAACATTATTGGTGTTTATCACTTCCAAAGCCTAATTTATTCACAGTAAAATCAGAGTGAGATTAAATATATTTATAAACACAAATTCCCTACACAGCTACATATAAAGTGTGTTAGTTAAATTAACAAACAGCTGCTAACCGCAGGAATTCAGAAAGGTTACACTTGCAGATATGATTGGCACAAGGAAGTTACACCCACTTATAATATGTTTAGCCTTGGTGATATGCCAAATGGAAAACTTCCAGTTCACACTTTCCAAAAAGTCAGATCATTCATTACAAAAGATTAAAAACCTAGATAAAATCATTAGTTGCCAGCAGGTATGCATTTTAGAGTTTGTAATAACAAAAGGCATCACATCATTATATATATATATATATATATATATATATATAGCTCTAGAAAAAATTAAGAGACCACTGCAAAATTATCAGTTTCTCTGGTTTTACTATTTATAGGTATGTGTTTGGGTAAAATGAACATTTTTGTTTTTTTCTATAAACTACTGACAACATTTCTCCCAAATTCCAAATAAAAATATTGTCATTTAGAGCATTTATTTACAGAAAACGACAACTGGGCAAAAGTAATACAAAAATGACTACAAAAGATTTAGAAGCGAGTAGTTTTTCGAGATTTACGATTATACTGTAAATCACTTTCACGAATCAGCCCCCAAATGTAGTCTCCCATCATGTTCTCGTTATACTGTCCTTGGTAGCGTCGTTCAAAGTCCAATATATCCTGGTGGAAGTGCTCGCCTTGCTCCTCCGAGTACGCTCCCATGTTCTCCTAACTAAACTAATATATTAGTAACATCCCTAATTTTATATATATATATATATATATATATATATATATATATATATATATATATATATATATATATATATATACACAGACGTGCTCAAATTTGTTGGTACCCCTCCACAAAAAACGAAGAATGCACAATTTTCTCTGAAATAACTTGAAACTGACAAAAGTAATTGGCATCCACCATTGTTTATTCCATATTTAATAGAAATCAGACTTTGCTTTTGATTTTTTATTCAACATAATATTGTAAATAATAAAACAAATGAAAATGGCATGGACAGAATTGATGGGACCGCTAACCTAATATTTTGTTGCACAACCTTTAGAGGCAATCACTGCAATCAAACGTTTTCTGTAGCTCTCAATGAGACTTCTGCACCTGTTAACAGGTAGTTTGGCCCACTCTTCCTGAGCAAACTGCTCCAGCTGTCTCAGGTTTGATGGGTGCCTTCTCCAGACTGCAAGTTTCAGCTCTTTCCATAGATGTTCGATAGGATTCAGATCAGGACTCATAGAAGGCCACTTCAGAATAGTCCAATGTTTTGTTCTTATCCATTCTTGGGTGCTTTTAGCTGTGTGTTTTGGGTCATTATCCTGTTGGAGGACCCATGACCTGCGACTGAGACGGAGCTTTCTGACACTGGGCAGTACGTTTTGCTCCAGAATGCCTTGATAGTCTTGAGATTTCATTGTGCCCTGCACAGATTCAAGGCACCCTGTGCCAGGCGCAGCAAAGCAGCCCCAAAACATAACTGAGCCTCCTCCATGTTTCACTGTAGGTATGGTGTTCTTTTCTTTGAAAGCTTAATTTTTTCGTCTGTGAACATAGAGCTGATGTGACTTGCCAAAAAGCTCCAGTTTTGACTCATCTGTCCAAAGGACATTCTCCCAGAAGGATAGTGGCTTGTCAATATGCATTTTAGCAAATTCCAGTCTGGCTTTTTTATGTTTTTCTTTCAGTGGAGTCCTCCTGGGTCTTCTTCCATGGAGCCCACTTTCGCTCAAAAAGTGACGGATGGTGCGATCAGAAACTGACGTACCTTCACCTTGGAGTTCAGCTTGTATCTCTTTGGCAGTTATCCTTGGTTCTTTTTCTACCATTCGCTCTATCCTTCTGTTCAATCTGGGGTCGATTTTCCTCTTGCGGCCGCGCCCAGGGAGGTTGGCTACAGTTCCACGAACCTTAAACTTCTTAATAATATTTGCAACTGTTGTCACAGGAACATCAAGCTGCTTGGAGATGATCTTGTGGCCTTTACCTTTACCATGCTTGTCTATTATTTTCTTTCTGATCTCCTCAGACAACTCTCTCCTTTGCTTTCTCTGGTCCATGTTCAGTGTGGTGCACACAATGATACCAAACAGCACAGTGACTACTTTTCTCCATTCAAAATAATGTTGCTTTTTTATTTCAAATTACTGTGGAGAAACACCAAAATATCAATATTTTCTGGGCTCAGTCTGGAACGATATGGATTTCCCCTCTAATATACAGGTGAAGCAGATGTCTGGCGATTGTGCCTGGAGAGCGGTCTGTGCTGCTCATGATCTTTGCTGTTTTCAACTTGTCGAATCAGTGAAGCAGTGTTTCTGCGTGTTTTAGACGTATAAATGCTCTGGTAAACATGCATAGTCTTCATACTTTGACGGTTTTTGTTTATTACCGCGGCTTCATTTTATTAACAGCAATAGCGGCTGGTTGAATATGTGTTTGTGTTTCTTACTTGCAATAGAAAAATGAAGGAAAACACAAAAGTCAGGAAGTGCAAAGCGACAAAGTTATAGAGTTGCTTTGGATCATTTTTAGTTAGTAATTAATTATAGTTTTATCTTGAGGTTAATGTTTTTGATATAGTAAACATTTTAAACAGCACACAATTATGCTGAGGTGGGAAGTAAATAGTAACGTGAGAAACATTTATAGTGCAGACTATTATGTATTATTTATAATGACTTTTGCCGAAAGAAAGCGAAAGATTCCTAAATACTACCTTTTAATTCTTTGCATCCAAGTTTTAAGAATGAAGCCTACTGTTTGGTTTTCTGTCTCAGCAATCTGTCAGTCCCAGACTGTTGTGTAAAAATTGTATATTAAATAAACGGGAGAAAAAATAAATGTGTAACCAGATTATTGTGCCTTTTATTGCAACTGTGGTACCATTCATTGAGCAAAAATTGTAAAGGGTACTTTAGCTGAAACCTCCCAACAGAAGGGGTACAGTTTCAAAAAACAGTTGAAAACCCCTCAGTTAAGAGAAACAAAGTGTTACCTAGCAATAGCCAATCAAGTGCGTTTTAAGACATGCAGTGCCCGCCCACTGATCTCTCAGCAGAGTGCAAAACTTAATGATGAGAAGCCGGTGCATGCAAATTGTTTTCTTTTTTCTTTTTTTTTTTTGGACTGCATGTTAACAGCAACGAACAGAAAGGAAAGAAGAAACGTTCAGGTGGGTATGACACCGTCGCAAAGTTAAGCGGCATCTAGGGGACTTTTTTTTTTTTTTTTTCAATGGGAATAAAATTGTATTAATTTTTGAATACATAAAACCAAAATCCCTACAACACTATCAACTCAAGGAGACGGCAACATCTTTACAATACAGTTTAAAATGAAAATAATACAAATGCCTGTAGCATCTCAGACTTAGTTATACAGTAGTAAATAGACTTTTTGATTCTCTGCATTGGTGTGTGCTTACTGTGTTTTTCTTGACCGATACGATAGATAATAGCTGCTGTTACTTCTTTGGTTTGGTAAATTAATAGGAAGGCAGTGATGAAAAGTTCCAGTGCCTTGTTCTTGCTGATATTTGAGTATTTGTGTTTCAATTAAAGACAATCGCGTTTGCTAGCGATCATTGTTTAGTAGGGCGGTTTATATTAGACGTCACTTATTTAATAGCCTACTCGGATATCTCATGCAGTTTTCAGAACTTGAGATGTCTTTGTTCATTAGTTAGTTCTAATGTCCACAGTGGCTCACCGATGGACAAATGGTGAATAAAAAAAACACGCCCATATCACCTTAAACCGGTAATCATGGTATAGAAAAATGGTTGCGGTTTCAAAACCGTGGCAGTTTATAATGCAGTTTACCGTAAAACCGGTATACTGTGACGTCCATAACAACATATATAGGTAACAACATGCACAATACAAAAAATGCTTCTCTCACAACCAAAAATGTTCTGAGAGAAGGGCCTCTAGGGCTGAATACTAGATATAAATGTTATATCCCCCATAGTGCTCAACTAACTGAATAGTCAAATGTTGTAATTTCAGTAAAGGATGAAAATGCAAGTGTCAAATCGGTCTTCCTTTACCCCCTTTCTTTGCAGAACACAAGACTAGAGATATCTGCCTAAAACCATTACCCATCTCTGACTTTAATGCACTGGCACACAGTTAGGTGAAATCTTGTTATATCCAACCTAGACATGGCCTGTGTGGGTGTCGTGCTGTTCATTGAATGAGATGGCATGGATTGTTTCAACCCCAGGAGGGAAGACAAAGAAGTGATATATCTCACACCAGTGAAGCCAGAGCATGCTGCGAATCCAGGAACAGGCACTGCCAGACAGGAGCAGCTGGAAGGGGGAACTAGCAGCTGCTCCACTGCCATTGCTCCCAGCAGGTGTAACTATTGTGCTGTGGTGTTAAAGGAGGGTATCGGATAAAACTGGTGAAATTGGGAAAAAACGCTAAAATTTAGGAAAATATAAAACTAAACCCCAGAACTAGAAAGAAAGTACAGCAAAGTTCTCCAGATCTTCAGAGCTCACTACATTGCATTGCTGACCCTCACGTTTATAAGCACCTAACCAAGACATTGGATACAGCGGAATCTAAGAGGCTGGGCCTCAGCCCATCCTACTGCACAATGACAGTCTAAATCGCTTACAGCTGTTTCAGACAGACATCACTTGTCAATTACAGGCTTTCCTTTGTTTCACTTACATATAGAAGAAGTCAGCAATGACAAACTGCTAGCTGGTCTAAAACAGTTGGTTTCTGCTACAGTAAATAAATATTGATAATCATGCACTACTACTCTTCAAATTATCCAAGAGAATGCTCATTGATCGTGCGTGTTTTGTTCCCTATACAAATTTAAAAAATGAAATCAGCAAGTCGTTAAATTCACTGTATGCAAATACTGTATGAAATTAGTATTTTCGGTTACTTTCCAAAATGCTTCAGCAGTTATTTTTTTTTTCTGTCAAAATATATATAGTAGTAACTCGATACTAGTGGCACACTTAAGTTGCACCTTCTTTCCTTTGCTGTCTTCCACAATGAAATCCCTGTGGTTACGGGCACATTCTTTTACATTTGCAATTCTGTTTTAAATCCTCCATATCTTAAATGTAATACAGCTTTAAATCCCGCGAACAAGCCTCCATTCCTGATTGTAATCTCGTTTTAAATCTTGCATGTGGAGTCTGCAATAGAAATGTAGGAATGTGCTGTCACTCAGTAGTTGGAGTGGGTTTAAAGTATTCAGAACAAATCAATGACAGATACAAGTCAGGAAGGAGGAGCACTGGGAAATGTATTTATTATTATTTTTGTAGTAGGTTTTATTTTTTAAAATTTTTGTCATTTTTGACCAACGCTTCCAATTATTTAAAGGCAACCTATTTCACGCCATGTCACTTCCAGTCTGTGGGATCAATATATTGTAGTATGAAGTCTGACAGTCACATGTCTCCAGATGTACTGTCCTTCTGCTGTTTATAAAAGGTCTCAAGTCAGACATCTATGGGCTTTAACAATTATGTTAACAACATAATAGAAAAATTAATAAAGAGTATGCAAAGAAGAATGTGTTCAAGCCCCAAAGGTTCACTCATTTCATTCTGAACAGCTGACCAAAATCAGGAAATCCATATCAGATTCAAAATGTATAAACGACTTGTGGAACCAGAGTTTAGTACAGTGGTCCTCAAAGTGGTGCCAGGCCATCGTGCCCGCGGCAGCTGTTCTTAAATTATGGGTCGTGAACACATTTCTGGCGGGTCGTAGCGTGAGAAAATAAATAAAACTTTAAACACGTTTTCCAACAAAAGCGTCACAGCAGTCTGTTGACAGTGCTGCTCGCTTATTCTGTACTTGTACATATTTTTTTTTTTCCCTGAAGTGCCTCTGCGACACGATCAACCAATTGAATATCGGCATTTTCTCTGCAGCAGCACAAACATAAGTTAGCTGGGTGGGGCATAAACTGTGTCTGTTTCAGTTGCAGGTACTGACAGTAAGTTTAACCAATAGGAGAGTCAAATATCTTCCAAGCTGTCCAAACATAAGCAAGCACAGGTCAATCACGGTATTCTGCATGAAAATTGGCGAGTAAGTAGCCAATAGGAAAGTGAAAGATCTGACAGATGTCCAATCATTCGTGAGCAGAGGCGGGGTGTTAATATGCCGGCTAAACACTGAATTTCGCCGTCTTTTATTGAGAAAAATAATACATTTCAGTATTTCGAATTTTAATTTTCTGTCTATATATTTTTAAATTTCAACAGACATGGGAAACGCCGTAATAGATTTAGTTACGAATCCACTTTCTCTGAATAATTGTACTGGAGATGAGCGATCTTTAAACAGAATTTTGCCAAACTGGAACAAAGCAAGACGCTATCTACCCTCTTATTTTAGTTTACTCGTGGTTATCTGTGTAAACATGCTATTTAAAGATATTTGCATTGCATATTTTATATAAAATTAATTGCCCGCAAACAGCCAAGTAAGATCAATTTATGCCAGTGCCCAAATTACTTTGAGGACCCTTGGTTTAGAACAAAGATATGACACTACCTGCGAGTGGCAATCGTAACATTTAGATTAATATTTTCAGTGGCATGACTACAGTTTGTTTTTTCACTTTGTCTTATCAATATCAGTAGACATATCAGCACCTGTTCTCTGAATCATAGCGAAGCACATGCACTGGAATTATTAGTTCTGACTTAGGTGAAGAACCATCCCCTAATGTTTTCATCCATAAATTATATCTTTTGCACTCTACAAAAACACACCATGTGCCAATTTAGGCAAAGGTTAATCCACAATTTCTAAGTGACAGTAGTGCGATTTCCATCCATTTATCGAGCAAGTTTATAAGTTAAAATTGCTACAAAAATAGTAGCAACATAAGAGTGAAAAAATGGTTTTCTATCTACTGCAAATTCTAGTGAGTCAAAGGGAATTCACTGTGACGTTTTGTGATGTCATAGCCTAATTTGCATGTGTCGCTACGTTTTCAGGTTATTAGCAAGAAATACTCGCTAGATGATTTTCCATACATTTTTTTCACTCGCTCGCTAGTGTAGTGAGTATATTCTACCGAGTTAAGCTCTTAAAAAACCAACAATAAAATATACATCCCGTATGGGAAAATTGAACCTGCAGTGTGTGTCAAAAATGATGTAAAGTAAGTGTTGCATGCGTAAAAGGTACTTGCAAAGGTAAAGGTATTGTTTTCACATATTTTCCCACTAGTTTAAAGGTTGCTTATTCTTTTTCTGCCGTTTTGTTAGAAGTCTTCCAATTTTGTGTAGCACAGTGTACTAGGATGCATACTACTAAACTAGATAAGCAGAAAAAAAAGTTGTATTATAAAGCCATTTAAAAAGTATGTGTGTGTATACTGTATGTGTTTTTATATATATATATATAAAATGGACGCTCTTAAGAAAAAAAAGACAATTAAACATTCAGTTTGTTTAACTTAATTTTAAAGCTGAGGGAACACAGAGACACTTTGTTGCTTGGAACTTGGTTTCAGGAGACCAGGTTTCAAGCCACTGCATGGCACACCAGTGGAGGCTTGAGGAGACCAGTGGCACAAAATCAGCCAAATCAAAAGCCTACTTTTAAAATGGGAGAAAATCATTACTGAATAAAGAATAAAAAGATTATGAAATTCCAACATCATTTCTCAGTTTGTGTTATTGCGTACATCTGAAATGATACAAAATAATGCTGACAGTTCTCTCATTTACAAATTGCAGTGGAGAGGGTTTACTGAGTAATTTATTTTAAATTAATATCTTTAGCAAACGGCGATGCATTCAATAAGATTTGCTTGTGTGATTGTCAGGCAAATCAGCGCATTTTTGGCAGCGACACAAAATAAAAATAAAAAATACTTAATACTTCTGATTGGTTTATATTTGGGGAAACCCCCGATACAGTCCATATATGGATAGTATTCATCACATGATTTCAATGAACCTATAATATGATTCAGAAGGATTCCCTAAAATAGTCCTGGAGCAGACTAGTTCGTAGAAAACAAAGTGCTAAAACATTTCTTGCTCTTATGTTGTTAGCTTGTTTTTTTGCCAGGATTTTATTAAACAAAATAGCATTTTTTTAATAGACCGTTTTTGGTTTGTTTTGGCTTTTTTTTTTTTTTTTTTTTTTTTTAAATTAATGGGTAGAAACTTTGAACTTAAAATGTAAACAAATCAAGTACAGAGACATCATCATATTCATTTAGTAATTGTAAAGATAATTGTGTTTCTTATTTGCTCCACGTCAGAGCATGCAGATTATGCAATTTGATGTCACTGGAATGGTAAGAAGGGCACTAGGCCAAGAAACACGCTTGTTACGGTTTTCCAAGTGTTGAATAAAATGTCGCTGCGAGTAAAAAATAAAACCGCCTCTAGCGAGCGAGCTTGTCATGCGAGTAAAAACTCCTTAAAAGTTGACTTAAAACCGTTTTCCATAGCGTTTGTTGCATATCTTTTCTTATTCGCATAAGTTTTACCGAGCTTAAAAGTTGGAAAGAAAAGGCCTAGTATGTCTATAATAATGTACAGCAAGTTAAGCAACACACAGCGCACGGTTGCACTTCTTTTGGAACAGACCTCCTATGCAAATTCCACCTTGCACCGCACAATTAAAAAATACCCAATAACTTGCAAACTGTAGAACATCATAACACACAAGAAACGTGAGATTCTATAAAAATTCAAAAAGAGCCTTTTAAATTAAAAGAACAACATTGAGCCAGTCCTCTATAAATCCCAGGGGAGAGACTGGAATAATATGGGCACTTTTAATGATGCAATTTATATGGAAGGGACTTGGCAAGCTTTGCACTTCCTAAGCTGGCTGAACAATCTAGCCTGTTTCTTTGTGCTCCCATTTGATTGCGGAGTAGGAGAAGGAGGAAGATGTCAGAGTTTGCATGGGGAGGAAGCAAACGATAAGACCAATTTCTATTAGTGTCTGTCTGTATCCTGCTGTGTGTCACCGTATCTCAGTAATTCTAGCACTAAGTTACAAAACCTGAATATCCCAATTTTGACTTCCACCTACACAATTTAAGGTCTGTCACTGGGCTGAGCTTTGTGCTGGACTTGTATGGTTCAAATCAGAGGGATAACAATCTTGTTTACTTTGTTTATTAGAAAGCCTGTGTGGCCTTTTCCAGTGCTGGTACAAATTGAAATAAATATCATAGCATGTGTATGCCATTAGTAAACAGAAGACAAACTTGATTACATAACTAAAAGAAACAACAGATTCCTGGGTGGGTTACTGTGCAGAGTTATTAATTCCTGAACAGCCCCCAATGAGAGCCACTGCTCTACACCATCCACCCAGGAAACTGTTGTTTTTTTAGTTATGGAATGAGTTTGTCTTTTGTTTTCTGTATCAGATTTCTAGATGGTGCTGTGTATCTGACTGGTGCCTTTTATTTAAGCCCACATTTTATTGACGAAGTCCGCTGCCATCTGGCAATATACGTTGATTATTGACTTACTATGTGGTGTGCACATTGGCAAGCATTGGACACAATCGGTAAACTATTATTTGCAATGTTAAGTTGGCTCTTATTACGATGGATCGGTGGCTGGTTTGTGCAAAAGAAAAAACACAACAGCTGTGACATACAGAGAATTTGTGTAGAGGTGGGGGGCATCAAGTAAGACAGACAAGAGGTAGGAAGGGTGCGGTCCAAAAAGTTAGAGAACCACTGTTCTAGAGGAAATGTTAGGGCTGGCTGGACCCAAGACCAACACAAAAACTTTAATGAATAGCCTCACTGGTAATTTTCTGCAAAGCTTTCAAACCAAAATATTTAAGGTTGCTTTATGGGTTGCTATGCAACTGGCCACTATTCCACAGGTCTCTATAACAACCCAACCACAAATCCAACATGTGTGTGCCAAGATAAAAGCATGCTATGGGCCTAAGGCACTCCATTGGAAAATATATGAATGAAGAAAATGTAGCTAGCCAAAGCATAACTTCTGTCATATGGTTGGTAAATCAATGGTTATACTTCCTTTCATTCTAACTAGATCTAAGGGCTTCAGACATAGCAATAAAAACATCAAAATAGCCTACAGGATCAGGGGGTGTGTTTCGTAAATTTCACATCACTGCCAACAAAACAGACCAAGGCCACTATGGCTACTGTGTAATCAATTAATTTTCAATTAACCCAATGAACCTTAAAAGTCTGTTTTACTTTTCTAGGGCATTTACTACGGCAGCTAGATTGAGTTTTAAATTTTAACAGCAACAGAATTAGCTCCTCTTTTGCAAGTTCACAAGAGATTACCAAAGTATCTATTTTTATCTTTCGCAACCAAGTCTTAGTAGCCTATAGTTACTCATTAATCAAAATCTGTGGCAAGTAACCTTCACTAGATCATACAGTTTTAAATGAAAGGAAGATCTGATTTGAAAGTTTGTGTTGCATCTATGCCACACCCTTACTCTGAAATGTATAAATATATATCATTGCTATTGACATTTCCACAATAGCTCCAGGAGTGACCATTTTGGGAGAGGACTCTCTTTGATGTAATTCTTCTCTTGTACGAGTACAGATACTGAACAGGCCCAAGAGCAGCCACACGTCTCAGATGATTCTCGGAAAGATAAACTTAGACCCTTTCATGTTTTCTTTTCTTCTTTTTGCATATTTTATTGCCAAAACTGCCGTCAGCTATACTGATTTTCATTACTGAAAATAAAAGAATACAAACAGTGATTTTACCAGTCTCTCTTTCAAATCTAAATTTTCATATTTGTTCAGAAACTGTGCATTTCAAAAACAGGCTTTGGCTGTCAGACAGAGAAACAAAATGCAAAATAGACTGCATCACACATTCATGAGCATTACACCTATTCAACAGTCTAGGTTAGTTTATCAATGTATTGATTTAACTTTCGGAAATTTATTAAAATAGCTGGATTACAGGTAACCAATAAGCAAATTCAATTACAGAAAGTATTATATATATATATGTATATATGGGCATTTCATGTAGTTGAAAAAATATTCCAATTTGCTCACTTCAACCTCCCCGCCCCTCCACCCCAAATAGGTAAATGTAAACCATAAATTGTCTCTGATACTCTATCCATTAATTGTCTTTTGCTTATGATATACTCCAAGTAAGCAGCGAATTGGCATCTGCCTTTTGAATTTAGCACTTGCATTAAATGTCTAATTAAAAAAAAAAAACATTGCTTTAATAATATAGAGTAGCTGCACTTCAATCTCTCAATCCAAAGAAATCAAAGACCCACCAGGTGTGCTTCTTTTAATCCTCAATTAACATGCTAGTCTTCATTCAGCTACACTCATGTTCACTGCATACCCTTCAGCTAGAAAGGCTTCAACATGCATTATTGGCTTGTATATAACCTTTGTTTTCAGCTTGCAGGGATCACATCAGTAAAGCTACAGCTTTGGTGCAAAATGAGGGCCTCCTAATGCTTCTTAGCTTAACAGACCAAAGTCTGACTTTTTATGCTCTTGATTTGTAGTAAATCAGGATCACAAAGAAAAAAACAATTATATATTACCTCTGGGAGTGCAAGAAAATATTTTTCTATGCCTTTTAGCCTTGGACCTTCCAAAGTACCTTTACAGAAATAAAACAAAACCAGCTACTTGCAAAAATCAACCTGCTCCTGTTCAACTTTTCTTAATCATTCCCAACATGCAATAAACCTCTTTTTCAAATACACAGTAAAAACTGGGGGGAAAAAAATGTAAAAGTAGCCAATATCATTCAAGACCTTAATTGTTATTTTTTCTAGTATATCTGCATTTGTGTGCTAGACTCAAAAAAGAAACAGAATTAACTACTGGTATTTTAACACATGTGCTCCCAGTACTCTTTAACAAAAGGTACAATAAACTTTTCTTAGTTTTTGTTATAAAAAAAAAAGCCTGCATAGTTATATATGAAGTCATGGAACAGTTGGGCTCATGGGGGTTGATTGGTTTATTCCACTAGACAGCCAACCTAGACTGTCTATGTTTCCATACAAAATATTAGCTGGGGAAGTCGTTTGTACATTATAAAACACTGAGGTGATTTTGTAAAGAAAGGAGTCCCAGCCGTACAGCCAACAGAAGAGACATGTGTTTCCAATAAATGAGTTCGAACACAAATGGAAGGTTGGGCCCCTTTACCCTTTGCTAATAGACTTTACACAGGAAGCAATGGCCAACAAATGGGGGGGGGGGGGGGCGGGATCATACCCATCTGGATATAAAATGTACATGTATTTAGCAACTGCATTTTCCCCATCTGGATGCAAGATATAATACTGTATTCTGTTTTATTATGTAAGCTACAAGATAAACAAAATTAAGAAACACCTGGACCAAAAGCAGAATATTTTTTTCTTCGGGGTACGCAAGTCTGTATAGTGTAGGTGCAGATGAGCCACTGCATGAGAATGTAACGTTTCTATGCTTAATATAGCAGCTATATTAGGTCAGATGTCAACATCACTGTCCCCAACTCTCCCTCACAGGGATGCTTAATTAACAAAGATCTTCATGTGACAGACAAGGAGAAGGTATGCCTACAGAACAGACACAGCTTTAATGTTGCTCCAAGAAAATCTACCATTTCACTTGCTTCAAAATAAGACCTTGTGTTTTTTTGTTCCATGTGTCTGGGTATGATATTTTGAGGACTGTAAGGGATATACATTGTGCACTGGATGGCTTTGCTACTCCCACTCCAACCTTTGATGTAGTGACTATGTAAGCCTGTCTGTATTTGTTATTTTACTGTGATGTACAAAGTAAGCTGCTTTTAGCAGATGGGCCTTTATCTTTTGTGCTCCTCTGCGGTATGATATTGAACCTTGGAAAAGGTTTGAAGGATAGTCAGAAGTAGATTTTGTTAATACTTAACAAATACATAATCTATAAACATCTGATACTTAATTATGAAGTACTGGTGAAGTAGACAATCAAACATTCAAGATACTGCCTATGTCATATGAGACTGTGGCCCTGCTTGTGTAAATACTGTGTGTGGGAATGCAAAGCTGGTAAGGATGGCATTAATAATGTCCCTGCCAACATCACAGGTGTGGCCATTCTCCAATTAGGTAACGGACTGATAATTGGAGAATGGCCACCTGTATAAAAGGAGAAGAAATCCTTTGTGTGGGAACAGGGAGTTCGGTGAGTTTGGACCTGTGTTTGTAATTATAGTGAAGGTGAATGCCCAATCTATATTATGTTTGCTTGTTTTGTTTGAATCTTTATTTTGGCCCATGTGCCCAGTTTATTTGTTCCTGTGTTTGTTTGTCAATTAAAAGTGTGCATGCCCATTTAAACTGCAGCTTCTTGACTTGGAGTCTCTTTCCTGCGAATACCATCTGAGGCCACAGGGCTATCCTGCCACAGATACTGAACACAATATCCTGGAGTGCCTGGTGCAAATCTGCCATATTTATCAAATGATTTATTTTTGGCAGAGGGCACAAAAACGTCTTAGAAAACACGAAGACGTATGTTATTGGATTTATGTCTAGTTTACAAATGATTAGTACACATCTAGGAGTACAAAAAAAATCATGTACCGAAAACGTTTTGAAAACTGTAAACAAAACCGCTTTGAGAATAAGTATGTCCCGCATTAATCCAAGTTATGCTAGTGCCAAGGCTGTGTATCTTCATCTAACATTTTTTCTGCTCTTTGCCGTTTATGTGGGAGCCACGAGGATTATTTCTCACGATCTAAAATGAACGAGAGAGGCCAGGGTACAATTCTACCCTGGGGTACCGCATGGTGTCTCGCATGCTGCTTTCATAAAAAAATTAATTTCCTGAATTGTTATTTTTATTGAAAGAAAATCCCTTTATAAAAGTATATGAAAACACAAATTCACTCAAGCTGAAAACGCAGTGCTGCACCAGATGGACAGCTAATGCCATGTATGCACATTTGACTTGATAAATGCATTATAACAATATTTATATTAACTTTCTATAGTAAATGTAACCTACTGTATTCTTAAATATTCTGTTAAAAAGAAGCATAAAAAATTAAGAATTCTATTTTTTATTTTTCAAGTTAGAACATGTAACCCTCCCCATTTCTGTAATTATATATATATATATATATTATATATATATATATATATATATATATATATATATATATATATATATATATATATATATATATATATATATATATATATATATTAGAGCCATCAGCAATGATCACCCTGACCCTTACTCACCACATATACTGGATCAACAGCTGAAAACAGTGGCTCTTAGAACTTATGCAGTCTTTAAAATTCAGCAACAAAAAGTTTCTGGTGATTTCTTCACTTTGGACAATGTTTTGGACAATACCTTCTGTTTAAGCAAGTCTATTCTTCAGTACATTCTGTAAAATGTAAAGGTCCACTATTAACTACGGTAGATTCATTTTTCTTTATATGAACAAAGCACCTTATAAACACGAGGTAAAATGAGTATGTGAGAAACTGTTTGAGGAGGCTGTGTGGTCCAGTGGTTAAAGAAAAGGGCTTGTAACCAGAAGGTCCCCGGTTCAAATCCTACCTCAGCCACTGACTCATTGTGTGACCCTGAGCAAGTCACTTAACCTCCTTGTGCTCCATCTTTCGGGTGAGACGTAGTTGTAACAGACTCTGCAGCTGATGCATAGTTCACACACCCTAGTCTATGTAAGTCGCCTTGGATAAAGGCGTCTGCTAAATAAACAAATAATAATAATAATAATAATAATAATAATAATAATAACTGTGTGATCTAGCCTTGCTAGAGCCAGTGGTTACAACAATGTTTCAGTGAAATAGTTATTTTTACTGGACAACACCTGTAATGGAATCTAACTGAGAAAACAGGACAGATAAAACTGCCTCCATCAATCCCGAGGTAATGACTTATTCAAATAGATACATGAAGTTTGACCCAAGCCCCCACTATATCGACATAGAATACCGTAGTGTACTAAATGTGAAGACTGTCTTTATTTAGCAGAACCCAAAAGTAACATGACCTCAAAATGAAAGCCATGTTAGGTCAGAGGTTAATGTCATGAACACCACATTTAGCATGCAGTGTATCCGGCAAGTACAAAGTCAGTTCCTCAGATTGACCGAGATGAGACTTTGTGGCAGCAGCTTTGTAAAATGAATGGCATAGAAGGGTTAATTTTTCTTGCACATAACTGCTGATCCTTACAGAACAGGATGGCGACAACATATTTAGGTTTAGCTTTTGGTTTCTATCACCTGGAAACCAAAAAGTCATACATTTCATAATATTGCAGTCATGTTAGGTAAATGCATAAAACTATTTTCACTTTTTGACTGTATGGAATACATTTTTAAAGCTGGTCCATGGTTTAATAACAACATATGTTACATATGGGAACAATATATGAGGTAGTGCTAGGTAGTGCAAAAGATTATTATTATAATACAAGGATGAAAATAATAGGAACTTTCAGTGGTTTGACTATTGTTGCAGCCTCAAGGAAACTGCTTAACTTGGCAACACCCCTTATAACTTTTAGTTCACAGCAAAACATGGCAGGCCAGCAGCTACTGTACCATAGTTTCAGTTTCATCTGATCATATTTTTAGCGAAACAAACTATTTCTGAAATCCCATGGCTTCATCTTAGCCAATATATGTAATCGAGGAAACAACAAGGGCAGACAAATCAAGACTAGGTACCCAGATTACAAAATAATGTTGACATTGCAGGACTACAAAAGGCCTACAGCATGTCTGCAACATTATTAGTCAATACTGTACTTCTACTCGTTCATGAATGTCTCTGCAAATATGTTATAAAACAAATGGCAAGGCATGCAGTATGATAATGACTTTCAGATGATCATGTTAAACATTAAACAGTACCGAAAGCATTTAAATTTTTTACTTAGATTATGGAATCGACATGGATTAGTGTAGTTTATCTTGTCCATTCATACTGAAAACATTTCTTGAGAAACTGAATTTATGTAAATTTTGCTCTGCTTCATAATTAAAGAGCGCTTTGGATAAGAGCTGTGTGTATATCTCTGCATTGCTTTGACTCGTCTGTTTACAATCTGTTGAATGTAAACCTCCACCATGAGCCAACATAAGCCTTAGGGCATCTCCTCCTGCAGTCACAGAAACACACAAATATTTTCTGTTTTTCTTTTACATAACTTAGTATAACATTAGGTTTTCAGAATGGAAATAATACATAGGGTAAGATTGTTTTGGACATTTAAAAAAAAAAAAAATTTTTTAAATAAGAGCCAATAAATGAGATCAATTTTATTTAACTTTTTAGCTGGGAAAAATAGATGTGTTAATCCAATCCAAATATATTTCTCAAAATTCCTTTGCAGAACTACACAATTAATTTAATTGGGGCCTAGGATCATTTGCATAATGGAAGGATCCCATTTAGAGGCCAAATAAATTACAGAAACACTGCAGCAGAGATAAACAGGGTACCTCTCAGGTTAATTTAGGCCATTGTCTGGATGCAGTATGCATTTTTGCCTCAGCAAGTTGTGCAACAGAATGTAACATTCTTATCTTAATGTTATAAAATAAATACAAACCTGGGCAATTTTAACTGAATTCTGGGTGGAGCCACCGGCATGGTATTCTACTTTGAACTTCCTGACAATTTCCTCAAACCTGCAACAGAGCCACACAAAAAAAAAAAAAAAATAAGTCAAATGCTGCAACACATCACAAAGAGAAAACAAATGGAAACATCACAATTACAAACTTATAACTTGACAATGTTTGTAAACAGGAAACAACTCATTCGCTCTTTTAAAAGGCAGGAACTGAGATGATGGCTATAAATAAAAGTGCAAAGATGAAAACACATGCTTTTAACCGCTTATACAGCAGTGAGGTAAAAGTGCTTGAAAAGGACTGGTGCTTAATTTGAACTCTCATTACAGTTTCAGTGTTTGATGATGCGGAAACCAAGATTGCAGCACATTCCTGCAGCATGCAATGGTTTTAACCACAGGTGACTTTTGATGCCTGCCACACACCATTAATGAACGAGGAACTGATAAGACAAATGTCACATACATATTAAAAGCAACTTTGATGTATGAATATGTTATTTCATTAACATAAATGTTGGTTCCACAGTGCACAAAACCCAGCATCATTTCCTGTTTTCCAATTTGAATGAAGAAACCTACAAACACAAGCAACAAACAGATAACATATTGCTGTAATAATACTCCCTGGGAAAATGCAATATTAAAGCTGGTGTATGTATACATTGCACATTGTTTTTCATTCGCTGTACAGATATTAATAGCCAGGTACTCCACTTCTAGCTGTGGGTGGACAAAGCCACGCTTTTGATCTCCCTAGAATAATTATTCCAGGTTCAGTGATTATAGCTTCCAAACTACTACCCGACAAGTAATTTAAATTCAGTAACCACTTGTCCAGAACTGTAAAAAGGATTAGGTGGAGTATGCCACAGGTTTACATTTTACCATCTTAAGTGACTTAAAGGACCTTCATTTTTGCAATTGAATGTATTAAATTATAACTGAATATCATAATGCACATGCATAATACAACATTTACAGTATACCAATGGATGGTAAACATTAGTTACAAACAAACTTATTTAAAAAAAAACCTAAAAAAAACTGTTTATGCCTCTTTCAGGGGCATAAACAGGTTATGCTACACCAGTTATAATACCTTAAATTTAAAACAATAAAATAACCAAATTTTGTAGCTGAAAACACTACAGACATGATAGTTGATCACCAGGTATTTCAAACATCCAGCTGCTGCAAAGGCCATCCAGTTATCTGCGTTTTTAGTTTCTTTGAATAGCCATATTTGCTTCTGTCATTTTTTTTTTTTTTTTTTTTTTTTTTATTAACTGTAGTAAAAATATTATCTGCAGTGAAGTTAACATATTTCCATGTTAGTTATCAGTTTTATATAGTTGTTAAACCAAAACAGGTTCTGATAATTTCAGCAAGCCAACATTACTTGATGGTTCATTTGCCTGTGTCAGGAAATCAACACAGCTGTCATTTTAGTTTTTGTTCAGTGTTGTTAATAATGTAGCGATGCCAGAAACTACAGTATTAAGTTGAAGGTACTGACGGTTCCAAAATTCTAGGATTTTGCGGTCATCTCACATGGGATGTGGGATGACCGCTCTACTTGTAACCCAGTTTGCTCAGACTAATCATGATGTTTATAATATACATTTGAAAATAATTCAGTATCATCAGCTTCCAGCTGTAGTGGGCTTCTATCAGAAGGTAGATGTCCACTGCTATGTGAATCAAATTTAACATCAAACTGCACAAGTGCCAGCTTTCCCATTTTGACTTGCTGTATTGAAAGCTCAGATCACATCTATTTGACAGCAAATACTAAACAAAGACACAATTGGTCCAAATTTTATTATTCACCAAAACCAACCAATCAATACTTAGCAACTACAAAAGCAACTGGTCCGTAGCACTGCCACTGCTGAACCACAGCCTCAACTCGACTGGAGCTCAGTGTCTTTCAACAACAACAAACTGAGACATGGACAGTTCAATAATATTGCTCCAATCATATCTGGCACTGTTCAGATTAATTATAAGCATATTTATTTAATACAGTTATGTCCCCCCACCCCCCACCCCCATGTATATGGGACTATTTTCCGCAAACTTCTCAGCAGAAGGGTACTCAACAAAGCATTACAAGTTGAAGGTAAATCTAGGTTTTAAGAAGTTGTTTTAAAAAAACATAATGAGAAGAATGTTTTTTTCTGAAAGCGATTGCACCCTCTCAATGAAGGCTCTACAGTGCGGTGGCTGACCCAGACTTTGGTTAGCGCCTTCACCTTCAGCTCAGGACCACACAGTACTAACTCACATCAGTCCACTACCACACAGTAGTGCCTTCATCAACGGGCACTATCACTTAATTATTACACCTGTATGCAAAGTAACAAAAAGATAGCAAACATTATTCAGAGCAGTACATCAGATCATTTAATATATACATGAAAAACATATACTGAGGTATATTGACCCTGGAGTAATATTATTGTGTAGGCCCTGTGCTTGCAAACACTAGTGCTTTTTGAATGCAAAGTTATATTTATGAAGACCAGATTACAATTATGAACACTAAACGTTAACTTATGAAGGAAAATATTAAATTTCATAGTCAAGAATCTGTAAGATTCTTTTCTTTGAAATCCTTTGCCACAAATGTTACTGGGGTTGAAAAAATGCACTTAAATGTCAGTTTGATAAAAGCCAAAAGAACATTTCCCACATATGTTTGCAGTTAGCTATATTGAATCAAGATGGAAAAAAGTAACACAGTCATTTAAATCCCAAGTTAAAACATCAGCTGCTTTTTTCTTTTTTTTTTTTTTTTAGGGGACATGATTTTAAAAGAAGTGCCTCCCAGTTTTAAGAAATTCATTTAATTATTCCCTGGGGATACAGCGGCCTAACTTTCTTTGTTTAAAAAACAGCATTGAACACACCGATACAATACTTATAGACCATTTTATTATGAGAAAACCTGTAACAAAGTATTGGTCCTGGCTGTGCTGTATTGTGGGCACTTCCAGATAACTATTTAAAGCAAAAACCATCACTTAAAAAAAAATACTACTAATAATAATAAAAAATAAATAAATAATTCAGTGACAAAACAAATGGCTTCCTCTAGCGCCAGGGAACAATAGTACATATCTCTCTAGATTGCAAGAAGTTGCCTGAACAAAATCAACGGTTAAAAAACAAAACAGTGTCATTCAAGAATAAGTAGCAGGGTTCCGAAACATGTAGCGTTAATAATGAAAAGAAATTACAGGTACGTTATTTAAACAGTTGTAGCAACACATGGGTGCGTATAACGCTATTAGGTGGAGTATACCACTTCTTTTTTGGAACCCCGCTACTTACTCAAAGTAGCATAACCTAGAACCTAACAGTCCAATACAGAAAGAGGAAACACTGCAACTCTGTAAACGGAATTAGCTTCCGCTACAGAACTAAGCATTAGGAATCTTTCTTAGACCCTCACAATGTCTGAGACTACACTGTAAAGCACACTCAACGATAAAGTATCCAGAACATTTCAGTTACAGTAAAAGAGATCATCAGTGACAACTTCTGATCCTTTTGCCGATACGCATCACCGCCCCCCCCCCCCCCCCCCACCGGCCCTGAACCTCTGCTGTTTAATTCAAGCATCTAGCGTTAGATTGTCTGCTGGGAAGAGGGCCTCCAGTTATTCTAAAAGAAACATAACATTCTTTCAGATACAATCACTCAGCAAGGGTGCTGGGCAGACTCTAATTGATGCTTCCATTTCCTGTTAGGATTCTTAGGAAGCTGGTTTATGAAATGTCTCACATACTGGCAGATTTAATTAGGCAGGTCATTCAGGTCATCTTCTATTTCCTTCAATCCTAAAGATTCTGTCCACAACTGCTTTACATAATTACATGCAATAAAAACAGATTGTACTTGTTACATAACAGCAGACCCAAGACGTGCAGAAGATGTCTGAAGTTTAATATATTTTTTTATAATTAAATTGTGCATGTCTAGCATTGGAAGTTGAGCAAATGACAATGTAATGACACTTCAGAGAGGATAACCAATAACACTTTGTCTATTAATTACTCCATCATCTGGTCCCTGAAGAGTCATTTTTATATTTTGATGTAAAAATGAAATATCAACCATCCATCCTTTCTGAAAACTCCATTCTGTCGAAAGTATTTTGTACAGGATTATTGGTTTAAGACACTATTAACAGGTGTTAATACTTCCGACCAAGGTCTTTTTCTTGACTTGGATTATTATTTTTATTTTTTTATTTTTATTTTTATTTTGGTCTATACAAATCCATGCTGCCAGGATGCACCCCCAGTCCCTGACCACCCAGCACTCCGGAAGTGTTAAAATTGAAGTCCCAACCCTTTCTGTTGCCCTCTTTGCCCCCTGTCTCAATCAGTTTATGCTGCAATCAGTTCCTAAGAGCTGGAAGAGGCCCATCTCTCCCGATGACTCATTAACAGGCAGGCAGAACCAAGTGTTCCAACTTTAAATGCCAGCAGCTAAAAATAACCCATGCAGCCGGCAGACTGACTAATGTTTCCATTAGTATTTCCTTTTCTTCTCTAGATCTGATCTTAAGATTGCTTCAGCTTTCAAATTCTGCAGGAGGCCTAGAACAGGTACAACCAGGGCAACCGAGGAAAGACAGCGTTATTAAGTTGCAAGGTCTGCTAGAATCCCATTTCAGCAGACAGGTGGGAAAGCTGAGGCTAATGTTGTTAAATGGATTTTAATCAATTTCAAGGAAAAAGTTGGGTCATTATTTCTCTTTCAGTTCCTGTTGTGAACATGCTTTACCTTCTGCTGTGTACACATTGCCCTGTGACAGATGCAAGGTTCACAGGAAATACATAAAATGACTAATGTTTCCGATTTCATATTGGCGATGATATGTACATTTCTCAATATTTTTTTTCTTTCAAGGAAACTATTTGCTCCACCTTTCGGCAGACAGTCAGGGGGCCCAATCTCAGAGACTGAAAATAGTTGCTGCAACAGAAGAGAAGCTGCCTCATTCACTTTCACTAATGTCACATGCTTGTCATATAATTTCAAAACATCTGTTCACAGTGGACCACCACACAATTTGGCACATTTCTGTCAAGGACTGAACCGCATACAGGTCAGGAATGTCAGCAGTCTACAAATGACAGGTCGGTGGGAATAGGCCTATGTACTATATGCTCTCCTTATGGAGGATGCAAAAGTAACCTTTCTGACCCAAAAGGTAGGGCCAGCATAAATACATGTTAATCTAAATGTATGCTATCACTATATGAAGTTGGAAACTCTGGTTTATGAGCTCACAGATCCCTCTGTTAATATCTCTTAGCAATGTGTCCTTGCTTGACATTGAACTGAATAAAGGAGAAAAAAAAATAAACTCTGTGTTACCATGATCTAAAGAAGCATTGCAGATTGTGGTTTGCTTAAACAGTACTGCTGTAAGATGTTGCTGTTAATCTTGCCTAATTAGATTGTTCAGTCCTTCACGCAGTACACAGTTTATCTGTTTAAAAATCAATACTTCATTTCACACTGAAACTTGTCCCAACTCCAGACAGTACCATTCATTATTCTGTTTTCAAGGCTTATACTCTGATGTTCCCTCAAGGTTGAGGCTTTTATCTTTTTTTTTTTTTTTAAATAATTTAAAAGAAAGTCAGTAACACATCTGTTTTATAAGCAGAATGAGTTTACTGGCAATAACTTGTACTTTTCAGAAGTTACTTTTCAATCTAACACGTCACAGAACCTGTTTAAAACTACTAGAAACAAACCGTGACATTTAACACTACAGAATATAATACAGGGATATTCTACTAACTGTTTTACAGCATCCTCAAATGAAGGGGACGGGGGTTACATTAGAAGTCTTGTTATACCTGAATACATCTATACCAACTATCTAGTCAGCTAAATGTTTTCCACAAAAGTTTGGCATTACATTCAAGAACCCACAAAACCCCAATGCCACTGGCAGAGTTGCTCCTGTTAAATAATATAGGAATGACTTCATACATGCCAATAGTTGTGCTAGCTGTTATTCCAGAACATAATATTTTTTTTACCCATTATTTAAGGTACATATCCCACTATGCTGTTAGTCTTCCTTCGTCTTTTCTTTGGTTGGTTCAAAGCACTGAACTCCTCTATTACAGCTGGAACATACTGTGCGAGCTTAAAAGCAACTTGTATTCAGAAGTATCCATGAAATATGGAACAGCCTCACAGAGCTAAACTTATCAAGATTATGACATGGGCAAAAATCCTAATGGCATGCAGGGTGATCATTTCAGATATTTACTAGTCTACAAAGGACGACACAGGATTAACGCCACTCAGTGTTCGAATGTAAAGAAAATTACATGTCAAAATGCAATACATTTTTTTTGCCCAATTACATCTGCATTGCTATAGTTACTGTTATTCTACATAAATACAGTACCTGAACATACTGCAACAGATATTTAGTATACATATATACATAAAGATAAAAATAGTGTTGTATTGTGTGTGCTTAATGAAGACACTTAAAGTCTCTTACAGGGCAAATTATATAAAGCGACCCCCTTAAGTAGCCATACAGTGCAGGATTATGATCTGGGAACAGACTCATAACCTTGAGATACCGAAGGTTACGATATTATCACACCAAGATATTGAGTAAGGAAGCAATCCATGTTACACACAGTCTGTGTAACAAACTGCAGGGTGCTTTGATGCATAGGGCATTTTTTTTATTTTTTTATTTATTTTTATTTCTCTGGTGACATCTGCTGGTAGTTATTTCTAGCTCAGAAGCAAGAATCTCAATAACCTGAATAATATTTTTTTATACCAATTATATATATATATATATATATATATATATAACCGTTACAATTAACACTACAGATTATAATACAGGGATATTCTACTAACTGTTTTGTTGTGTGTGTTGTTGTTTCTTTTAAACCGTAATGCATGCGTGAAGCTTGCTTCTTTTAAACCTAGCACGTAAATCCCAGCGAGTAAATCTCCAAGCAGTTTATAGTAGTGCGGCTGTGATGAGTTATTTCTTATCCGGTTTCAAAATGGAAATGATTATAGCTTTTAAGAAATATTTTCAGGAATACAATCTGTGTTTGTGATTATAGCTTTTAAGAAATATTTATTACTTTGTTCACTAATATTTTTTTTATGGGTGTATTTTATTAGGCTATCCTGTTTCTGCACATTCTCCAACTTCACACACACATTATTATATATATATATATATATATATATATATATATATATATATATATATAAATACAAAATAATAATAAAACACTAACAAAATTCTGATTATGTATTGTATGCCCATGGTGGCCACAACACTTCTCAGTTCTGTGCCTGCTGCTAGTGTAAAACTCTGACAGGCAGTCTATACTGTAAGCTACATGCCAGCACTAACTTCTTGACAAGGTTCTCTTTCCAGTTCTAGAACACTTCTCTATATTACACGTTTATAAAAGGTTTACATTGAAAAAACTAAAATCACAAAAGTTTGCTATGATTTCTAAAATGGCAAAAACAAAATACAAGTACAATCTGTTTTTATTGCATGTAATTATGTATTATCATTTTGTTATTATTTTAAAGCATGTTTCAATTCACTGTAAAACACACACTTGGAGCACTGCATTAGATTTCAGCCAACTTTTACACCCACGCTCTCACTTCATGTGTTTGTACCTCAACCTAACCCAGAGAGCAGATTCTTCAGAGCTAAAGAACAGGTATAAACATATAATTATCATGAGGGGAGACAGTCATCCTATAATACAATACAAAAGACAGATGCACATACTAATGAAATGCCATGTGGTTTTTAAATACAAAATGTCCACCTCAGTTCCAAAGAGAGATACAGCCAGAAGCAAGTGCAGCAGTAGAACCTTAATAATGTGTGGCAGCATCTGTCACCGTCACAGCGCTTCTGTGAAGTGGTAACCAGAGTCCGGAACTTTCTACATGAATCACTCAGTCCCGTGGGCAAATCCCTACATTAACAAGGTTCTCCATTCTGAATGCTAATAACGCAGGAGGTAATAAGCTGGTCGTGAATAATTTATACATCGCTAGGTTACAGTGCATAATAAACAGTTTACTTACTGTCTGTACATTAAAGTTGCTTTCGTAGTGATTTGCATTTAGCACGAATAAAGGCTGGTTGTATGTATGTATGCCTTTGTAAAAACATGATAACCTTTTAAGAAAGGCGTAATTCATCATTCACGAATTCCGACTGAAAAATGTAAAACACAGGGCCAGCATGGTGGTACAGTGATAGACCCTACAGTACACAGTCAATGAAATTCCCATTCCAGTATCTGATATAGATCTGAAGTCACTGGGTGATAAAGAAACGTTGCATTTTTTTCTTATCTACAGTACTGGGCAAGAGGGAACCTGTTTTTGCGATGTCTGGCTATGCCTTTGAGCAGAAAAATAAATAAATAAAAAAGTTTTTAAAATTTATATTCTTAAGTACAGTTTCAATTCAAACATCCCTTCTGCCACTGGAACACCTGTGCTAAATACTGCGATATTTGACCTTGATTTTTTTGGGGCCCATTTCCCATATTTTTTAGCATAGCAATTTAGCATTGTTGTCACTCTCCTTGCAACTCCAGTTTTCTGCAGTTTTTTTTTTTTTTTTGGCCAACCCTAGTCACTATACTACACTACAATCCGTTTGTTTCATAAAAGACATTCTGTCTGGAGATACACTTCTTGTTAAACAGATAACAAGATGTCAGAATGAGCAAAGAAACAATTGGGAGGATTAATTATGCGTTCACATTGAATGGGTTGCTATTTAAATTACAAATCAGGCGATACACAGCACTGAACCCGTGTAGAGCAACAAACCAGTCAACACACTTTTTTTTATCAAAGTGTTTCATATTTTATCCTGGTTATTTTAATGTCATTAAAAATGATAAACTTAATTTGTGGAGTACTATAAATAGGATTACTCTCACATGACATTGCTGGACCGTTACTAAACTGTTTACTATGTTATACTGTTATTGTAATGCCAGCAATAAGATAATAAGACTGAACATCAGTGTTAGTGGAAAGCTCATATTTACAGTGATATGTACATTTCACAGTGCTGGACATTTGTTTTCTGAACTGTTGTAATATAATTAAGTTTTCCTGCTTATTTTAATGCCAGCAATGAGCCAAGTGACATTTATAAACATTATGACATGTTTGAAGTGTCTTCAGGTGCTTTACTTACTATTACAGCAACAAGAGTCTAAAAATTTTTGCTTTAATAGAAAAAAAAAGAAAAGATTCTGGTAATAAAATGTACTTATTTTAACTCTCAACATTATATTTATGTTCAAATGCCATGTTTAATTATTAACAAGTTGATACAAAAGTGGGGAAAACAGAATTGGTCATTTTGGAAAAAAAAGAATTTACTATTCCCCAGAACAGAAAACTAGTAGTCCTATGACAGTTTACTTAACTTGCGGTTGAACAGCCAGAACTTGAGCTGGTTTCACTAGGAACAAGACTTGAAACTACAAGAAAACTGGCAGAGATGTAGATAGGGCAGCGGTGCGTTTACAGTACCTCCTGTTTGTACCTGGTAAAGCGTCTCATTTTGCTTTACCCATGCAGAAATCTAAAGTTCCTGGCTTACTCTTTGCAAAGGGCATCCGTCCACTATTACCCAGAAAGACAATGACCTCGGCCAAAACCAGAAACAAGTTGCCTGCAAAGGTTCCAACTTGTGCTTCGTGGTGCACAGAGATTGTGTGCCGTTTTCAGTGGTATGGTAAACTGTACTCAGGTGAACTCACCCAGTCTCCCTCGACAGCATAAGGTAATTAAAGTTAACATTATTCAATTGGGTAAGTAGTAGTAAAATCTGTATCGATTACATCAGGGTGCAAACTAGTATTTCTTTTAACATCCATTACAGGAGCTATTGATGCTCTGGTGCTGCCACCAACAGGAGACAAGTAAAATGGACCCCAATGGCTCTTTTATAGGAGGCTTAAACAAAATCACATTATGCCCAAACAACACTGGGGATAACAGGATCTGCTGTGCACCACATCTGAAGACAGTGGGCTCTAACTGAAATAGGAATGTTTATCTAATTTGAACTATAAAGCTTCAGATGACACAGGGTTCAAATTCATCAACCTATACCCTGCCAGGATAAACCACGGCTGGGTTTTGTTACAGCATTTTATAGCACTGGGAATCAACCACCATCTGTGGTTATCACAGGATTACCCCCATAACAGCAGCAGTTGATGCAATCCAGGTGGATGTAACTAATTAATCCAGCAGTGTCTTACCGCAGCGGGATATAAATTGATTAAATCAACCCAATCTTGTACCTTAGAGAACTGCACACAGTGCAAAAGAATACAAACAATTCCCTTCTCAGTTCAGAATATGAAAATACCAAATTCTACCACATGATGGCAGCATTCCCCAGTTAAACCGCACTACTGAAATTGTGTTGCCACCAGGTAGCAGAAATTTGTTATGAAATTTGAGAATAAAAGCTCATTCTACCAGATACTTTATGAATTTAAATCGGTGGAAAATGGTTAAATGCATATATAATTATATTGATTTTTGAACACTTCAAGTAGCCATGAGTCAGATGGTTTGATTCAAGACGCTAAATAATTTGCACATTACTCGTGGCATTTGAAAAGTTAAAAAAAATGTTAGAAAAGCTTGAAGGCACCAGTGTTCAGGATAATTGCAGGCCATTTATATCATTCACTTTACACGATGCACTTGATCAGCTTTTGTTTATAATTATGCACAGCATTTAAAGTGTAATTCTTGGCAGAATTGTATGGAACCCATTCAAAATGACAAAGTGCTTGGGTTTTTGACGCTAGAGCAAACACAATGCAGCATTTACACCAGCTCAGCATTTCTTGCCTTCGTGTTGGGGGGAAATAAATGAATTATCATAACAATATCAACAAGAATCCCTGCAGCCACCAGTGTCAAGGATGGGATCTGCATCAGCGGCAATATATAATCCAAGTCCTATGCTAACAAAGGCAACAGATTGAGTGCTAAATGTGGCAATCTACAGTAGCAAGGATGAATCATGTCTGGGGCACATGTTGGATTCCAATCATAAATAGACAGATAATATGGCCTAAAACCTTTTATACAATTTACTGTAGCTTAATATTTCTCCGTGAGTTTAAAAATCTGTCCACAAATGATTCTGTGTTACTTTCATTTGAACTGGAAATCTGGTCTTTAAACAGAATGTACCGTACAAGGACTAGATATAATTGGACAGCTCAAAAATAACAGACATTCATAATAAGATATGAAGTTCTGTAGTTATTCCATATGCTGTGTGTCAAAGCCAAATTTTCAGTCTGCAATGCAGAAAACAGAAGTTATTCAATGCTAGTTTTTATTTTTTATTAAAAAGGACAAGAAGCAATGACCGAACAAAGTTTAACTAAGCAGAAATAAGCAATTTAATGCAGCATAAAAAGATCAGTGCTTGTGAGTTTACTTTCAGCAAGCACTCTCTGCTGCCCTTTTGGAGTAGGGTATACTGTATGCATTCATCAAGCAAACCACACCAATTCTGGGGTTCATTTGGGGGAATCGTTTTTTGTGTAAACCAATGTACAGTGAAACACATTATCACTATTGGCAATGTTCATGTTTTAAGGAGAACAGACGCCAAGAGGGGTTTTTTTTGTTTTGTTTTTTGGGGGGGGGGGGGAGCTATGGTCCGATAAGTTAATGTAAAGCATGCAAGGCATCTACTTGCAATATCCCATTCCACATTCCCAACACTAGTAACCTGCTGTGGCAGCACTACTCAAAGTGCTGTTGGGTGACAAAAAGATTACACTGGTCAGCAAAACTGGGCCGTTTAGACAGCTGACACATTTCAGAAGATACATATCATATGCCATGTGATCATCTTTGTATATATAATTCTTAAGTTTTACAATGCCAATTTTGGTTGCTTATAAACCAACCCCCGAAATAAAATATTTATTACAACTCTACAGGGAAGATGTTTACACAAAATGGAAATGATTCCATGGTCAAAAGGCTTCATTTTCAGAGCCCACCTGTTCCGTCAGCTGTTGCTCTTTCAAACCAAGCACTCCGAGGAAGAGGATGAAAACAGTGCAGAAGAATTATTTTTCTCTTACGAATCCAAACCACTTCACATTACATTGTTGTGTCTACCACACAAAATACTTCCTATGTTTGTACAGATTACCCAAGGTTTAACAGCAGTATAAAAAACAGTCTAATATCTCCTTTCACACTAAGCCAGCCTAATGTACTATCCTCTTGTCACCACACTGACGAGACTGATGCTGGATAAGCAAAGCCATCTGGCAGGGGTCCAGGGGCCTTCTCCAAGAAACTCGTAGGACTGAAATTAAATGAAATATGAAGTGCAGCGAAAGGTGTTTAGTACGTACAGCATGTCACAATGATTGTATTCTTAACATTGATATCGTCTGTGTCTCTCTCTCTCCCCCCCCCCCCCCATTTAAAACGTGTTAATTAAAATCCCAATCGCCCTGCCACATACTGGAAGACCGTTACTAAAGGAACACCCCCAGTGCCTCTTGCCAAACACACACCATTGTGTGTGTTTATATAGTATGTGCAATCTGTAGGTACCATTATCTAAAAGATTCTCTTTTTAATCATAACTGACTTAAGTACGAGTTAAAAAGATAAGAAATATGTAGCTCATGTTTTAAATCCATTCAAATGCTTACAGCCGAAAGGTAAAATCTTGAAACAGTTGGCAGCAGGATGCATCTCTTTCCAAGCCTCGAGAGATTGTATGCAGTTAAAAGTTTGACCTTGGAGGTGAAAAGGGTGGAATTCTCTGTTCCTGTTCTTATATATATACCAGGAATTCCAAGCGCATAATCAAACAAACATTGAATTGTGTTCAAATATCAGGATTTGCTATTTGCAAAATGGAAAACCACCACATTTTTTTTTTTTTTTTTAAACCTCATAGTGGGAGCTCATTTTAATGGCTGAATGCTGCTGCTTCAGCTTCTGGTAACTTATCCTTGGGAGTGCACTCCCATCAGGCATGTTCAGCAGGGGCTCAAACTAATTGAGGACAGAAACCACAACAATTTGAAAATGTGAGCCATCTTCTGGTCATTATAGAGGCAGTGTACTGGTACAGGGCCTGGGAAGCAGCAATATATGATTTACCAACTATCTATGTTAGCTTTTTGAAGAAAGTCATTTGTCATCTAAAGTGCACCCTGCGTATTACACACATTCTGTATAAAAGATTCATGACCGGGAAGCTTTGGGTTACATACCTTGAATACAGTGGACCTCTTATATATACACACCTGTAACACAACCCTATCAATAAAAACGGTATACTAAAAATACTACTACCCAAGCATAATGTGCATGTTACATAACACACAACCTGTACAGTATAAGACACAGAAATGACCCCAATTATTTGTCAAAGGGTACACATTATATTGAGAAATTAACGGTAATTACCTATGTAATATTCTGAACAGGCTTACAAACCTCTAGGTATGTCAGCAACATTTAACATTGTCCAGACAAGAATATATCACCACACTGTGTCAATGGAAGAAAGAAAATAAGTTGAGGGCTTCTTCTTTGAGTCCAGATAAGTAGAGTTTATTGAAAATAAAAGTTCTGAGTTGCAAAGTTACAACCAGACATCTTAAAGGTTACATGGTGACAACAGTTTGCAGGTATCCTCTTTCCAAGCACGGATCAGAGCAATACAAAGAACATTTCAGTATTTTCAGTTTAAATGCAGTCTTTCAGTGACATCATGACTTTTCTTTAAACCAATCAGAAAAAGACACAAATCTCTTATCAGTTTCTTTGAAATCTCTACTGTGGGAACGAAATGTTGGTCAGAAGTGTTATTTCCCTGTAACACCTAGAGCAGGACACAAGTGTTGTAAAAAAAACATAAAACCTGTTTCTAGAGTTAAGCTTCTATCCTGCAATTCTGGAGGATGTGGAGATCAAAGGTACTTTACCAGCAGGGCATCTTGCCATTTGTTCTCCTTTCCCACAGTCAACCAGAAATTGTCCCAATACTGAATTCATTCTGTGGACTAAATTCTTAAATCAGTCAATTTATCTCTAAATAAAATGTTCCAACAAATGCCATGAAAATGTATAGGTCATAAGGACCTAGATGCATGAAAACAGCCCATGCAGGAAGAGACTGGATAAATAGTTAAAACAATAATTAAAAATATTAGGATTAATTCAAACCAATGTGTAACTTCTTGTAATAAAATGTCCATGCACTTAGGCCGTGGTTCTAAAAATATTTCTTCCAGAAACCCAACCAATGAGAAGCCAAAATAGGTCATCATGAGTTTTGACAGGAAATGCACATTGATGGGTGCTTCTGTATTTAGACTGGACTGATGTTTAAGGAAAATGACTCAAAATGACTACATATATTTTTGGGGATAATGTCATGTAGCTTGCCAATCCCAGTCTGTCACCCTGTTAACAAGAGCTAAATCTAGCACTTGTCTGTGTCCTGTAATTAAAGCTTTTTTAAAACCCTGTATGCCGTGTTTTCATAATTTAGTGTAATCAAGTTCAACTGGATTTCATATAACAAGCTGTCCGCTGGTGAAGGACAAACAAGCGATGTCAGTGACGTGAAAGTTAAAGATAGATTTCCAGGGAAACTGGCTGAAGATTTACCCATGGCTGGAGTGCAATAATGATAGTGGCCAAATGAGTTGTTCGGTCTGCAGTGTGTCTGCGCAACTGTAATTTGCTAACCACTGTAACCTGTACAACCTGTACAAACAACACAGCTTTGAAAAGAAAAAAAAAAAACTTGAAATAGAAACTTTGTCAGACAATGGAGAGTGCTCTGCATCACAATGATGAACAGCTGGATGTACATAATGTTAGAGGTTTACATTTGAGGAACTTTATATAGTTTATTTACAGTCGCAAATGATTTACAGCTATTATTACAGCTGTTTTGTTCACTAATATATAATCTCTCCTACTTGTTTCATAACGCAGAGAGCTGCTACTTGAACCATGTCATACATAGCTACTTGCTCTGTTTTGTTTTTTTTTGGTGTAAGGATTTGAGCAAAACTAATAATTATCTACCTATTTGTGTGTTCATTTCTAGCATTGATGTTTTGGGGGGGATAACACAGAATTACAAAACAGCAACAGTCACTGAAATGGCTATATAAATTAGCAATGTATATACCAGAGGTGGCCAAACCACAGCTCGCAGGCAGTTCAAGAGCGGCTCCCGGTGAAATGCTGGGTGACGCACACTCTGCGGCTCGAATGAACTGAAGAACGAATAATAAACAAAAACGAGAGAAAAAGTAAAAATAAACACAAGTTCATTATTTTTGTTCTCTGTATTTATTCATGTTTGTTATTCTTTCTTCTCTCTCCTGTTTCTTTGAGCCTGCATGTTCACTGCGTATTTCAATCACCTTGCGTGAAAGCCAGATGTGGAACTGAAAGCCAATTTCATAATTTTGAATTAAGTACAGACAACGACATTGCGCAAACCCTCCCTAAAGTATGAGGCTTTAAGCCAGAATGGGAGAGAGTTTGCTTTCACTGAAAACAGTGGTAAACCTCTGTGTCTCATCTGCAACACATATCTTAGACACTGCAGTTTGTACAAGGCGAGCAACCTCAAAATGTCATTATGAAACAAATCACAACAAATTGTCATCTGAATCTCCTAGATCAGACTTTGGGAGAAACAAACTCGCCTCTTTAAAATCTCACCTCAGCAATCAGAAAATGCTCCTTTCGGCGTTCAGTAAAGAAGCTGATGTAACAACTCAAGAGAGTTTTGTATGGCACGGAATATCGCTTGTTCCAAATGTCCTTATTCAGATGAATTCATCTTTTTATAAAATTGGAGTGTTGGCACTAGACTAGAGAATGCATGTTTTAATGTTATATTGCAGGTCTAAAATTAATATTATGTTTACATATCTTGCATCTCGTTATGAGCAGGTACTGTAATCCCTTTCAAAATAAATACAGTGTATCATTCACAAAGCTCTCAAAAGTATTTAATACATGCAGCAGTAATACAAAAAAAAATGCTTATTTTTGTATGTGGTGTTTTTGGTGAAATCATATTTTGCTTCATAATAACTGATTATATTGTATTTGAAGTATGTAATTCATACAATATAAACATAAATAATTGTAAAACACCAGTGTTACATTTAAAGTTTAATACACTGTAGATCTACAGTACAATACAAATTACACAAAAACTGTGTAAGCTCTGCAATGTCCTATCTCTTGTTTTTGTGTATGTTACTGCCATCAACAGATAACAACTACTGCACAGAGTAAGTGCACGATTCCGTTATAATGTTCGAGTGAACAATGCTAGAATTTAAAATGTCTTGCAGGCAAATATTTCTCAACAGCTCGGGAAACAATACTTGCCACCTTCCCACAGAGCACACGGTCCCCAGTGACCCCGTGTGGGGTCCCAGCAACTCGGGAAACAATACCTGCCGCCTTCCCACCAAGCGTATGGGCCCCAGCGAACCCGTGCGGGATCCCAGCAGCTCGCCAAACACTACTTGCCACCCTTCCGCCACTCATAGGGTCAGAAGTTTGGGCACACCTGGTATATATACTTAAGACATGGAAGGTGTCAGAATGTGTATTATGTGAAATAGTGGACAATGAAGCATTGAAAACAAATTAAATTGCAGTTGCTAAAGAAATGGCCTGAAAACTCTCTGCTGCTTGATATTTTTTGTTAAAGGCCTAAATGATCCAAACACAGTGGAATGCAAACTATACAAGGGGCTCTTGACATACGAAGGCACAACCAATTTCTGCAGTACTTGATGTAAGTTCACATTAATATTTTTGTCAGGGATGAATTGTTGTGTACCCATATCTTACCTGAACATTAGGTAAATCATAGAACACTTCGCTGCCGCTTTAGACAGCTCTTCTTCCTTCTTTCTTTTCATATGTTTTTGAGTAACCACGGAGCTCACAGATGGAAAAATCACACCGTGACACTGCCAGTGAACACATGTGATTGAAAATTCCTGGAGGCGCGATCGTATTGAGCTCAGTCTAACAGCGTCCCTCCCTCTGTTTGCCCTTCATTAACCAATGATACAGTACATCTTTCTCGTGGCTCAGTGCTGGGAGGTGCACAGTAAAAAGAACAGCAACAATAATACATTATGATAATGAGTCATTTTCTCGCAGGACGAGATTAGACAGAATTCATTTGAATTGTGACACAACGGGCCAGCTGACGCTGAGCAAGTTTGTGAATGGGTTGCAGATCAGATGTGCTGGTGCTGAGGGACACCGGCGGCAATAAACACAACTTTTGCCGTAAGTTTTTTTAAATTTGAGAGGCATTGCGGCAAGTGGCTTGGGCACTGCGGCAATTGTCGCCGGTGCCGTCGGTTATTTCATGCCTTGGGATAGGGAACCCAAACTACATTTCCCAGAAGGCTCTGCGAGTCAACTGATTTCTTGCCCAGGGTTAATGCAAACCACCTGGGATCAATCAAACAGGTATCTGTGTTAGCAGCAGTGTGGAGCAGTGGTTAGGGCTCTGGGCTCTGGACCGGAGGGTCGTGGGTTCAATCCCAGGTGGGGGACACTGCTGCTGTACCCTTGAGCAAGGTACTTTACCTAGATTGCTCCAGTAAAAATCCAACTGTATAAACGGGTAATTGTATGTAAAAATAATGTGATATCTTGTAACAATTGTAAGTCGCCCTAGATAAGGGTGTCTGCTAAGAAATAAATAATAATAGTAGTGGGTCTGACTCAAGGCTGAGACCTGCATGTAGACCCAGAGCCTGCTAAAGAGAAAACACTGCTGAGTGTTTGTTTTAATCTGGTAAATTTATTAGCTGTCCGGTAATTTATTTTAGGAAACTGGAAAAGGTTTAGTTAGTTCTCCGAAGTGGAGACTGGTTTTTGTTTTGATTTATTGTATTTGATTTTGTGTTTCTTACTTTCTCCCTTTGCACTAGGACAGTAACGTTAATAAATATACAGGCATGGCCCTGTTTAAACCAATGCGGTTTTGTGAAGACATTTATTTCTTACACTAGAAGACAGTATTAAGAAGTCCTGAACTCTGGTATTTTATATATGTCAGTGGTATGAAAGAGTTAACTACTTCATTGTGCAAGTACCATTCTGTCTGGGTGCAATGCTGACTACACTACTTTTAACAATCGGTGGTTTTCTTTGCAATGGTATTGTGTTAACACCATTAAATCTCAACAGTCTACAGCAGCATGTTGTGTTTGAAAAAAATATACTTTCAATTGTTAACAGCAAATATCCTGGTCACAGAATTATAAAAACATTGATCACCACTTGCATTTATCTTTTAATTTTTTCTACATTATTTCAGTGCACGTTTTTACAAACATGTTCATTGTTTAACAGGGAATGTATATGAAAAAAAAAATCCATCATATAGAAACACTCACAGCTCTTTGTGTTTTTCCTCAGCCAGGATCTGGTCATTTGGCTTCAATCCATACCTTTAAATAAATAACAAATTGAAAAAATGACTTATTAACATTTTACATGCAAACTCTCTATACATTTCAACACATTGCTACATTCATCCAAGTAAGAAAACATGTTCAAAATATTGTGAATAAAAATGAATGCAAAACAAAAGCACAGACTGAATATGATCCAGAATCTTTAATAGTTTCAGAGAAAAATAAGTGTCTGGCTGTGCAAGTGGCTCGGTGTACTGTCCATGGGTATATATGTTGACAATATTTGTATTTATTATTTTGACCCCAGTTTTTTCCATCCAATCTGAATGTAACTGCAAAAGCACAATGTGACCCCACCACTGTAACCCTTATCAGGAGGACTGCAGATCAACCAGTAACCTCATGGTTATCAATGGATGTGACCAGAATACTGAACCCTCAAGGCAAGGGCCCTCTGCATGATCTGCAACTTGCATGAGCAGGATTGGAATTACACCTACAGTATGGCAGTGCTCAGGAGATCAAAGGCAACCAAACAATATTGGATTCCTTTGTTCACCAAAGTAACAAAATAGCCTAGGTCTTAAATGGTTCAACACCACCTACCAAAGTGGCTGGAATGTCACATTCAAACCCAATTACAGCTGTGAAGTGTAGGAAGGCCAATGTTAAGTAAGTTACGTCAGCGGCCTCCACCCAATAACTGAGTAAAAATGTACCACCATTTAATTTTTTGCCATTAATTATCAAATAAGGAAAACGAGCTAGTGAAAAAAATAAATAAATCCTGCGTTCCCACAGCTTTTACCTTTCATTTTTCCAAGCAAAAATACAATACCAAGCTTTTTGCAGTGTGTTTTTTGCCTATAAAACATAGTAGGTACACGGCTTGAATAATACTGTTAAATACAGGTTTTAATTACTTCAATTAAATCTATCAGTAATAGGTTTATTTGATGTACTGATAATATTAAACATTAACATTTTACGAATACTTTGTGATAAATACAATGGTCCTTTCCATTGCTCTATTTATCTGCACCTGGCGTCTAACAGTTCCAAAAACATTGCAAGCAACATCACTGTCTCCTTTATCAAACTCTCCCACATGAGGATCAAGATACTGTGTTGTCCTGACCTTTCCATTTTGTAACACCTCTTAAAAGTACCACTTTTTCAGTATTCTAATGATACATATTTCCCAATATAATATCAGTGGCAAACAAACACAATGATACTAAACTATGTACAATGAGCCTCTACACAGCATTCCAGGCCTGTTTATTAGGTAGTTCAGCGTTACCATACCATAGCAAACTGGCATACATGGGGAGGTCAGTCCAGAAAGAGCTTGGTGTCAAAGCTCTTCACAATACCTATGGTAGCCTGGAACAGCAAAGCTCAATTCAACCAGTGACTTGTCTTTTTGCCACTATGACAATACTTCATGTATTCTTCATAGTAAACATATCCAGAACCAGGGGAGTCACCAATAGCGCATCAATGATATTGTAATGTTTCTCATATCCATCAGGGTAAACCTTTGCTTTAAACAAATCAACAGCTCCAACAGGTTTTTGTATAACTAGTTAACTATAACTAGTTAAAATGAAAAATCTAACCAGTAACAATTGTGCTATACATAGAAACAATCCATACTTTATAATTTCATTCACTATGTAAAAGACATGTGTGGCTTTGGGATTTACAGCGCTACACATTACTTTACTGTTGACGGTAGTAGGCTTCTGGTTGTATGGTGCAAGTTCATTGCTCTTTTGAACTTGCAAGTGCTTAGGTAAAGAGTGCATGTTGGCCATGTTGTTCCAACTCACTTGTCAAGTAAGTCCTTGTCGACCACAGCACAGATGTCTAGAAGAGGATTACCCATTCCGAAGAGAGCATTTTGGCTACAAGAGAGAAAAAAAGAGGGAGAAATTACTTGTTTTTATTATTATTACATCACGTCATAACTTATGGGTTTACTTATTCCCGACTGCCAGATAGTTGAACATCTGTACAGATCTAGATGATCCCACTGTACTCTTCAAAGCTCATAACCAGCTTCTGTGGAGCCCAGGGTACTCACTGCAGATGATTATTCTACATTAACGGACTGGGGTTTTACTCATTCAGGTTCAATGTCTCGCATTACATTTCATTAAGAATCTCATTGAGACCACAAACCAAATATTCTGGTCCCACAAAACAATTAAATCATATTGCAATACATTGTAAACAGGATTATTTTTTTGTTTTTTTTTGTTTTACTGGAGACAAATTTTTTTAAAACTTCAGCATGCAGCTTTTGCAAAATTGCAATTTTGTAAAAAAAGCCCATGCATAAAAAGTGAACTGTTACGCAAGACGCTATATTTAACTCCAGCTGCCTCAGAAGAATACATAAAGCATTCAACCATAAAAGAATGCTGTTCCACATTTCTGATTACTGTACTCCATGAACAAACAGCTTTTTGTGTTATTTTTCAGATCCAGAAAAGGTTTATTTTAAGGATATACAGGACATAATATACAGTACAGCAGGAAAGGTCTATCTGCAATATTTAAGACAAAGCTACATGAATAAAATAGTGTCTCAGCAGATTTAACACTACAAAATCATGTGGACTGCAAAAGCACTGTAAGTCTAGTAAAACTCACTGACTTGGTCAGTATAAACAGAAGGCAAACATTAGAAAAAGGTTTAACTTTCATAAACAAATTGGCAATTACTCTAAGGAATATTCATATACAGGTAAGCAATTATTTTCTGGAAATAAAACAAATAGAGATATCGCACAGAGAGGGATGCTCTGGTCTGCTAAAGAATACCCCTTTCAAGTTTCATCAGAATTCCAGTGTGACAGACAGACAGCCTAGACCTCTAAATACTGTGTATGCAAGACTAAAATGTGACATACGCCGATATGGTAATTGGATTTGGTTTTTGCTCTTTTGTTACACTTCAAACAGTTAAAATGTTTGTCTCTTGTGGGCTCCTGAGTGGTGCATCCAGTAAAGGCGCTCTGCGTGGAGTGTAGGTTGAGCCCAATAGCCTGGACGTCGCTGGTTTGAGTCCAGGATATTCCACTGCCGACTGTGGATGGGAGCTCCCAGGGGGCGGCGCACAATTAGCCGAGCACCGCCCGGGGGGAGGGCTTAGGTCAGTCAGGGTGTCCTCGGCTCACCACACACCAGCGACCCCTGTAGTCTGGCCGGGCGCCTGCGAGCTTGCCTGTAAGCTGCCCAGAGCTGCATTGTCCTCCGACGCTCGAAGCTCTGAGGTGGCTGCATGGTGAGTCCGCAGTGTGAAAAGAAGCGGTCGGCTGACGTCACATGCTTCAGAGGACAGCGTGTGTTTGTCTTCGCCCTCCCGAGTCAGTGCGGGGGTGGTAGTGGTGAGCTGAGCCTAAAAATAATTGGATATTCTAAATTGGGAGAAAATAAAAAAAATGGCAACTACTAAATAAAAAAAAAAAAAAAAAAGTTTGTCTCTCGCATTGTGGTTTGAGTTTGAACTCTCACTTACAAACACATTTGTCTGATATAAGTTAAGATAGTAGTGAAGACTATGTTTTAGATGAAAGTGGCATTAGAAAAATTTAAATGAAAAAAACTAAGGAATGTGAACCAGCAACGGAAAATAAAGTTATTGATCATTTTGTTGAACCTAAAACAGAAGAACTAAATATCATTGCCAGCGATCAGTTTGAGAGAAGTACTCAGGCAAAATGTATGTTTACATCTAAATGCGAGTTTACATCGAACATCAGTGTAATTGATGATAAAATTGCTGTTCTTGAACCTGTCCAGAAGAAATGTGAAATAAAAACAGAAGCAGGGATGTTTGTGGAATTGAATTTGTAATTATGATATTTTTATTTAATTTACATTGTTAATGTATAACTGTATTACTTTTCTTTAACAATTTGAAATGCTAAACTGGAATAGCAAGTCCTTTCCTAAGTATTATGTTTGAAATGTCTAACACAATAATTAACTACTTGTTGAAATTATTGCTGCATAATAAAGTGGCATTTGCTTTTCTGCTGAATTGTTCTGACTGGTTTCATTGACGACGCAACAGTTTTCTGTGGATTTGTAGCATAAACTTTAGATTTGTTAAACAATATATCTCCCCTTCTCTGCAAAGTCAATCAGCCGCTTTTAGTTAGAACATTCCTAGAATTCATCCATTAAAAGGATCAGAGGGTGACATCATCTTTTTTAATATGAATAAAGCCATCACATAACATAGTAGATGTTTATTTTGCTTTGGGTTTTTAGATGTACAGCTGATTTATGCTATTCTAAATACAGTATTTGTCTCTTTTCAATAACGAGTCAGTTCACTAGTACTCTTGCTGCGTTCTGAAGGCAGTATCGTACTTTCCTTGACATTGACCAATACATTAAAGTAAATAAAATCGACAAGAAATCAAAGGTTTGCAAAAGTACAGTACAAAAAGCAAAACCCTGGGGGCCTGAAGCAGCCTGCCCACTCCTTAAAAAAAAAACAAAAAAAAAAAAACACAGTCTGGCCATCCACACGTAGCCTGACACTTCCATCCCATGTGTTCTTTGGGCGTATAGGATAAAGAATGCAGCACTCAGTGGTTGGTAAAAACAGGTGTACATTTCTTTTAAAAACAAAACAAAACAAAAAAAAACCCCAAACGTTGTTCCATTTTCTAGTTTCACTGTGCCGCCGCATAACCTAAAAACCGCCTGACACTGTAAAATCAGCTTGCCTTTTCCACACGTGTACTTAATAATGAAGCTAAAGATATACGTCCGTTGTTGTTAACATGCAAGTACACGTTAGCTGTCAATCGTTTAAACTGTGCGTGCTTGCCTTCTGTTTTTAAGACCAATGTGTTCCGCAAAGGCAACAATTATGCAATTCAAAAATAAATAACACATATGAATCATTCAGAAATTCTAAAGTCAAGCCTGAAAAGAAATTACATTTTATATAATATACGTCCTGCATTAACATTTAAATTCCTCTCTCAGGAAATTGCATAATCAAGACCACATTTTAATGTTATATACACTAGCACGAATACAGTAAGAGGGAACTCAAAATATGCTGACGAACAAAATACGTAAACACTCAGAGGTACAAAAGAAACAACAGTGTAGTATTATTATAATACTTAGAAATGATCATATGATATAGACCCCTGGTCTAATACATTACATATTGCGTGCTATATATATATATATCGTTAGCTATCAAAACTGTAAATGCAATCTTTATAGTACTGTCACTTTAAATCGTTACCTTAAAGCTGGCATGCTTGCTAATAAATTTGATCCCTGGGTAGTCCTGTTGACAAGTTGTTTCACAAGCAAACGCTTTCTGCTCCGCTGTAACCTGTGCTAATTTCCAATACATAACGTGCTTTTCTGTATCAATTTGCTTGGGAAACCGGAACCCCCGCCCCGCTCGAGTTGATTGGATAGATCAGAAGGGGGTGGAGCAAAATGTATCAAAAGAAGATGTAGGTGGTTACGGTAATGCCATTTAGTTTGTGTCCTACAATTACACTTTTTTTTGCAAAGGTGCTGTATTTTTCTCTTTTACTTGGTAGAATACAATGCATGCTCAAACGCTGCTGCATAAGGTGCTTTAGCCTTTGAATTATACCTGCAACGATACCCTAAACCTGGTTTTTAATTATGTAATTTACTGCTTACTTAAAGTCGTGCTTTTAGGAAGCTTCAGGTAAGATTCAAATCCGGACAAGCTACATTTGGGTTTCATACACTTGGACGCGCGTCTCTTTCTTGTTAGATAAAACAGAACAAAGGGGTGCCACTTGGTGAATTCTACATCTAGGTTACCCCACAAGTCAGGTATCGTGGGCAGTCACGTATTGTTAATGTTGGGTGTCTATTTCAGTAGTGAAATATCTTAAGTAAAAAGGAACACAATGTCATTAACAAATTTAGGACGTGTGGTGCACATATTAAACGTTAAAGCAATTTAATTGATCTAAGTACAATTTTAACATGGTTATTTTAATGATAGATTTAAACAATTCCGAATAAACGCCCGTGTATGTCCATGTTGACTCTTGACTTTTGGATACATGTTATTGGACTGAACAATTCAAAATATTAAATTAAGAGACACAGGGGTGGTTTGTGTATTTCACCGACAGGCCAACCAATTTAATGCGGCGCGCACCCACACACACATAACAAAAAGACACGTGGGAACAACATGCGGATCTTACCCACGTGAAGTTTACAACATACCATACCAACAGTCTAAGGTATATTGTAAGTGCAATAAACCATTTTAAAACACACACACACACACACACACACACAGTTAAAGTATACGCACAAATAAAATACATTAAAAACCCGTTTATCAAAATGAAATAAAATTGGTCAAACATAGTTCCCGCCTTGGTGCAAAACATTGAAATGCGAGGAATGAAGTCAGGACCGTACGTTGGAACATTGCACATTCTTACACTGTTTAAATTGAATTATTAGGCATGTTATTACCTTAGTTCTTTTTCTTCAAGTTTGAGTTTTTTAGCTTGAGGTTCCTCTGCTGCCATCTTTACCGCACGCCACAACAACCTTCAATGAGACTCGGAGCCGAAACGAAAAAGAGAATACAAAAGTATTGAGGTCTTTGCGGACCACAGACAATGCCTGAATTAAACACCGACAATGAAAAACCATAATTGTCAAACAGTGAAATTAACAGCAAATTTAACAGCATAATTAAATCCATTATATTATTTTCCCCATAATAAAATTTAAAGGCACTTATATAGACAACAGTGTAAATCCGCGCCATTGCCACCTCGCTTCAGGTTTATTTGGTGTGACCGGAACTGATGCCGAGTAAGAAGGAATACACTATCTTTACCTCATTTTATAATGTGTGTTGGGATAAAGCAAAGTTACTACATATTTTGTGTTTACTTTTTAGGTCTCTCTGGGGTAACGGTTGCCAACATCATAGTTTCTAGTTCTGTACATGCCGGTAGCTATCTATAATAATAACTGTGGTACTGTGCAACGTAACTGCTTATCCGTCAGTCGTAGCTTTGATGTATCCTTCTCTTGTTTGTCTTAAACAAATAATACATCTAAACGTTGCATGTCTTCCTACTGCCTTGCTGTGTAACGTAGTAGGCTTCATGCATTGCCATAATGGTTCACTACATACGTGAAAAAACCAAAGACATCGACACTTGATAGTGTATTTTAAAAGAACAATTACACTAATATGAAATATGTGTATATATTTTATTCGAGGTTCAGTTTGGCATTAAAATAGACGCCAGTTGTTTGTGGTCCTTGCAGCCATATTTGCCACAGCAACACAGCTGGGAGTGAAGTCCTTCATGGGAAACAGGAACTGGAGTTAGGGGTATCTTCTTTTTCTTATTATTTTTGTTCTATTTACAGACAGTTTTCACAGAAAAGTTAAACATACAGTATAGCTATATGGAAGAACACTTATTCACCATACATTAATTAACTTTGTGCGATAACTAGCTTGCAGTTGAGTTACTTACACAGCGTACTCGTTCGTAGTCTCAGCAGTGCAAGTTGTAGAAACCTGCGAGAACCACTTTATTGTTTCGCTGCTGAACTATTAACAAAATACAGTTTTTTAAAATTAAGTTTGTTAGTGTTATATAATTTTTTGTATAGTTACAAAGTGACTCGGATTTGAATAAATAATTATATTATTTGTTTAATAAGTTCATTTTTTTTCCATTCAGTATTTACCGTTTGCATTGTTTATCGGCGACTATAGAGACACACACACCTATTTAAATCTATGAATGTGCTTCTGATACATTCATTATCACAACAAATTAAATATTTAGGTGATATTATTTATGGAATCCATAAATAAGTAGAGGTGTAACCAATACAATGTCACAATACGATACTTATCACGATATGAAGGTCGTTATAATTATATCTTTATTATAATAATTATCATTGTATTAATGTTATTTTTTTTTACATTATTTCAGCCAAAACAAAATGATTCACAGCCTGTTTCTCATCAACTCTGCTGGCGACATATTTCTGGAGAAGCACTGGAAGAGTGTGGTCAGCCGCTCGGTATGCGACTATTTCTTTGAAGCCCAAGAGAAGGCTGTCGATGTGGAAAATGTGCCCCCCGTCATCCCCACACCTCACCACTACCTCATCAGCATCTACCAGGACAAAGTCTTCTTTGTGGCTGTCATCCAGACCGAAGTGCCGCCACTCTTTGTTATTGAGTTCCTGCATCGGGTAGTAGCGATGTTTCGGGTGTGTCATTTTGCTGGTCATTGAAAGGATTGATTGTTTCGGTAGATTATGTATAAATGTGTATAAATTCTGCAGTCTGGTGCTGGTGCTGATGTAGCTATATAATAGGGTATACAAAAAATGTAATTCAATTAATATAAGTATTGGATCAGATTTTTGAGACGCTGCCATAGATGACCAGTTCACATCAAAGATAAATGACCCCCATGCTGCAGTGGTAAAAAAACAAGCTACAACTTCACTTTTGCTGTTTCTTGACACCCTTCTAAATAGTGGAGTATTTCAAATCTTCTGTACAAAGTGTTTTTTATTCATAGTACATTTGAATTGACTGTGGCCCACAAATAACCATTGCGTGAATGTAACCCTGCAGCCAAGCAATTTTTAAAACCTGCCAAGAACAGGCTGCATAATAATGCAATAACTTTTTTGAAGTTAAAAAGAAAAAGGTATTTCCCAGGCCAGCACAGACTGCTAGAGGACTTGGTATTTATCTGTGGCCTGCTCATACCTTACTGCCTTTGACTTTTGTTCTCTTTACTGCATGCTAAGCTTGCTCTGCTTGGTGTAAGTGAGTGTGTGGGCTGTAGAACACAGATAGGAGCTAGTCCAGTTAGATCACTATTTTACAAAGCGATATACTGTTCTGTATGTGGAAACATTGTAGAAGCATAGGTAGTTGTATTTAGAGATTAAAAAGGTAATGTGACAATGCGTACTTTCTGCATGTGACTGATAACTTTTTTGCTTATTTTTACAAGCACCCCTTTGCAGGTTGGATGTATAATTTTATTTATTTTTAAACGGGCTTTGAGCTGGCGCACTACCTAAACTTTATTTAATTATATTTTTAACGGCTAAAGCGTTTACTGATTCAAGTGAAACAATGTTAAAACCAACAGAGAAGAAAACATTTAATATTTATCACCAGGTTTCAAAAGCTTTTCAGCACACAGTAATCTGGTCTAAAGGCGGGTCTCAGCTTTCACACAAACAACCCGAGTCATAAAACCAGTTACAGATAGGTGTGCCTCATTCAGAAACTCAGTAAGTTTCCAATACGTGGCATTCTGTGGTCACAGAGGCATTCTGGGAAATGTGGTATTTCTCTTCCTAGTTAAACAACAAAGACTACATTTTCCTCTTCACTTCAAAGCCCATCTCACCTTAAAGCAGGGGTATCAAACTCCAGTCCTCGAGGGCCACAGGGTCTTCTGGCTTTCATGCCAACGTAAGCTCTCAATTAATATAATTGATCTAGTTATTTGTTGAATTTTACATATTTAATATATCAAGGTCTTTTACAGTTGATGATTTTAAAAATGCACTTGATTCAAGGTACACTCCCTGTGAAACATTTTGAGGCCCGAAGTGTTAAATGTGTCCAGTTAATCAAATAATTAGACCAATTAAGTAATAGAGCTCGGGTGGAACAAAAGCCAGAAGACACTGCGGCCCTCCTGGAACTGAGTCTGACACCCCTGCCTTAAAGGGTATAAACTGCAATATTCTGGGTCTTACAGACTTTACATATATAACATTCCCCCAAACTCTATCACTGTATTTTAAACATTGATCAGAGTTCAGTTTTTTTTTTTTTTTTACTTAATAAAAGGAATATAGACTTCAACACCTGCTGTGATTTTGTTTTCGGTAAATATTAAATGTGCTTTTGTGTGTCTCTCTAATCAGGATTACTTTGGTGAGTGTTCCGAAGCTGCCATTAAGGAGAATGTAGTTACAGTATATGAGCTTCTGGAGGAGATGCTAGATAATGGGTTTCCTTTGGCTACAGAATCCAACATACTGAAAGAACTTATCAGGCCTCCAACAATTCTGCGATCTGTTGTCAATTCCATTACAGGTAAGCCAGACATTTGTATGTTTAGAATAAATTCAACCTGAACTTAACTTTTTGCAAAGGGCCATGTTTTCCAGAGAGAAAACCAAATGTGCAATTTTATAAAGCGTAAAATGAATAACTCAGGATGCATATTTAGGATCCTTCACATGCATCTTGGTAGTTTCTTGCTCATTTTCATTTTTAGCCTAGTGGTAAATGTGTTATGAATATGGCCCAAAAAAAAAATATATATATATATATATATATACTGTATATATATATATAATATATATATATATATATATATATATATATATATATATATATATATATATATATATATATATATATATATTTTTGTCATGTTTGTCTGATTGGAAGTTTCTTTTTAATGCTACAAAAAACATGATCATCTTATTTCTATATATATATATATAATATTAATATATATATATATATATATATATATATATATATATATATATATATATATATTTATTATTTTTTTTAATTTAATGTTTTATATTACACTTTTTTTTAAAATCAGGAAGCAGTAATGTTGGAGAGACATTGCCTACTGGACAGCTCTCCATTGTCCCCTGGAGAAGGGCTGAAGTGAAGTACACAAATAATGAAGCCTACTTTGATGTTGTTGAAGAAATTGATGCTATTCTAGACAAATCAGGTAGGTACAGCATTCAGACAGCTGGGTGAAAATGTTCTGCATTCCTGCTTTTAAATTGTGCATATTAACATTTTCAGTAAAGTATGTATGGGTTTTCTGATAAAGGGGGAATGATAAATCCTGTGTTTCACTGGAATTGGGGATTACAAAATTTATACACTAGCTTACTAAAATTATGTCTCAGAAGTGATTGATTTTTTATATATATATATATATATATATATATATATATATATATATATATATATATATATATATATATAAACTAATGGTTTTTTTTGTCAGGTTCAACAGTGTTTGCAGAAATCCAGGGTGTTATAGATGCTTCTATCAAGCTGTCTGGGATGCCTGACCTGACATTATCATTTATGGTATGTACTGTATCACTGTTGATACGGTAAAACTTTTTGAATATATATTATAACAAGAGATTGCTGATAGATGTATTACATTAATGTCAGTAACCACTATACATTATTTAATAGCATTACTTGATTAACATATGTTTTGCAAGCAAACAATCTGTTATTTGCTTTTGACAAAAACACTATTCATTGTTATATTGTTTGGAATTAAACCCAAGTTTATACAGTGTATGGTGGATTTGTTTTCTTATAAATGAACTTAAATGATCCCCTTCTTGAGATGTGAAACATGCGTACAGTGCAGTTTGTAACTGTAATCTCTTAAAGTTTAAAGAACTTCATCGAGGCGATTTACACAAACAAATGTTATTGTCTAATAACTGCTAAGATCGCAGTTTGCCAGTTCACTGATGCCATGTAAAACCTGCCCTGATGAGAAATCAATGTGCATTGTGACTGTTAAATGTTCAGATCATGGCCATTGTGCTGTATAATGAATGTGAGCCAGCTAGTTTAATATGCTTATATACCAATTACATGTATCTAAATGTCACCACAGAACCCCAGGCTTTTGGATGATGTCAGTTTCCACCCCTGTGTCCGCTTCAAGCGCTGGGAGTCAGAGCGAGTTCTCTCCTTCATTCCCCCGGATGGAAATTTCCGCCTGATGGATTACCATGTCGGCTCCCAGAAGTGAGTTAACAACTAAAACTGGCCAAGGGTGTAATGAGAATAATACTTGGTCTGTTAACACATTAAAACAGTTAAGAAATTAATACAACAAGTAAATCCCAATCGTTTGGATATTTCTGATTTTCACTATTAACAGATCAGTTTGTTGCTCAATACTCACCGTTTACCCAACCTGTTATGCAGCAACACTTAATCTGATGAATCTTGATGATATGAACCAAATCTTAATTTTTTCCACCCAAGTGTTATTTAACGTTTATTGCATAATATTGACATCTATTCAAACTAATAGATAATGTCATACTTATTAATCCATAAAAACACTGTTCGTACTGTCCAGTTTGTTTTGCTGTTTAATTTATGCAGATAAGTTTATGGAACATGTATGCTGTTACTTCTTCTTGCATCGGTATATGTCATGGACATTTTTGTTAAACATGGACTACTGCCCAACTGTATCTTCTATTCTTCCATTGACATTTGAAAGGTAGTTGAACAAGTAAATAATTTCCGAGTGACTTTGTTTTTCTAATATTACTTACTTTCACATTTTTTTTCCAGTTTGGTTGCAATCCCAGTATATGTGAACCACAATATTAATTTTAAGGAAAGTGGATCATCAGGGCGTTTTGATGTTACTGTCGGACTGAAGCAGACCATGGGAAAGAGTGTGGAAGGAGTTATAATGACAGTCCACATGCCAAAAGTGGTGCTTAATATGAATCTAACTCCAACCCAAGGCACCTACACATATGACCCAGTCACAAAGGTACTTCATAAAACAACGAGTGTGAAAATACAGATACTGTAATATATGAACAGTTGCTAGGACTCGGATAAAATACTGCCTTTTATGCAGTTACCATAGAATTATTTGAACCTATAAACGATCATAAATGTTTGCCTTTTTTTCCCCCTTCAGATTTTAACTTGGGATATTGGAAAGATAAACCCTCAGAAAATACCAAATCTTAAGGGAGTAATCTGTTTACAGTCTGGGGCTCCAAAACCAGAGGAGAATCCCAATCTGAATATTCAGTTCAGAATCCAGCAGCTTGCAATTTCAGGTAAGAAAAGAGAGTGGAGGAAGCGTGCGTGACAAGTAACAATGTTAATGCAGTTTGTAGTGTAATTCTGCCTAGGTCTACCAATGGCGATCGTGATTAGTAAGATTCAAATCTTTAAAGTGACATTTTATCAGCTTTTTAATACAGTATTAAAGTATTTCAAGTAGCTGTTATTTACTGAAGTGATCATTGTGCTGTAATCAGATACAGGGTACCAGATTTACAATATTGTACAAGTTGGTTCTACAGAACATTTCTGAGCTAAAACAAAACTTAGCATTTATGTCAGATATAAAATTGTATCTTGTAACTATTCAGTAGTGCAACCAACCTGTCTGTTGCATGATATTTTAGATGTTAATTGGTCTTTTCTTATTTAGGTATAAAAGTGAATCGTCTAGATATGTTTGGAGAGAAGTACAAACCATTCAAAGGAGTTAAGTATGTCACCAAAGCAGGAAAGTTCCAAGTTAGAACATAAAGTATAGTGCCAAAGTGTACATGTTCCACTGAGAGGGCTGGAGAAATGCTGGCACATTAAGGGTCACTTATGCTACCTGAATCCAAATAGCTATAGCCAAAATGCTAAATATAATTTAGTTTTATTCCCTTTAGCATATTGTGCACATTTCCCTGGGGGTACAGTGTATTGTCAATATTTATCTGATTATCTAACCATACAGTATGTAAACTTTTTAAACCTCTGTACACTTAAGCACAATCGTATCCTTGGCAGCCAAGTAGTTTTGCATGCAATAACAATGTATATTACAATGTGTCCTGTGTTGCACCATTATATTTCTAAACATATTGCTGTTTGTTTTCATGCTGTAAGCAGTTACATGGCATTTGCCTAAAGAAAATAACTAATTTTGTGTTTCTGGAAATATACTGCCATTTATGAGCCTCTTTAATATGCCCAAAACAGTTGCCTTATCCTGTTGAACCATTCCCCAACAACAATCATGCTTGTCCTTTTTGATTTGTATTCTTTATGTAATATTTCAATTGGAGTAGACACAATACTAACCAGCCTGTGATGCGAGTGCTTCTCTTATAACACTATTTTAAATGTACTTTATTTACACATTATCATTTTGCAATCTTAGCACAATATAGTAGGTTGTTCATAATACAAGAATAAAGGGAAACAACAATTCTTTTCTTAAATTTGTTTTATAAAGCATGTTTAATAAAGATTGTGTTTATTCTTTCCTTCCAAAAAAAATGTATTTGGCATCTGTTGCCCTGTGTTGTAAGTATTCCACTTAGAAAAATGAATTGGTTACACTTTTAAAAAACTAACTGTAGGATGTTGTCACTCATCTCAAATTCCACAAACACAAAATCAAAAAAATGCAAAAGTTTCAATGTTATAAAATATTTTATTATAAAAATGCAGTGAGTGACACAAGGCAGCAAACAAGTCTACATTTGAACTCAGAAGTGGCAACATCAAAACATACTACAAGATATAACGATGATCAAGGAGTATCCAGAAGGACCAGTTCACTTTACCTTCAGATGCTACATAGAATTGTGTGGATTATTCAATATCTGTCCTTAATTATCCATGCCTGTCTGCATCAAGCAAATTTAGAGATTTAAATCTATAAATGTTTTTAATCATCTTTTTCAAATGTAAAAGGCACATTTTAAATCAAATGGCATACTGTAAAATAAGACCATATAAGTTTATTTACATTCAAATTGCAGTAGGTTTTTCATACAATTAGGAAAATAAGGCTAAAATGTGTTAGTGTAGGGTTTCCTTAAAATTGCAACACAAGTTATCAGTTTTAATTACAGTATTCCAAATGTAGTTTTTATCCTGTTTTTCATTAATTGTGGTATTTCTAATGAATATTGTTCAAAGTTCAGCTTTGATTAAAACCTTGTACAACTACTTTGCATAAACAATCCTGCATTATTCTCAACAGTTTAACATGTACAATACGCTTGTGATTGAATTAGAAACCTTGATCTGAGTCTGTGCTATGAAATTAGCATTTCCCAGTTAAGTGTTTTCATACTTTAAAGTATTTGTATGTGACTATTGGCCAAATTTACTGTACTTTTGCACCACATTTTCTAAAAAGAAAAGTCCTAATATTTAATTTCAATATTAAATGCATTTTTAAAAGCAGCAAAAGCTTAATTTATCCAACTGTCTGTTGTACAAATATTGGGACGGCATTATACAGTAAATGCAGAAAAAAGGAGGGGGGGGACCTTTGGCATAACTTTCAATGACGCTGAGATATTAATTAAAATGGCAAATGTAAAGTATTCAGCTACATTACAATTCAGTGCTTTAACAGCAAATGTTTAACAATCTCCACCCATCCTTGGAGTACAAATATCACATTAAGCACAGTGTTTTAGAAAAGTAGGATATTTTGTGAACACAGCTTATACACACACACAGTTATGGAATATCTTTTTGTAATCCCTCACAAAATTAAATGATCCAATCAGCTAAAATGGTCTAATTGCAGTAATAAATATATATATATATATATATATATATATATATATATATAGTATAGTATAGTATAGGAGTACAATACAAGTCCATATCAACCCCATGAGAGGCCGGACCTGCTTTTCTCCCCACATTCTGACAGTGGGTGAAAGTCAGCTTCTATCTTGCAGCACTACACTATATATTTTTTATAATACATATTTAAATAAGAATAATTAAACAGTATAGCTAATCTTAATGTAACAATCTGCTACAATGATGGCTGTATTACATCAGTATCAGGGTATACTATATATTATAAACTGATTGCTTTTAGACGTAAATCCCAGTTCTTTGCAGTGAATACAGCAATGTAAAACAAAGCCTGTTTATAAAAATCTCAAAAGCATACAAATCTGGGGGATTTTTTTCTTATAAACTGGTGTGGTGGTATGTGATATATAAAAGGAAGACGTTTATTCTATTAACATTTGTATAGGTCAGCTGAGTATATATGGAAATGGTAATCCAAATTACAGTATATTGTTATTCCCAACTATTTAGAAAACGCACCTTGTAATATAGATGGATTTCCTTCTAATGATATATTCTACCCTGTTAAAAGACTTTGTTTCAGGCACAGGTGAAAAATAATTAAGTAAATTCTGAGGCAGGCCACTTAGTGTGGTTTAGAAAAGAAAGACGTTCTCCATTAAATTTGCATATCTGAATACAAATACACAAAATGTCTCTAATTAACAGAATTTCTCATAACACATTTAATACATAGTTTTCATTTACTTTTTATTTTTATACAAACCCTGTCATTCTGCAAACATTCTTCTAAATCTCAAAACATAAAAATCATTTCTGGTGTTCATATTCTCTTTTGCTTCAAATTCAAATATCCCATAGAGGGAGTTTACTGGTACCAGGGAGTCTTTCTGGCCCAGCGCAGGGTGAATCCAGCATCGGTCCGGATCTTGATGGAAGCAGCTTCAGCTTCTCTCACTGTCTCCTTGACAGATTGCATCAGATTCTGGGCATTGTGAACGAGCATTTCTGTCGCCTAGAAACAAAAACACACAGTACCAAGTGTAAAGTACAGACATTCATAATATATGTGACGTTGTATTTCAGTGTTTCACCCAGGTCTGTATTACTAGAAATACTAAAAAGAAACAAAAATTAAATGACAAAACGCAATTGTTGGAGATTCACTATGTATATATTACTTTGGAGTGTGGACTCCACCCACAATTGATAGAAGTGTGAATGGTCTGTTAATAAGAACATTATGATCAGTGGGTCTGTGCTAACTATCCTCGAATGGGACATTAAGATGGCAGAGGTGTGAGTGGCTTGTCTAAAAAGGAATGCAAGGTACAGCATAATAAAGATTAAGTACTGTATGTTGGAGGCAGTTTCATAGATAAAAGTTGAGCATATTTCATAGGCAGAAGTAGTTACAATGATTGCAACTAATTTAACCAAAACATCAGTATTGTGACGTGAGATACAGTGCTTCTTTACCTGCTCAGACTCTTCCTCGCTGATATTAGTGCGGCCCAACATGGTAGCTTTGACAGTGGAGAGGATTTTGAGCTGTGTGCTAATCGTCGGAATACGTTCACACACCTAAGGAAAATAAATAGCAGATAGTTATGTCAATTTACAATCAGATTAGTTCAAAGTCCAAGGAGGAATGTGTAATGATTATTTCCCTAGGGGCCCCATCTATAAGCTTGTGTTGAAAAGTGTTTTGGGAAAATGCAGCTATAGCATAAGGGTCTGTTTTCCTTGGTTTTCTTCAACACATTTTTTTAACGAAGACAAAAAAGCATGAGTCTTTCTTCCAGCACATAAACATGGCCCCATACATAAACAAACAAGACACTTGAGTTGTTTTCCTCAAGTAGCTCTACAAGCTAAATTAGCATCAAGTGTACATTTGCTAATGAGGATAAACACTGTCCATAACAGCAAGACCAGTCACATCACACCCATTGGTTAAATGCAGAGACAGAATTGGTACCAGTGAGCAGGTTGTGTGGAACATACAGTATACAAAGTGTCTTGAATGGCTTAGATACTCACCTGCAGAAGGTTTGTTCGGATTCGCTTGTCAGTGCACTGCTTTGCCACTTCTTTGGCCAGTCGAGTGACCTCATCAGATGCCTTGGCGATGTCCTTGGCACACTGAATAAGGGCACGCTTGTTTCCAGTGACGCCACGCACCAGACGGGACATTTCCGCCATCAACAGGGCCATTCGCTTCGCTGCGCCAATGATGTCATTTCCCTGGGAGGAAAGTAGAACAGCAAGAAGTCACAGGTTGTAGCCACACAATTATGACCCGTGTATCGTTTGATGTATTATTTTAACATATTTAAAAAATAATAAAATAAATCAGACAAATACAAAAAATAAACAAAAAATAAAAATTAAGTAAATAATTAATATGCCTTTTCATTAAGCATTAACTTGTTCTTGTGCATCAAACTACCTTGAGAAAATCGCTTTTAAATAACTCCTCAGTTAAAGCTTTACGAATAGGACCAATGTATAATCTAAAACAACTCCTGACAATATTTGAACATGCGTTTCACCGGCACATTTAAATGTAAGGTTCAGCAAAGATTCAGATTCTCCAATACACACACGTTCTTTGTCAGGTAAACTGTGAATAGACTTGTTTACAAAGGGGTTTTAATTCATGTGAATAAAAATAAATAAATAAAAAAAATCACACCCGCCATTTCAATGCTTACTCCATGCAACACTTTGCATGATAATGTTAGTAATCCATGACTGATCAAGGAAGAATGTCTGCTTTACAGTTTTGTGCACTGTGTGTATGAGACAACTATGTTTTTTTCTAAAAATCTGACTGAAAACATTTATGGGAAAACACTTAATGCTAATTTAGAATTGTACAGGTAGGTATGATTACATTATTACCTTGTTTAACAGTAATAAAACAGAAAAGTAGTTGTAGGAAATAAATCATATATTGTAGAATAACCAGATTCACATAAATAATGCATGATTAATGTCCATTAACCATGTGATTGCCATTCAATTACATTTAAAACATGATGATTGTGCATTAGTTAGGTGGTGTGAATAAGGTATTAGTTAGCCAGGTTACCATACCAAAAGAGGAATCGATAAAAACAATTGAAATTAATTACACTTGTGAAAATTCTCAGCCAGCAGATTTGAAGTACACGTGGCTAATAATCGATGACATGACCTCTAGTATTGTTCCCATTTACTTTAGATGGTTTTAAATGCGTAGAAGAGGTCTCCCTCTGCTGGTCAAAAAGATTGGTTGCCATTAACTGATATACCATTGAAAATTGTGAATATGACAAGGGCACTTTACCCAACATTAGTCTTGGGAAGTATTAGTTAGTCAGGTCACCATCACCTTCATCTGTACAGACTTACCTGGAGTATAAGACTACAATACTAAGGGCTGCATTTGTGAGACAGTGTCCATTTTAGAAATGTGCAACTTTCAATTTTGTTTTGCAACTGCATATATACATTTTTTTAAATGTATTTATTTGTTTTACAGTGCTCCCTCGCTATAACGTGGTTCTCGGGGGACACACAATATGAGCGTTATAACCAAAGAGCGTTATAAACGGGGGAGGGGGTGGGGGGCATCGCGGGACACAACACCACACATCTGACTAAAATACTAAATGAAATAACTCCCTCTCTATCATGCACATATAGTGAAGCAAAAATGTAAATTTCTGTGAAATTAACCATGCATAAAGCACTATGTAAATCAACGCTATATTTTTTACAAAAAAAAAAAGAAAAAAAAGGTAACATTCCCACTCGTGGATCATTTTAAATGAGCAGTTTTTAAACTATAAATAGCCTGGCTAAACAGTGGTCGAGAGTTCAGTTCGAAGCGACAGACAAGCAAACCATGTGTGAGAAGGAGAGCGGGTCAGGAGAGGGGAAGAGGTAATGGGCTCGCCCCAGGTTCAGCTGCCGAAGCGAAGCTGAAGAGTCTCGTCTCCTGGAGAAAGCCGCAGCTCCTCTCGCAGCAAAAAAGTAAATACATCAGGAAAGATAACCACGTAATAGGCCTAATATTCATTTTGTTATAGAACAAATGCTGAATAAGATGTCTGTGTTATAAAGTGCCAGCACAGCTTTTCTTCAGTTCAGATACTGTATCAAAAGGGAGAGACAGAAACGGAAGTTGGACTGAGAAGTTGTTACAGTTTGAACAACACCGGTACTGTATTTACTGTAGAAATACTGCATAAATCACTAGTATAGGGAATTAGGGGACATGCTGTAGGAGTGTTACATCCAAGGCGTGTTATAACCGAGAGCCTTATAGCGAGGGAGCACTTGCTAAGTAAGTTAAGTAGTAAACTGCTAAATTATTCCTAAAATGCACAACACCTTTCTTTGGAAGGCAGGCTTTATTTGTTTTACTGTACAGAGCTTGATTTAAAATATATATATATATATATATATATATATATATATATATATATATATATATATATAAAATTCCAGGAAATTGCAGACAGTCTTCCTTTTTCCTTACAACCACCACTCCTTAATGCTATTATTCTTTGCATTTAGTTAAACTAAAGGACAAAGCAAACAGATAGGTGCAATGACTTCTTCATGATTTTGTATCTGGAAGTCATTGAGAAATTGTCGTCCATGGCTTCACATATGATTTGATGTTATTTTTACCGATCCTAGTTGGCAGAAACCTCAATGTAGATATATTCTGAAGGTGAGCAAGCAATGGGACTTCAAATCGTAAATGAACTCTGACCAGAAGCTGCAGGACTTGTGAAGCCAGTCTCAGTTTGTTCAAGTGCAGACAAACTACTCATTCATGGAAACCCAGCAACGGTCAAGAGTGATGCAATAAAATCAAATCAAATGGATCAACGTTCTGAATTACTGGATGCACACGGACCAATCACCAGTGGGAAAGCGGAGTACCTTACTGGACCACTTGCGTGCTTCTTGGTGCAAAGACTTAGCAGCGGCCATAATGGGCTGGTTAACTGACTGATCAGTGGGCATTAAGAACAGCTCAGGCTCGTAATCATCTTCATTGTCTGAGGGGAGGGCGGACTCAACATCATCCTCATCATCTATATCTACATCCGCCTCAGCGGCTTCATTACCCTCATCAGTCACATCGGGCTGGGAGGAGGAGGAAGAGGCAAGGGGGAGCATGGAGAGACAAGGAGAGAGTTAGTATGAGATGCAGAAGGTGGAAAACGGGAGCAGGAGTCAAGAGGTTTTAGGTGCTGAGCATCCTCTTGGGCTGCAGAAAGGAAAGGCAGGGGTTATGAAATGGGTCAGTAACAAGCAGGCCTAGGCTCTGTTGGAAACTGGTTAACATACACAGATATTTTTGCCGGCTTTGTCCAGATTTGTTTTTGAAAACGCTGCCTTTGACAGCAGGATTTAAGGCATGTCAAAATGATAAAGGACATAAAGAAGTCCATAGCAATATGCCAAAAATATATTTGGATCCCTTGCACATACAGTAACCACTGAAGGAATGGTGAGTCAAGTGTCTCTTTGCCAATCAGTGGTAAAATTCAGGGTAAAGTCTGCAAACTTTTTTTTTTTTTTTTTACCAGATGCTGTCCAACAGAAGCTTTGTCGATAAGCAGATGAATAAATAAAAGTGCAGGGAGAAGGCTGAAAAAACTATTTCTTAGCAGACTACATAGATTTGTGCAAGACAAGGATCAGAAGAGGATTACAAGCCACAGACACTTCAGAAATAGGAAGCCAGCACGTAGTTGCTGTGGAAGAGAGCAGCAGGGTGAAAGCAAGAGATACTAAAAGGGATTAGGTGTGGAGAAAAAAAGTTAGGAAAGCAACAACTACAAAGTCAAAGGAAGACTAAGACTAAGAATATTAATATCTGTAAACACAACACTTTTGAAGTTGAAGTGTACAGTGTAGGCATCCGCACCTAACAAACCTGCTCAGAATCTTGCTTTCCGATGAATGTCCATACCATCTCTACTACTCCCAGAGAATACACTGCCCACAAGCAATGACAGATCCCAAACAAACGTACAACAGATCAACTTGTAAAACAGGTTGAACATTCAATCTGTGTCAGGGGGAGGACCTGGGAATCTATTAGGGATGCTCTGCATTAAGCAACACCAGGAGACTGATTTAACAGAAGATGATCTAAATATTGGTTTGCCCTAAATTTGCTCACATACAGAAATGCAACACCATAATGTGGGTCAAATGTAATAAATATTAATCATTTTGTTACAGTTACTTTCAATGTGCATGCAGTGTGCTGTCGATGACAGTTTCTACTAACATCTGAAATAAGAAAGTACTCTTCATAAGTTCCATATTTCAGTGGTAAACCTTTTGCAAATTTACCTGGGAATGGAATTTATTCATGATAATCCCCATGAGTCCTCCCCCCAGACATTGTTGAAATATATAAAACAGGAAAGCGCTCTTAGGTAATGTTCTGAGCACAAAATATAACAATATTCTACAGAATAATAAAGAAATCAGCAGGCCAGAAAAAATCAGCAGATGCAGTGCCATCTTGGACTATGCAACACGAGCTATGGGAGAACAAATGATCTTATGTTTCACAGAGCAATGAAGGATTCCTCAAGAATAAACTTCATTACTGGTCTAAAATGTGTCCTTGACCAGGCGTTTTAGCTTTCAGGAGACAGATAGAAGTACCTTCCTGTAAGGACAATAGCACCAGAACACTAATACTGTGACATGGACAGAAAAAGAATACTGTGTTATAATCCACTGCACGTAACAGGCAAACACATAATATAAAGGAGGAATATCAATTTTATTTAAGCCCTTAAAACATACCCACCTTCCGAGAAGAGGAAAATATAACTGCATTACTATTATAAGACATTTTTCCAGTAAAATGTTATAGTTTTTAGCCAAAGGACACAGCTTCTAGGTGTCTGTGTCTATCTGGACTCACCTTGCTGGACCACTTCCTAGCTTCCTCATGCAGCTGTCTGGCTGCCACCATCATTTGCTGGTTGACCATCTCGCCTGCCTTTTCCTCAGGGAACTCCTCATCCTTCTCCTCAGGAGGTGGGGGTCTGGGGGGAGGCACTTCGCCCTCTGGGAGAGGGGGTTTAGGAGGTGCAGGCTCCTCATTCAACTGCAAACAAGAGCTTGTTAGTCCACCAGCCTTCATTTTTACTTTATCCTGAATTCTGGTCCAGTCCGACCCAAAATGGACCCTTTTCTGTCTAGCTCTTATAGAGACAAATCAGTGCTATGTTAAACAAGGGCCACTTACTTACCAAGCTCAGCTTACCATTAAATTAAAAAAGGCTGGTTACATTTTTCACTTTGCAAAATTTGGTCATATGTATTCTGCTCTACATCTAGGTGTTGTTTAATTAAAACAAATACAAAATAGAATAAACAAAAAAAAAATTGACTTCCATGCATGATTCATTTATTGTAGTCCACCAAAAAGAACAGTAGTTCCAAAGCACAATAATTTAATGCAGCTGACAGCTTACCTATATCTTTAACATGGCTGTCTGAGCCAAATGAGCGACTATTCTCTTGGACTTGGTGTCAATGACTTACATGCAGCTGATCAAGGTCAGGAGGAGGTGGAGGGAAGTCTGGCTCTTGTGGTTGGAAGGCCTCTCGTACTTTGGCTACCGCTCCCAGAATCCTATATCCAGAGTCCAGGAAACTCTTCTGGAGACCTGAACAGAGCAGACAAGAAACCACTTCAAATCACAGTGGAGCTCAGAGCAAGCTTGAGCCCATCCTGGGCAAGATTCTTTCACCATGATGTTAGAGGAGGAACTCTGCACTCTTGTTCTTAAATAGGTAAACTCCCTCACTCTTTAGGAAATGGGCTAATGACAGTCTTGAACTTTTATGTGAAAACCACATTCTTTTATACGCCTCAATAATACTGGGTGTTTTGATATGCCGATTCAAATCATTGATTAGGGCTAAGAAAAGCAAACAAATCTTCTAGAACGGCTTTAGGAAATACTACTTATGTCAATTCATTTTCAGAAATCTTATTAAATTCTAATGATGCAGAAATGCAGTAGTAACATAACACTTTCAATGGCATGTAAATCAAAGCTAAAATATGGTTATAAATACATTTTAAAAAACCGTATAAAGTTATTTTGGAAATTAGACCCAGATTCCAATACCGTGAAGAATCTGGGCACCTCAACTAAACATCAGAGGATACGAATCCTCAATGCGATCTCTTGGAAGCACAGTACCTGGATCCTGGATGTTCCCAGCTACAGCCTTGGCATCCATTACCATGGGGGAGATGGTTTTGCTCAGATCGTCAGAGGCGGCCTTTACAATTTCACGGAACTTGGGATCTTCAGAGTTTTCCACCTCCCGCTTAGCTACCAGCAGGATCCTATTGGCCCGGCGCGCAATGCTAGTGGCGCCAGCGACAAGCATCTGGGGCTGGACGTTGGCCATGGCCACCCGGCACTTATCAATGTCCTTTTTAATTGCTTCTTCGGATGCGTCCAATAGGGACTTTGTGTCAATGGCTTCATCTACCAAACCTATGCAGAACAAGATGAAAAAGGGATATTATCAGTCTTGGTGTGTACAATTACGTATATTAATTTCTATACAGTTGCCAATCAGAACCCCATATTTCTCAGGGCTTTGTACAATTTACACTAACGCAATACATTTGTAACGTTGTGCCTACCAATTAGTGAATTTTAGACCTTAGTAAGATTCTACTGTTTTTTAGGAGTGATTATCAAGCTGAGCATCCTTACAGGTCACTGTAATGGTTTATACTGTATTACAATCTGTTTAAGTATTGCTGATTATGGAAAATTGTAAAAAAAAAAAAAAAAAAAAAAAAAAAAAAAGTACCCGTCATTTTTTCAACATTGTCAATCCACTGATTCTTCATGGTCTCAAAATGTTCATGGGCAGCCTGGTTACCAGGATTCCTCAGTAAGATACGAGCAGCTGACACCACCTTCGAATCACACAAATGAAATAGTTAGAATCCAGTCCAATATATATTAAACACTGCATCTGAGTAGAGAATGGACAATGTGCTGCAGATATATGGGTAAAAGTAAATCAAAGCATGGTGGCTGTGACATAAATCCACCGTCAATGTTCAGAACCATAAACTTCTTGCTTTGAACGGCAGAAAATAGATTTTAAGAAAAGGCGTTTTATTTCATCAGCTGCACAACAGCGGTTACTCTCGAGTCTCCATCACACTCATACCCCTTCTCCACTGGCACATCCGACCCGTGAGGGCTCGGTACGGTACGGGTACGGGTGGTTCTCCACTGGCACAGCCGACCCGTGAGGGCTCGATACGGTACGGGTACGGGTGCTTCTCCACTGGCACAGCCGACCCGTGAGGGCTCGGTACGGTACGGGTACGGGTGGTTCTCCACTGGTACAGCCGACCCGTGAGGGCTCGGTACGGTACGGGTACGGGTGGTTCTCCACTGGCACAGCCGACCCGTGAGGGCTCGGTACGGTACAGGTACGGGTGGTTCTCCACTGGCTATTTGTTGAGCCGAGTGAGAACCAAACCGTGAAACTCCAGCCTCACAAGACATCTGAATCCGGCTGCAAGCCAAGCTGAGCCCGGGGGGGTTAAGGATTTCCGTCATTACGTGGCATCAGTCAGTACACTCCAGAAAGAAATACAACAAACATGGCAGGCAACGAGTGTGATGAAAGCAAAGTACAGCCTTGGGACGCTGAGGAAGTGCAGGCTCTAGTTTCTCTGTGGGCAGAAAGATCTGGAGTAGTGCGTCAGAAATGAGAATGTTTATGCCCGAATTTCTGACGACTTGAAGCAAATGGACATAAACCACGGGTAACACAAAACTCATCTTTCATCTATTATATTAATATAAAGAAAAAACATGCGAAAAATAAAACAATTCTAAACTTATTTACAAAAATGTGGTCAAACAAAATACTTTACAGCTGTACCATACATACAACTACGTCTCAAACAAAAAACAACAACTATCCTTAAAACAGGATATCTTTGGCAAATCATATTTTTAAAAACTTTTTTTTCCCCCCTTCAACATAACTAATTGAACTTTAGTAAGTCGATATAAATCAGTAAAATGTGTGGATTAAAGAAATTCCTAAATATATTTACAAAATACAGCGATAGATACATATTAATTTTTGAACACCATTTGTTTGCACCTCTTTTGACAAACTGAGTTAATTAATAACAATAATTAATAACAACTGTCTTTCATTGCGTGTGACGTGAGTAGCACAGCTCGGCTCTGCAGTGGAAAAACAACCTAGACTCCCCTTAACCGCACCGTGAGGCTCGGTATGGCCCAGGTCTGCACAATACACAGGTTTCTCACTCTCTCTCCAGGTCCCTTCCCTGGCAGTGTGACCTCATATACCTGCGGTGTTAACTCTCTGGAAGATTTCACAGCAGCCTGGATCCCTTCCACAGTGCTCTTATTAGCTGTTCCAACGGCTGCAGCCTTCTCTGCTGTTCCTCCGAGTTTGGCAGCATGATGTTCAAAGTAGGCGGCCCGCTCATCAAACACCTGAAGTAAAAACAAAACAAGAATTTTTTTTTTTTATGAATGAATAAATAAAGGTTTAGAGTACCATTAGAAATTCTGCTTTCTGAATGATAATGCTAACCGTAAAAACATTTTTTGTGTAATGGAATGTCAATGAATAACGTTTTAAAATTCCAGTGCCTTACAAATGTCCTGGTATTTTTGTTTGGTATTTTTTGTACAGTTAGTATTTTACTCTAGGCCACATCTACAGACCTCTTCCCTGTTTGGAGCTCCGGGGGGCGCTGTGGCAGCCACAGCCAGCAGTTTAATTGGGGTGGTGGTGTCACTGAAGATATCCGAAACCTCCTGGGTCATTGCTTCCTGCATCTTTGACTTCATGTCCTTTATAGAGAATAATGGATAGATAAATTATACTGAAAAAGAGATTTGGGAGTCACATTTATCAATGTGGAAACTTAAGTTAATCCAACATTTCTCAGTGGAAAATAACAATGATAAATAAGACAGAAATTGGTATTTGAATGATATATTAACCTTATATGCCATCTATTCTCATTGCGTTTAAAAGTAATGTGTCTGTTGCACTGCAGATTTTTTTTTTTTTTTTTTTTTTTAAACATCCAACATATATTACCAAAAGTAATTGATGTTTTAGCAGGTTATTGATGATGTAAAATGCTGAGAAGTTTTGAAGCATCCCAGCCAGTTGGGGGAGCACTTATTCCTAATTGAAAAAACAAAGTGATTCAACAGTTTCTTACTTTTAGGGATTCCTGGAGCTGAGCTGCAACAGCCCGTGCCTGTGGACTCTCTCCCTCCCCACGCGCTGCCAGCTCAGCCAGGTGTGCACTTAACTGCTCCACTCGATCACACTTGCCAAGGAGCTCCTGCCGGTAAGGGCCCAGCATAGCGTTGGCAAGACGACGGCCCTCGGCCACCAGCCCCCGCATTGCAGCCTGGCCTGAAACAGCACAAACAGACCCATGTTTCAGTTCAAAAACTTCCCTGCAGGGGGTTATAATATATAACATATACACTAATAATAATAAATATGTATAGGTTGGCATGGAAGAAGAATCATATCGTCCGTGTCCGGCATGTCAACGCATGCAATGCCCAGAGTTGCATCTCGTTGCCCAAACAACGCCACGCTGTGCGGCAGAGCTCCACTCTGGCCGCCCATTGAAAAACATAGCGAAGGCATGCAATTGAAGAAGTGAATCGTCCTGGTGGAACAGAGCAAGTAGGCCAACTCACAGCTGCCACCTTGTGGGGCTTAGGTCACAAGCGGAAACGGAAGGCAGAAAAAAAAGTTATTTTGCGAAACTAGAGAATATGATTTGATTGAAGCAAAGAGAGAAATTGATAATTTAGTTTAAAAAAATTGCTGTCAAATCCATTTAGTGCAGGAGATTATGCAATTAAAGAAATCATAAGAAACGGACACGTCACTGCTAACATCAGAACATCTCCTACCCTGTGGGCGTTTAAAAATAACCTCATGGGCTACAAATGTGCTGCAATCTCCTATGTAACATATTAAATGATAAAAACTTTGGTGCTTCTGCTAATCCTACAAACCATCTGCCAATGAGATGTGAACACATGTTACTGATCTATTTGTCCTCTACAACAACATCACAATTTAAAGTTACATTTTAGCTTTCCAAGACTGTTGATACTGACAACCGAGATAAATTTTCAACTTGTTTTACATACATACACACACACACGTCATCTATTACTGCAGGGCCTGGAATGCTTAATATAACGGTGTAATTATAAATGTAGTCAACTGAGCTAGATCATGTGTTGAGCTACAGGGAGAATAATGCTAATTTATTCTTTTCTACAATTTACATTGCCAACACCTGGAGCAAGTACATTAAAACTAGTAATTTCCGTGATCTATATAGGATGAATTTCCCATGTCAAGTCACATATTTTTTGCTGACATCAGCTATCCAGGTTCTTCAGAATGATACAGATGGCCCACCTTTTTGGGCAATCTATGATGTCCCCTTACTCATACCTAGGGCGTCTGATTTTCCGGTGACATTTTTTTCCAAATTCGGGTGAAATCGGGTGGATTTTTTATATATAAATCAAGAAAGAATAAATATTCGGGTAGAAATCGGGTTTTATTTAGAAAGAAATAAACAAATGCTTAAGCACAAAGGACAACAAAATTGTCGTCAACAGTTTAAATCCCCAACGTATGTATATTTCCACACATTGGGGTATGCAAACCTTTGACGACATCTATCTCTCTCCCTTCTCTTTCTCTCTCACACACATAATGTATATGGAGGCATTTCTCTGTTCCAATCAAGTTCTATATTGTAGTGCAGTTGCAAGTATAATTGTACACAGAACATACAGGAAAACTAAACAACTTTACTCCATGCTGTTTTACAAAGAAGAAAAGTGTGCAAAAAAAGCAAAAACCTTAAAACTACATTGCTGTAATATTGAAAAATCAAATTGAACTATATATTACACCAAGAAGCCACATTTTTCTAAATCGGTAAATCAGCTTACTGTCATCGCCGGCAGTTCTGCTCTGTTGTATTTGAATCACAGACAGCTGCGCATGCGTTTATTCATATACAGTATGTGCCTATTCGGGGGAGTTGTCAGGTTTAACCCTATTGCAGAAAAAAGCATTTCATGAAGCAGGTGATCCACACTCACCCACACCGCGGTCATCAGTGGTGGGATTGTCTATCCAGCGCTGGGCCTGCTCAATTTTGCCCTCCAGGTTAACGGCTGCCTTCACAGGCCTGCTGTTAGCCACGGCTCGGTTTGTCTTGGACTGCAGGTTCTGCAGGGTGGTGGCAATCTGCTTGGCTAAGGCCCTGGCCTCGGGAGTGTCACCTTTTCCCCTGAAGAAAGCAATTAATTAATTAACACACATCTGGACAGAGCCCTTTAACCTACAACAGAGGTCTTAAGATATAGCTAGTAAAAGATGCTTCAGAAAAAAGTGGATTTCATTAATACTGTATATAATTTTATGTGCACAGCTTAACACTGTATATGTTGTCACTAATTAAAAGCATAAGTGCATTATTGCCTAAACAAAACTTCAACTACATTATATACACACATACTGTGTGTGTGTGTATATATATATATATATATATATATATATATATGTCTTACTATACATTAAATTACATTTTTTAAAACTATTATGCAGATAAACAGGCTAATAGTTTACCATAAAGCCATACCTGAGAATAATTGCAGCTAAATAAATTGCTTCATTTCTCAAAATGCGTGTGAAATGCCATGTGTGTCTGAAAATCTCCTTTTCAGAACTAAGTCTAAGCGAAACTACATATAGCTGGACATAGCTGGACATAACTGAAATGAATTTTGAATTAGTGGTTGAATGGTTTACATACTGCCTTCTCAAGTCAGAGAGCTTGGCTGTTAAAGCAGCGATCTCCCCAAGGGAACGTAGGATGTCTTCCCTCTCCTTGGGGTCCTCACACAGGTCTGCAATCTTCTTCGCTTCTGACATGATTCCACGGATGTGTTCCTCTCCCTCTGGGCCCCCATTGGGGTCTGCAAGCCAGTTCTGTTCAAACAGGCAGAGGTCAGCAACACTAGGACTATCTTGAATTTGATTTATATTGTTTACTGCAATTAAAACCATGTACTGACATTCCATCAGTGTCTAATTTAAAGTAAATTATTAAAACATAATGCATCTCAAAAAATATCGCCAAGATATAGCGAAAAGCACCCCATGTTTCAACACTCCAGAAACACAGTGTATATATATATATATTTGGTGTGACCACCCTTTGCCTTCAAAACAGCATCAATTCTTCTAGGTACACTTGCACAAAGTCAGGGATTTTGTAGGCATATAGTCAGGTGTATGATTAAACAATTATACCAAACAGGTGCTAATGATCATCAATTCAATATGTAGGTTGAAACACAATCATTAACTGAAACAGAAACAGCTGTGTAGGAGGAATAAAACTGGGTGAGGAACAGCCGGACTCAGCTAACAAGGTGAGGTTGCTGAAGACAGTTTACTGTCAAAAGTCATACACCATGGCAAGACTGAGCACAGCAACAAGACACAAGGTAGTTATACTGCATCAGCAAGGTCTCTCCCAGGCAGAAATTACAAGGCAGACAGGGGTTTCCAGATGTGCTGTCCAAGCTCTTTTGAAGAAGCACAAAGAAATGGGCAATGTTGAGGACCGTAGACGCAGTGGTCGGCCAAGGAAACTTACTGCAGCAGATGAAAGACACATCATGCTTACTTCCCTTCGCAATCGGAAGATGTCCAGCAGTGCCATCAGCTCAGAATTGGCAGAAAACAGTGGGACCCTGGTACACCCATCTACTGTCCGGAGAAGTCTGGTCAGAAGTGGCCTTCATGGAAGACTTGCGGCCAAAAAGCCATACCTCCAACGTGGAAACAAGGCCAAGCGACTCAACTATGCACGAAAACACAGAAACTGAGGTGCAGAAAAATGGCAGCAGGTGCTCTGGACTGATGAGTCAAAATTTGAAATATTTGGCTGTAGCAGAGGGCAGTTTGTTCACCGAAGGGCTGGAGAGCGGTACACGAATGAGTGTCTGCAGGCAACAGTGAAGCATGGTGGAGGTTCCTTGCAAGTTTGGGGCTGCATTTCTGCAAATGGAGTTGGGGATTTGGTCAGAATTAATGGTCTCCTCAATGCTGAGAAGTACAGGCAGATACTTATCCATCATGCAATACCATCAGGGAGGCATCTGATTGGCCCCAGATTTATTCTGCAGCATGACAACGACCCCAAACATACAGCGAAAGTCATTAAGAACTATCTTCAGCATAAAGAAGAACAAGGAGTCCTGGAAGTGATGGTATGGCCCCCACAGAGCCCTGATCTCAACATCATCGAGTCTGTCTGGGATTACATGAAGAGAGAAGCAACTGAGGCTGCCTAAATCCACAGAACTGTGGTTAGTTCTCCAAGATCTTTGGGCCAACCTACCTGCCGAGTTCCTTCAAAAACTGTGTGCAAGTGTACCTAGAAGAATTGATGCTGTTTTGAAGGCAGAGGGTGGTCACACCAAATATTGATTTGATGTAGATTTCTGTTCACTCACTTTGCATTTTGTTAATTGATAAATATAATCTATTAACATGTCTATTTTTGAAAGCATTCTTACTTTACAGCATTTTTTCACACCTGCCTAAAACCTTTGCACAGTACTGTATATATATATATATATACAGTACATATACACACACACACACACATACACTAGGGCAGCAGTGTGGAGAGTAGTGGTTTTGTGGACTCTTGACCGGAGGGTCGTGGGTTCAGTGCCAGGTGGGGGACACTGCTGTTGTACCCTTGAGCAAAGTACTTTACCTATATTGCTCCAGTAAAAACCCAACTGTATAAATGGGTAATTGTATGTAAAAAATAATGTGATATCTTGTAACAATTGTAAGTTGCCCTGGATAAGGGTGTCTGCTAAGAAAATAAATAATAAATAATAATAATAATAATATATGTTAAAATAAAAGCTTATTGAATCTTAACAGGTTTTGAATAACAGCATACTGTAGAAAAGGAAAATAACAGGTTACAAAGTGGCTCTGTATGTTTTGACTGATCCCACTCCTTTGTGGTCTTCTGGATATACCTGGCTACTGTAACATGGGAGACAGCAAACATTAAAATCAGTAGTTTCTACTCTACCTGTGCAGCATCAATGTTCTTGGTAAGGACCTGTTTGGAATTGGTCATGGCCTCCAGTTTTCGGGCAGCATTTTCTACCTTTGATGACAGCAAATCCAGGCCCTGAGAGACCTGCTGAGCCTTCTGCATGGCCATAGGGGTGGCCCCCTGACCTCTGTTTTACGAAGGAAGATATATAATTTATTACTGAAGGCAAACTAATAGAACAGGAGGTGTATGTTATAATAAGCAAGTGTGTGATCCTAAAGACTATTCGAAAGCCAAGCCCAATTTTTTTTTTCTGTTTGCATAAGCATTTATACACAATCCCCTTCGAAACAGAAGTACACACCCTTGCATTATAAAGCGCATCACGAAAGTACTATATAAGGTATACACAGCAAAGACCTCTGAACTAAAGTATTTCACAACCAAGACGTTAAAAGAACACATTTCTGTTCCTCTATTTACTGTAGCTGTGCTGTACCTTGCACGCAGTTCAGACACTTGGTCAGTCATCTGGCCCAGAGTTTTAGCAGTTCCCAGGATGTCTCTCCTTTCTTTGCCAGCGCACAACTCTCCAACTTTACCAGCCTCATCTAGAATCTGCCGGATGGCTTGTTCACCAGCATCACCTGAACACCACACACAGACATGTACTTCAGCGACAGCTACACAGTGCACAGTGAGGAGATGACATACTTCTGAGTGGATAACACTTGAGGAAATGCAAGGCATTTAAATATCAAGGTCTTGAATTGTATCTTAAAATAAATAAATCAGTCCTGTACTGCTTCCTCTATGTATATGGCAAGAAAATGCAGATTCTACTTCTGCATAAGTAAACTTTTAAAGAACATTTGTACATCTTAAATGTTTTTTTTTTCCCCCTCAGTTAAATAGTTTAATAAATAGAACTATTTCATTGTATCGTTTAACCTAAAATCACATTTTGCAAATAAGATTGAGCAGGTACTGTAGCTCCAACATTACCTGACTGTGCATTGGGGTCTCTCAGCCAACCTTTCGCCTGATTTATCTTCGAGTCAATAAGTGCCATGGCTCTCTTCATCGCTTCAGAGTCCTTTGATAGAAAGAAAAGTTAAACGATCGAAAAAATGCCAAGCTTTTGTAGTTTGGGTATTAGATGGTAATTCACCTTAATAAAAAGACAAGTTGTTTTTAACATTCATTAAAGTTCCAATTGAACTTTTGAAAAAAAAGGCAATACATATGTGTTAATATTATTCACTGGATCTGTATTATGAAAAATTAAAATCTCTCAGGAAAGCCAACTGCCAGAGTGTAAATGAGCACTACATCACAGCAGTACAGAGGACCTCACAGCAGTACAGAGGACCTCACAGCTTTCACATGCAGAAGAACATCACTCAGACACACACAACTGTTAGTTCATTTTGCATTCTAGCATACCTTTTACAAAGATCATACTAAAATTTGAGTTCTATGTCCCAATAATACAAAATAATCCTTATGTATCAGAAGATTTCCCTTTTAGTAAATATAGATTACCAGTGATCATCCATACATTTGTACAATGTTTTACAATAAAAAAAATGACTATCAAGAACCTGACAATAGAATGCTGAAAGAAACTAGAGCATCTGTAACAAGCTACGGCCCCATGTCTCTACACTGGAGTCTTGCCTGTTCTGTGAAGCTAAGCAATGTTGGTCCTGATCAGTATTTGGATGAAAAGATTCCCTCAAAAAAATTCCTCCTTTATAATTGTGTATTATAAACTGGATAAGATATATGGATATACCTGCATGTTAATAAAAATATTAATACTTAAGGCGCAGAAACACATTTAGATAAAAACTACAGATTGTTTTTTATTTTTCAAAATGGTTGTGTAACACTTTAGTTTTACGAAGATTACTTTTAGAATGCTATAAAAAGCATAGACTATAACCCACGTCCTCTCTACACAGCAACACATTCAGATAGGGAAGTAAGGGTTAAGAGTATGAATTAACATCCAACGGTCTCTGTGTGACTTAGCTGTTAAAGTGGCATGTCCTTTTTTGGTAAAAAGTTAGTTCTGGTTTGGCTTAGTCATGCTTCCTTCAGCTGTCATATTTTCCGATCTAATATTGATCAAATTGGTTTGTTACGTATTTATGTTGGCACATTTATTTTTATGTTGTACTGATGCATCACAATTGAAGCACAAGTGAGGTTGCATGCAGCCAATAGGTAGTGAACTGCCGAAGACCACTCACAAGGCACTACATTGGCTAAACTCCGAGTGCTCATATCTAAATCGACTAGGCGAAGTACAATTTATACAAGTACAATATACAGTCTGATGATGCATTCATGTATGTTTGGACTGTAATAATAGCCCAAGCAGGAGAAATTGGAAATCAGAGGAGTTACACTCTAGAAAATAAACTCCCTCCTCAGCGTCTGCATGTGACTTATATAGGAAATGAATCTCTGTGTAGAAGTGTGAATGTTGGACAGGCACAGTTCAACTTGTGGGTTATCTCCAGTGTAGTTAAGGGGAGTGACGAACAGTCTGACTCTCAACTCGTGATTTGTAGTAAAATATTGCTGAGTAAAACTGAACTCCTCCTACCTCCTTTCAGGTTAGCCCTTTGACTTTAGAGATCAATATAATGAATTAAGAAAGAAAAAACTCAGACATTCAGACCACATGACATTCAGACAGCATAACTGTGTTACATAAGAATACAAAGAGGTAAGGCAACACTTTCTGAAGCTGTATCTCACCATCACAATCTCTGACACATTGATTTGTTTTCTTCATTTCAAAATACAGCATCATCATTATATTCATAATGCTGCAGTGAACCTTGGGGTAAAAGTCATTACTCATCCACACAGCCTAGGTAATTAATACTAACAGCACACACAAAAGCAACTGCATGGCACACAATTGTCTGCACACTGCACACAGATATAGTAGACATGCTGCAGCATGAGAAGACGAAAGGGAGAAAAGGTAGGCTTACCTTCTACAGGGGAGAAAAGGATGGAAAAGAAAAGAAAGAACAAAAAATAGATGTTCAACTAGTTACAAAAACAAAAAGGTGGCAAAGAAAAGGTATATTTGGTGTATAGCTAAAAAAGAAGTGACATGAGAAAAGGCACAAATATATTTCATGCTAAGCAGGAAAAGGAAAACGTATGGCTATCTATACTCCTAAACGACTGGATGCCTAGTTCATCCCAATTATAATTCCTCAATACAGGAAGGTAGACACGCTGTGCTTTTACAATAGCCCTTACTACCTAACCAAATAAAAATTACAACATGTAGCAAACAATAAGATAATGTTGTTGACCCTCTGAGGCTACAAGACAAAGACACCCTCTTGCTCATTCTTAGGAGTGGATGTTTATTCTGATGTTGCAGTCTCATTGGAGAGCAGGGAGAGAAACAGTTTGAAATACTGATGTGTTTTAAATATGGGCTCCTCAGTGGAAGAACCTACTTTGTTAGCCCAGGCATCTTCATCCCAGGAGGTGAGCTGCAGCACGCGGATGATCTCATTGATTTCAGTGCTCATCTTCTCCACAGTGAAGTTGCGGTTCTTCAGAGCCTCCTCAACCCCCTGGCTTTTGGAACTTTTCGTTGTCACAAAGATTTTAATAGCTGTGAAAGTCGAAGCAATAATGAAAACAGGTTTAATTGTATTTTGTTTCTATTAAAAAGGTGCAGCACTTTATAAATCATGTTCAATTTCATAATAAAATACGACTTGGTATCTGTTTCAATCTGTGCAGTCAGGTTGATCCAAAAATCTTGTTGATTGCCCAATTTGTATGAGTAGCAGTTCTTGGAATGAAATGTTTCAGACTGGAATTGACTTGCGGAGGGGGCTGCTCAGTCACCTGAGATTAGCACTGGCAGGAGCTCTTTCACAGTGTTCATGGAGTTCACCAGCATCACTCGGTGTTCCTGATGGGTGAGCTCCTGCTGGCGCTCGTCAATCATCTTTGCCATTTTTGTCATTCCTGGAGAGAAAAAAAAGCTCATTCTTAGGAGTGATGTATATTCATGGTCAACACTGGAATTACTGAGAAACCTGTGGTATAACAAAACACATAGCATGATTCATCTCTTCTCTATCATTTTTCTTAATTTCATCTTTCTCCCTATTCCACATTCTTATTGCCAACCATATCAATAAAGTAAAAGGAAAGCAAGAATAGAAGCTAGCTCATCGAATACATGAAGAAGAAAACCAGTGATGTTGTATAATACATTCTTTCTGATCACCAGCAAATATCTGCTGATTAAACTGAAACATCTCCTTGCCAGCTTAGTTTAGAAAGCAGAATATATTTATCTAAAATATTCAAATGTCAGTTCTAGCTATTAAGACAGGCAGTGGAAGAAACTCTCACCTGGTCCCAGGTTTTTAGTGTATGTTACTAAATCTTCCATGCCCTCCACCACTTCAGCCACAGTTAGGTATTCCAGAATGCCTTTGCAGACACGAATGATTTTTCGCACCTACAGAACCCAATCATGTAATGAAAACAGCCATCACAACAGAAGACAGCAAGGTAAACATTTGTTTTTAAGTATAGTGAACCTATTTAAAAAAGGTACATTTTTAAAGATATATAGCAATGATTTGGTAGAGTTAACTTGGAGAAAATTGATCAAATTAATATTTATTTACATCAGCTTGTAAACGACATTAAATGAATCATTGCTAAAGCATTTCTGAAAAGTACTTTGTTGAAGCAAAAATTACATACCAGAAATACCCGGTATCATTTTTAATTAACAGTAATATTCTCTTCCCATAAAAAGTGAAAATTAATCAAATTCAGGAACCAATGTTTTTATGACTTAAAAATGCTAAAATCTGTAAATGATTCAAAACGTACCCATTAAACCCACATAGTATTGGCAGTTTTAACAAGATTTACACTGCAGTCTAGCATTTCAACTTCACTCTATTTCCCGTATTTCCTTCTGTCATTATCTGTTATGTATTGAGGCATAGGTGACATTCACCTGGCAATTGAATAGGAGTTGATATATTCACATGAGTACAGGCAACCATTTGCTCCCAGAAATTGAACTCTAATGAAATCTAGCTTCACATGTATTTAATTCTAAAGGTGCATCAGCCTTCACCCACTTTTTCCTTTTCAATGTTCATTCACCACAGTGACCACACCATGTTTGGGTTCTATTTGCCACTGACACTGACTCAATACTTTGTTTCCATGTAGGTTTCATCTGTCATTCTGTGGCCTACAGTATAACGTTCGCCTAACTTTTACATGCATACACAACTCGTTTGCCTAACTTTTCTCAAATCAATCTTTCTAAAAAATTCTAATAATTTTGACTGGTTGGAAATATACCATGTTTCATTTTATGGAAAATCGCCTGTACCTCAGCCTCATCGAAAGTCAAAAGCAAGTCTGAAGTCCCTGAGAGAATTCCCCTGGATCCGTCAATGAGGTAATCACGAGCGGGTACAGAGTAGGGATCTGCTTTCAGCATGTGGGCAGCCTGGACCAGCTTAGTACAGGCATTCTCAACCCTGTAAATAGAATGTGTCTTGAACTCCAGTATTGCAACAGAACAATTTAATACATCTGGCTCTAACAGTACACATAAAACAGCACGACACTTTGACTGTGTAGCTTTTTTCAGGAACAGCCGATAAAATATATAAAATAATGTAGTGCATACTGAAAAGGGGGCAAGTAGCCCAAAGATCCATGCCCAGTCTCATTCAATCTCTATGCATTTCAAAAGTACACGCCCAACCAGTTCATGTCTGTTTATTTAATGATTGTTCATCAAGCAGCTAAGGAATTGATTATGTAAGCTGTTTAAATGTTATTTTGACAAATGCATGGTCTTAAATCGTCACAGATGCAAATGCAATGTAAAGGCAATGCACACTTGGTAAGACAAAGGGCTAGGTTTGACTGTGTTCCTTGAATTACTACTCACTTTATTCTGTTACCAAGTAATTAATGTGACAAGTCAGCCCAGGTTGTTTTAACAAGTTGTTGCTGCCCTATGTACTGGCCAGTGGCAACACTGCTGGTGCAGATTTGCAGGTTCGATGTAGACAACAAAATGTGCTAGCTATGAAACCAGTCCATTTTTATCACCATTCAGTAAGCCAGCATGCAAAGTTCAGTTGTACAGAGAAATTGAGGCAGCCTTATTTTAGGATTAGTACCCCTCTAGTCTATGACTGTGGAGTCTCAGAAATATTATTTTCAGAGACGGAGCCAGTCTCTACAGGGCACAGAGTACAAACTGATGGCAGAGCAACAGTGTTAGATGATGCTGCCAAATGTGTCAGCTTAAAGATACGGTACAAACTCAGTATAGTCAACATGTATCTCCCAAAAGCTTTTTTTACGTTCTACAGGCCAGCAGTTATGTCTCCATGTCCCAGTCAGACATCCTGTAAACAAAATTCTGTTCTCCTATGAGAACACAGGTCAGCAGAAAGCCAATACGAGTTCAAGTCGGTGCTGATTAGAAAGAATCAGGGAAAAACCCACCATCAGTCTACCAGATTTTCCCCGATTGAAAAAAAACAAAACTAAAAAAAGTTTTATATATTGAAATTCAAAAAACACATGACTGTTCGTATTTACAGCAAAATGTCCATCTGAAGCTGGTTAGGAAAGCAATTATGAAAAATTGACAATGGATAAATAAAGCCTGTTGTGAGTTAAGTAGTTATTATTATTTGTTTATTTAGCAGACACCTTTATCCAAGGCGACTTACACAGACACTAGGGTGTGTGAACTATGCATCAGCTGCAGAGTCACTTACAACTGCGTCTCAACCGAAAGACAGAGCACAAGGAGGTTAAGTGACTTGCTCAGGGTCACACAATGAGTCAGTGGCTGAGATGGGATTTGAACCGGGGACCTCCTGGTTACAAGCCCTTTTTTTAACCACTGGACCACACAGCCTCCTATAAACGATTTAAACGATATCCAGTTGTATCTAGATGCACCTAATAATGTTGCACGCAAAAAAGTGTGAAAGCTTCATGAGAATTAAACCTGGAACTAATTTCAGTGACTTTTTCATTGTAAAAATGAATAAAGGGATTTTATTTGAACACAAAGTTGCAGTAATCTAACAGTGCAATCAGCTTATATTGACTCAGCCCCACTTACGCAAATAGTTTTTATATAGGACAATTTCATACAGTCCCGCAGCAAGTTCAAACACCTTCTGGAGAAAAACGTAATGTACACACAGTGAACAAGTAATGACTTGGTATTACAGTTCAAAAGGCCTGTATACTCAGACAGGGATTTTCATGTCAAAAACGGTGGTTCCATAAACTAAAGCCATCTGGCAGGAAATATTATGCTAACAAAGCCATAATCTGAATTATCAGGCAGTTCTTATTGTTACATTCAAGGCTCTAGGGGGAACACATTAGCATAGGACCTACCTAAAGTTATTACTAACCCAGTTTATGTGCTGCTAGAAAACACAGTATATAAAGCTACAGCTGTTTGCAATCATCTAAAAGCAACACACACACTTACCAAAGCAGTGCTGAAAGAATGGTGTCAAAGATAGAGAATCCACCAAGCATTAGGTTGGAATAAGTAAATCAATTTAGCAAAAGCTTAAAATACTTTTCAGTGTTAAATCTGCATCACAGAGTGAAGCAGCGGAGCATCAAGTTTGATGGTGAGAAGAGCCTCTACTTGGTTAATTTGGGGATCACAATGCCTTTTACATGAAGAAACATTCACCAAAACAGGCTAAAGGCAATTTTACAACTAAGGAACAACTAATGAATGCAAATGGTAATATAAATCAGTTTGTCCACAGCTATCAACAGTTGCAACATACAGATAACTCCTACCAAATTCTAACACTGCAACAGCTGACTAACAAGCTGCCAAGATAAGTTATGGTACTGAGGAGGCAATTATGTCTTCTGAAATAGACGGAAATATCTTAAGGAGTAAACGAGTAACCTGGGTCGAATTCAAACGAAATCCTTCCTGGGATCAAGAAAGATCTTGTGTGAAGTATATTAAACCATCACTCTGATTACAGAAACCTTTTCAAAGCTAAACTATTCATTGCATATCGAGCTTGAAAGTGTGTTGAAGGATGGTTCAGTACTTACTTAATAAAAGCTGGTGGCATGTCTCTTTTCATGAGCTGGTCCTCTGTTGTTTGAACAGTCTCTTTCCCAACCTGAATAAAAGAAGAAAGTATACAATAAATAAAACTGCAAACAAATTACAATGTAATTACTATGTATTTCAAATGCATATATGGTACACATGGATGTGAATAATTTTCCAGTAGAATAAAACAAAGTAGAGCAAAGGTTAGACAGTCTAATACCACGGAATGGTCACGCTAGCAAATTTGATACTCCTTACTATACAGTTGACTATATTCAAAAGTCAACAGTCTTCTATCTTTATACAGTATCTCGATCAGTGAAAGTAGTTCAGTTCAAGTCACAGTACAATAAAGCTCTGTGCTTACAATTGCAGGTTCTGGGAGCATGCCAATAAACATTAGAGAGGCAATGCACTGGCATTTAAATGTCTTGTATGTCACTGTCAAGTGGAACTAGGATGTACTTACATTTTCGTCTCCTCAATTAGGGTCACCATTGAAAACATGTAATGTGTATACATATTACAATAACCATGTCCCTCTTTCACACTGGTGAACCCAATACCTGCCTGGAGTTTTTACAAATCTCCACACTTTAATATAGCCTCCAATAGACCGGTCACAGCACTGTTATGCCAGTCATTACTATAGCCTGTATCTACCAAGTAGCAAGTTTTAAAAATGTAATTAAATATGTAAGGACTGTGTTACTTCCTTTGAACACAAATTGGTGCGCACTTTTGACAGAGATGAATCTGCCACAGCAGAATTCACACTAGCAATATCCGTCGCCAACTCTCCTCGTCCCCCCCACCCCCCTTCATCCCCAGCATGATAAGTGACCTAGTGCACAGGTCTGCATGTAACCGAGTCCAGGGAAAGGTTGACAACTTGCCTGTTACAAGCAGCTGCATTCCAGAGTTAAAATTAGCGGGAGCACCTGCCGCTGGTGAACACCCTCGAAGGAGGAAGTGAGGCTTAGCCACTGTGGGTTTTCACCGTCAGGCCGACTGCCAGCAACAGAGGCGGCCTTTGTGATGAGCATTGCAAAGTGGGTAGCACCCTGGTTTATACAGCTCTGCTAGACCTGCTGCTATAAAACAAAGCCAGCCAAAGCACACTACCCCATGCAGCATTCTCCATTTACTATTATTCATGGGCAACACATTTACATATGGTGAGTGTTATATTGTGCATAAGCATTTAAGGTAAAAAATAGTTAAACTAAAAAGTTCAAAAACCTTTTATACACATTTCTAGGACACTCTTTAAATGAGGCCTCATTCTCAATGGGTGAATCTCCTGGTTAAATATATACATAAAAAAAGGGTGGGAGTCAACGAGTATGGTGAGGCACTGTCTAATAATAGACCTGCCCCTATCTTTAACACTTCAGTGCCTCAATATCACAAACACTCCTGGCTGGCATAGCACAGAGCATTTTGTAACTAATCTGAACAATTATTTATAGAGGGAGGCGCCATTATTAACCACATGTAGACAGCAGTAATTTTTACTGAACAAGCTTGCAAACCAAGGCCAGCAGCTTTGTTATGATATGTCTACTGTTTTATTAAACACCTTTCTTACACTCCCTGAACTTCAGCGCTTGGCTAAGCTGGGGCCAGAAGTAGTATTTTTCATAACTCACAGAAGGCCCCAGAAATAAATGTGTTTTCTTTCACTCCCTTTAGAAGGGTGCAGAGGCCTTTGTAGCTGTTAAAAGAACACAAGGGTTGTAATAATGGAAATTCTAAACACAATGACAAGAAAGTAAGGCAATAACTTTTCTGAACAAGAGTTGGCAGATTAGTGTACTGAGCCAGAACAGTCACTATTTCCAGTTAACAGCAGACTCCCAAATACAACATATTACAGCATGTATACCAAGAACTATAATGCAGCAATGGAGACATATCATTTAGTTTTCTGTCCCCTATGTGGAAAAGTTTACACTGCCTTCCCAAATGCCAAACAGATTACAGAATGAGCAGCCCATTCTGAACACTGTTGCTATGTCTGTGTAACAGGCGTTGTTTTGCTGAGATTTTTTTCACTATGAGTTTCTGCCATTGCATGACACACTAATTAAAAAAATAGATCAAATATGTTAAGCATTAGCATTAAAAGCATTAGCTACCAATATTGCAAACTGTATCTTGTTAGAGCGAACTTTACAAAAAGGTGGGTTTGATCACTGCTTCTTTCAAAGCACAAAAAATATTTGTTACTACACCCTGTATCAGTGCGGAAGAATGTCTGACTGTCTGCCTGCCACACAACTTAATTTATAGCTGCATAAATTTAATGACAAAAGTGGCTATTTCCAGGTTATTACTCAATGTAACTAAAATATACCATGTTTTTGTACACCACTGTATTGTACAAAAAAAAAATTAATGCAAAATTTAGAACAAAGCCAAATAAAATGTAAATGACAAGCACATTTTTATTTGAAGTCGAACAGATAATTTTAAAAAGACAGAAATGTTCTTCATAAAAAAATGACAGGGAGTCCCGCAAGTTCCTGCTGTTTATCATGGTTTTCATTTTCCCAATGTTTTTTTAATGATAATAAGCACATTCATTGGCATGTGCTGTGGATCATCTGTGACCATATGTTATGGCAAGTTGACAAGTTGACAAGTCTGACATCTAGATTTATCATTTGACTTGGTGCCGTCTCTGCATACAAAATAGTTTTAAAAATATATTTGTGGTGATCGTGCAAGTCTGCAGCAGACCCAAGCTCTTTTCTTCCAGCAGTGAACAAGTAAACATACTAAAAATGATGGAGTTACTCATTCACAGTGCCTGATGTAAATACTCTCTCTGTGCTTGGCTGAAAGAGGATGCTCTGTATAATAGCATTTCTAAAGGTTATATTACACAGGCCAAATGTAAAAGACTCCAAGTGCCTCCCATTTAAGGCAGCTCTTAGAATTAATTTGGAGTCCATAAAAGGTTCTCGCACAGGCAGGATGGAGGATGGGGGGGGGGGGGGGGGGGGGAATCGAGGATCACTTAATACAGTACTTGCTGGTAGTAGGTGCAGAAGAAACGCTGTATTGGGTCATGCGGTGATGGAAGCAGTCATGTCCTGTAACCGTTGAAAATGCAGGCAAGCAAGCTAGTAATTAACACAATAGTTTGCCACAAGGGTAAATGTAGCATTGTTCTGGCAAAGCTACATTTGTATTGCTAACTCTTAACCCCTGTCATTTCATGGTGTTGCTCTTATTTTAATAACATGGATCCTCATGTGCCTTACTTCAAATAGAGCAAAAAGGTAATATCCAATATAATAAGAAATATAGAATAAAGACTTCAGAATTCTGCTTTGGAAAATACAGAAAATACAAAAAATTTTCGTTAATAATTATCAATAATAAAACTGCAAATGGTGCACAACTGGTGCACAATAGTTTCCTAGTGTATCTTAATTTCACGGATTCACTTGAAGCTTTGCCCCTTTGTTATGCATAGTAACACAATGTTGCCCAGCTATGTAGTTTTCACTTCATAGATTGACAGGAGACTCGTTGTCTTGGCATTCTCAACTTGCTTAAATTTTCCCATAGTGATGATTCAATGATCGATTCAAAAAGCATTGGTCACATAGTAAATAAACAAAGCAATCAATTTTAAAAATTATATTTTGCCAATGTAATTGTACGTCTTAATTATAGTATTAATTCTACTATTTAAATCACTGTGCTGCACTGGAATATCCTTAAATAAATATTTATTGAATTTTGGCTACTTATTATTATTATTATTATTATTATTATTATTATTATTATTATTATTATTATTATTATTATAATAAATCAGTCAGAGGGGCTTGGCCCAGCTTGACTAAGGCCTGACTGGAGGCTTAGAATTTTATAGACTAAATAAAAGTAAGTTGATTTTATCAGAGCAGAAGCTGTTCCTCGTGTCCAAAACACTGTGGGTTGCCCCATGAAATGATCAAAGACAAATATATTCTCTGAACGCCCCATGTGCAAACACAGAGAATTTTTTAAAACTGGTAAGAGGTAAAAAAAAAAAAAAAACACACATTAAAAATAATAATAAAACATCAGTCACAGAGACAATTTGTACTGATCGTAGACACACACATGCTGCCTTCACTATAGATTTGTTTTATGGCATTTCTCCAAAGATGAAACAGAGAATGCTTAAAGGGGAATGATACAAGGAACACTTATAGACGGGAGATCCATTTCACACAGCATAGGGCTGAGGCTTCCCACCCGGAAATCAAACTTGGCTGTGGAGACAGACAGACAGACAGACAGACAGGCTGTGTCGCGCTACCCCAGTGCCAGTCTGATGCCGCCCAAGGTTAGTTTATGGTTCAATCTCCATAAAAAGCAAGTGAAGGACCTGAGTTTCCAAACCAAGGCTGTTTATGATGTCACACACGTGCAGGACCCGTTTCCAAACCAAGGCTGTTTATGATGTCACACACGTGCAGGACCCATTTCCAAACCAAGGCTGTTTATGATGTCACACTCGTGCAGGACCCGTTTCCAAACCAATGCTGTGTATGATATCACACTCGTGCAGGACCCGTTTCCAAACCAAGGCTGTTTATGATGTCACACTCGTGCAGGACCCGTTTCCAAACCAAGGCTGTGTATAATGTCACACTCGTGCAGGACCCGTTTCCAAACCAATGCTGTGTATGATATCACACTCGTGCAGGACCCGTTTCCAAACCAAGGCTGTTTATGATGTCACACACGTGCAGGACCCGTTTCCAAACCAAGGCTGTTTATGATGTCACACTCGTGCAGGACCCGTTTCCAAACCAAGGCTGTGTATAATGTCACACTCGTGCAGGACCCGTTTCCAAACCAAGGCTGTTTGTGATGTCTCACTCGTGCAGGACCCGTTTCCAAACCAAGGCTGTTTATTTTTCATTTCAGATGCCGTCATGGCGATATACTATAGACTAGCTGGTCTATCACGGCAGCCAAGGAATAGAACTCAACCTGGCTCCCTGATGACAGTAAAAACGTGATGTCCCCGGAGGGCTTGACACAGATGGAAAGTGCTGCGTTACACACTTACTGAACTACTATACCATTTTCTTCTCAAAACAATTATTTTGAATAAATTAATTGCTGCTGCTGTACCCTTGAGCAAGGTACTTTACCTAGATTGCTCCAGTAAAAACCCAACTGTATAAATGGGTGATTGTATGTAAAAATAATGTGATATCTTGTAACAATTGTAAGTCGCCCTGGATAAGGGCATCTGCTAATAAATAGGTCACAGCCAGCACCTATCAATGTCCACTCCAGGGTTAACAACAAGCATTTCACAGACTCCTCACTGAAGACACAGACCGCAGTATTTTCCTCCACAGTAGGGAATCACTTACCTCATTAATGAGGTAAACACGCCCTGCCTGCTGGCTTCAAATCTAAGTCTGGCTAAGTTCAGATCTGTATGCTCTCAGTAGAGCCGGAAATCTCAATTACCAATTTTAATTGAGTTACTGTTGCTTCTATTAGAAGGAACTAAATACAGGTAACCCTGTTTTCTTACATATAGCCATAAGTTAAATTATTGATCAATTTGAAAATCCATTAAACACTTAGACTGTTGTTGGCTTCTTTACCAAATTCGATCTAAAATCATATTTTGAAAAAACTAAAAACATAGCTTTGTAAACTGGGCCTGGTGATTTACTATTCCCTGTTTATTTTTTGTAGTTTATATTATATTATATTATGCATTGATCCCAATCAAACAGAGGGGGTGTCAAAGTTTATATCTCCAATGTGTGGAGTTTAAAACACAGCAGCACATTCTCAGCTAGTATAACAGCAGTCTTCTTCTCCCTACAAGGTAGTGTTTTAAGTCCACTGTCTCTGCCGGAGGCAGAATATATCCAGGCTGTTTCCTGCTTGCTTCCAGACGGGGCTGATTACATTAACGAAAATCTTCAAATTGAAGCCAACGGACATTACATGATCAGCTGACATACCAGCACTACTTCGAGATGGTTCACATACACTGTGTATGGCTATGTTGTAACGAAATGATTCCCAAAGATAACCAGTTGTGGTTTACTAGTGCAACAGGAAACCCATACAGTTACATCAGAGCCTGGCACTCAACATTTGAAAAGGAAATGCATAACATTCTTACAACTACTCCATACACAGTTTACTAACAAGTGTCTTAACCAACAGCAAATTACAACTGTTGCACTTAAACTGAATACAAAAGTTCATCATTTGTGTTACTGTATCTACGCACTGTGGCAAATGAAGCTAAAAAAAAACCTGGAATACATCAAACTGCTATTCCATGCCAGTCTTACTTCCATACCTGCATTGGATTTACTCACTGCTGTACGGCATCATTGTTTTACCTAAAAACATGATGTCTACAAGTAGTGCCACATCCTTTTTTATGTAGTAGATAAGTGCATTGCACAGATAAGGTTCTACACCCTGTTTCTTCCTTCCCTGGTTGCCAGTAATGACTGCTCACTTGTTACATTCAGATTTGCACCTTGGGACCAGTAAATACAGCAGGATTTAGTACTACAGAATGCACTGTCAGTACTGATTTTGTGTGTAATGGGCAGTGTTCTGAGATGCACGGCTGTCACAGAGTCTGTCGATGAGATGAGGTTAAAAGCTCTATAATCACGAATGCAGATGAATATAAAATTGGCTGCATATACACGTTTTATGTATTTAGTCTTTTTACATCCTTATATAACATTTTGAGGTAGGCTGTGCTAAAACTGCCGCCGTGTTTATCAAACAGACAATCCCCATCCGTTGCCAAATTCCTTCCTGCTGGGGTTTATAAAAGGTCAGTCAAATGCTCCAAAATGAACCCCAACCTCCATCAGTAATCGAATAACTGTTTTTCACAGAAAGAGGACAGGATTACTACTTAGTCTTTCTTAAAATAAATGCATGCAATAAATGCAAGCTTCATCTCCATAAATGGTTTTGTTTTCATGTTTTTTAGGCATGTAAATTAAAACCAAGTATGTTTGTGGGTCCACTCTGTGGTACACTTAATAAACTATGAATTTATGTGTGGTCCTGCTAGTTTAAAATCTGACAGATTCCACTAGTCCTAAATCCAGTTCTAGTTTTCAGAACTTCATTAGGTGTGCTATTTAAATGATTAGAGTTTCTCTTTCAAATAAATTGCTCCTCCCCAATAGCAGCATGGGTAAGCCTGTTTCAGATGAGATATGCTGTGACAAGTCGATGCAGTTCAGACCACACTTGATTGCTCAAATTCCTGGCACCTATTTGTTTTTGTTTTTTCAATAATAAGCCTGCATGAGAGTTCTGAAACCTAGTAATGGGTGAAGGACTAGCAGGAGTTTCTATCTACTGTCTCCTATCCACAGGAAGCAATTCAGAAATTCCCAAATCCTTTAAAAAACACACACCAGTAACCATGGTCACAAGCACATGTTTAATGACGGATTACAGTGTCTATTTTACTAGACGTCTCTTTTTCCAAATGATGTCCTCTGAAGCATCATTAGACACTCATCCACACAACATGCTTTATTGTAAAGCACTTTAAGAAAAAAACTGAGGACTTCACCACATCTGGCCAAAAGCCCAGTCAAACATCTGTTAGACTGCAGTATTATCTCAAAACCTCTTACTAATTATGCTAATTTCATGATCTTCACCTTCAGATTCTACAAAGAATGCCTCTTTGACAAGCGTTATTGTTTCACTGTTTGCATTATTATTATTATTATTATTATTATTATTATTATTATTATTATTATTATTATTATTATTTCACTTGAACTGCTTTTTAGGCCAAACAAAATATGTACTGGAGTGCTTTATTGGAGATGAAAAATTGTATTGAGAAAATTGCACTCCTAAACATAAAACATGTATGTAAGTAAGCTTTTAAATTAAATCTATATGAACCATTAAGCTATTGTTTTTAAATGTATAACCAATAAATATTTTTTAACCGAACTGTAATTGTTAAACTCTACTTAATATATAGTATGTTTGCTACAGTATAAAACCCACGTAGACAATAATCACATTATAATCTACACCAAAAACAAATGACAATAGGGTATTGTTTTTCTAGGAATGGCAAAGTAGTTTTTAATTGACTAATTGCACAAAGAAAAGGCTTTTCCAAGTGTTAGTACTGTACTTAACTTTGTGTTTAATTGAAAACCCCTTCATGTTCTGAAGCGGCATTCTTACGTTGTGTTCTACTCCATCAAAACGATCAGAAGGAGTATCTAAAATCCGTGGCCCTTCACTTGTTTATTCTTGTTTTTCCATATGTCTATAGTCTTGCTTGTCAAGTATTTGTTACTGTGGTACCACTTAAAGAAAGGTTACAAGAGACAGCCACCTCCCAAAAATCCCATGTCTCTGTTTTGGAAAGCAGTACTCGTTTTCTTTTTTCTCTCTGTTGTCTTGCAGATAATTTTTCTTTTACAAAATACAGTATTATGAAATCAATAATAGTAGCCTAATGATCTTTTGTTTTGTTACACTTAAAAAGGGTGCAATCTGTAACTGTTACTTCTTTCCCAGCTGATACATAGTAAACGGTCAAGTTGTATTTGTTACCACAGAAACACACAAAAAAAGATTGCCTGAATTTAATTTATTAAAAAAAAAAAAAAAAAAAAAAAAAAAAAGCATTCCGTGTAAAGCTGTTGGGAAAATAAATAAATAAAGTAAATTGCTGAATGGGCACGGTGCTGTTCACCTACATGTCAAACGTAACTTAAGTATCATCTCAATAACCACACCAAAACAAGAGCAGATTTTCTTTCAGTCTGGCTGACATTACGAATCAATTTAGTACCTGTAGTAAAGCAGCAGCTTAAATTCTAAAAGTTTAATTGGGAACGTCTTCGCTTGTTTAATTGGCCAACCAAAACATATGCACTAATTATGTTCACTATTTATTGAGACAGAGAGTATGGAAAAGAGTTGACAGGGCTAGGGAGTAAGTAGAATGAAATTCGAGGCGTTAATTTTGACTAATCCATGCACTTCGCCTGAATCTCACACTCTTTTGCCCGTTCGACTCCGGACGGGGACTCACCCGGACGAGGTTGCTGACAGCCGCCTGCACTGCAGCTACGGGTGCACTTAGGTCCGGGATCGCTTTACCGTCCACCTCCCCTTCTTCGTGCATTATCACCAAGTGGGATATCTGCTGAGCCACTGGCTCCAGGATACTCTCTATCGTCTTTGTATGGAAAACCGGCATCTTGAAAACTTTAAATTTGCTTCCTAGAAAGAAAAAAAAAACTTTTATGCTGCTTTTACCCTATGTTTTGTTATGTTTAAAGCGGGGAAAAAACGCCTTTCCCAGACAGGTCACTTTAAGATAAAACTACAAGCCTCACTCCCCCTCCAACTAGCAACTGGGAGAGACTCCGCAGCAGCTCCAAACGGTGGTGCAACGAAGCTGTTACCGCAACCCAGCGCCCTCTGGCCAATAGATGGAATAGCGACTGCACGTAGCCCTTACTTTTATTGGTGTATTGCAATGCCATTCATAACAAAGAGACAAACCTACACGGTACCACCTTAATCGTGTTTGTTAGAGAGGCGAGCTCTTCCCAAACTACGTCATGCATTCTGTTGCCCTTACAAGGAGAATGTCGGACCTGGAGTTCAGAACTCAGAATTCCATAGCACTGGAAGGAATGAATTACAGCAAGTTGTGTCAGACGGCAAAAAAGTACTGCATTCCATGTGGCGACCCCAGCAGGATAGCCTAATCAATCTGCAACATAAGCCTCCCAACAGTTTTGGTTTTCAGAATTTTAAAAGCACTGCCTTTCTTTGAATGCTTCTTATTACAATGTACGTGTGAGCATTATGTATTATTTATGTATGTCAAAAGAGCGGCAATATACTTTATACCAATTACTATATGATAATAAAGGATTGTATTGTCAAAATACTTTGGTATAGGTACACGTGATTGAAAGGATATGCCGGTACATTATTTCATCATTGTGATTAGTATTTTTCAATAATATTTAATTATGTTTTCATATGGAATCATTTACACCGATAATTGTTGATAACATATAAATATTTTTGTGGAAAATAAATGAAGGACAGAAACAATGCGCAACAAATACTATTTTCTATAATGATCTGTACTTTGCATTTCTCTGTATTTGCAATGTATCAATGAGCAGCACTTATTTGACCCCCATGCATTAGAACGGTGGTCACAAGGTATAATTTCCACCCTGCCTTGCCTTTAACAGCAGGATCTATAACAGGCTTGTAGACGCTGTGAGTAAGTCGGGAGCACAGTTCTCACACGCTGGAGAATAGTCAGAGTAGATTATCTGATTTAATGCATCACCCCTTTATTGTTGTTGTAACCTAAATACAACCTTATACAGTAGCATTACCTACAAACTATGTAGCTCGCAACAGCGCATTCAGAGGCAGCAGTGCAAGTCATAAAGCAGCATGACATTTCAATAGAGTAGCCAATGTGTTGAAGTGCAGAAGTCTGGATCACCAGGCAAGAAAACACGTCAATACTACTCATCAGTGTCACTGAATTATCATTCCATAATGCACTACGTTTACTTCATCTAGTTTCTTAATGTCCCTTTTGATTTTCCATAGAGCTTTCTGGCTGGCTTCAGGGTTTTTTTTTGTTTAAGAAAGGGTCAAATAAGGTTTCATCTCCCTTTCAAAATTGAAACTCTGAAGCACTATCATGGTACATCTATATCTGCCACTAAGCTGAAGTCAATGTTTGTTTCCCTCAACAGTGTGCCCCATGAATCTCTCAAAATCACTCTGATGAAATAATTTATAGGAAACAAAGCAGGTGGTAGATCTGAAGAGATGGCTGGCAATTAATACTATTAGGGAAATAGACTTTATAATTGGAAATTACATTAAACAAAATGTGACAGTACATATAGGTGATCTTTGACCTTAGTGTAACATCTGGTTGCATATTTGATTGTAAATTACATACGGAAGCATTGGCAACCCCAGATTGATATTATAATTAGATTAAACCAGCAATTACTGACTGGTTTCATGGTGCAGATAAAATGGTGGAAAAACTTACCTACAGAACCATGAAACATACCAATGTTATAAAAAAAATAACACATTTTTTGAGACAACTGAAGAAAATGTTTATTTATGAGCTTTTAAGTAGATTCCTACTGAAAAAGTGCATTTTAAAACATATACAATTTAAAAATAGGCTTCATAAGACCTTGCAAATGACCAGCCATTATGTTAAATCTCAGAAAATAAACACGTGTTATACAGGTCATGTGCACATGTGCACAGCCTCCAGACTGAGCTGTGCCCAGAGCTGGACTTGCAGTGACTCAGGAAAAGAAAAACAGCACTCTATAAAACTCTAAATTAAGGTGGAAACACATTAGGCTTCATTTTCCTGAAGAATGAAAGTATCAGTGTAACACAAACAATGCAATTTAACCAGTATCCTCGAGAGATTTCAAAGCTGCAGCCCACTACCAAATAAGGTAGAGTGACTGTAGAAAGAATCAAGGAAACATAATGTAAATTCCAGAGGGTTCATGAACACAGGGCTAGCACAGATAGTACGGATTACTGTTCAAAACCGTTGTTTAAAAAGAAAAAGGAAAAGAAAAAAAGTTGTATGTAGCTTTTTGTTTACCTTTTTATGTTTTTTTTTAATGGTTATGGAAATAAAGCCTCTTATTTAAGAGAAAAAGGGATACTATCCTATCAAAGGACTGAAAAATGGTGTCAATAAATAATGGTTTATTATTAATTCACCAATACCTGACAAAATAAGCAGAGTGGATACAACAAATATCCCTGTATCGATTATGAACTGGGAATATAATACTAGTACCAGTGTGCCACTGATTACAATAGCACTCTGTGACAGGGTGGCTGAGTCGTGACGTCGTCAGGCCAGAAGCAGGAAGGAAACTGACACCAGGGATGTACTGCAGTTCAAAATAAAGACGCGGCAGCGCCGTTTATTTAAATAATACAAAAATAAAACAAATATTTTAAACACAAAACAAAGTGCTCACAAAGCAAAATAAAAGTTCAAACAAAACAAGTCAGGAACACAAAACAATACTGAGGTCCGGCTGGGCAGCAGCCTTCACGGAACCTATAGGTTTAATTTTTAAGTTTCCTTGCTCTCTCGTTCCTCCTCTCAAAACACCCACGATGGCATTGGCTATTAGAATAAGTAAGATTACGAAAAGCTCCACGAAGGCTTTGATCGTTTCTTCCCCCTCTGCTGGTAACTCCTTCGGTCCCCATTTTTCTGTTAGCTTTTTCACCTGGTCCAGGCGCTTCACTGTCATCTAAATACAATAATGAATCATAACAATAATCATAATACTAATAAACCACAAATACAAAATAAACTGCACAGGGGCAGAGGGGGAAACCCCGTTCTAAAAATAAACAAAATCCATGTACAAGGCTCCTTGCCCTGTTACACACTCATTAATATAAATGTATTTTTAACCATTACGGTACTGTTGTATGCTGTACTGTACATGTATCCAAAAGTAAGATAGTTGTAAATGTATGCTGCAGTGATCTTTTTTTTAAATGTCAGAACAGTTTTATACAGCAACCTACAGGTAAGCCTTGATGAATGTTAGGAAAGGGTGTGGATGTTTTTGATTTAACTAGCCTACCGTAAGTCTATTTTAGAATTGTGCAATCTGACTGAGTATAATGTAACTCATTGTTGGTGCTTTTCCAACAGCTGAAATACAAAATACTGACATATACTTTTTTATCATGCACCTCCTGTCAAACTACCCAATGTATATATCAGTGTCTCTGAAGTTAGCAGTGGGCACTGGGGAGCTGATAAATATAAAATATACTCATTGAGTGTTTCTGTCTCACCACAATCATTGGACCACAATAGGTTAATTAAACAAATTTAGAGGTGCTGTTAACCAAACAAAAGGCTGATTTCCTGTTTCTCACAATACAGATGCACAGAGCAACAGGTTTAACCCTTTATATCTGTAAAGATGGCAAAGTAGCTTATAATATTTTCATTCCCCTTACTAAAGGGGAATATGCAATATCCTTAAATCACAGTGTTACTCCAAACATTTGACAAAATCCAAACCTTAAGTCCCTATCCGAATGCAGCATTTCTGTTCAGTCAGTGAGGGATATAAGTGAAATTTTGTTTCTGTATACAATAGATACTCCTCAAAGTGTTATTGTATTATTTCTATAATACAAGATTACATCAAATCCATGTTAAAAACATTTATTTTTATATTGTCATGAAACTAAAAATCTGAATTTATGGATGTGTTTTAAATTTTAAAAAGAATACAATACAAGTAGTATTCTGTAGCACTAGCCAAAACACCAATATACTATATGGAATTACACAATTGCAATTGGTCAAACTCCATTTAGAATTTTGTGATTGGTAAAAACTTCAGAAGTTTGATTTATGTTGGAGCCATGTCATTTTAAAGGTTATCGCCGTTAAAAGTCCCACTGACATATAAGTGCCGGAAACCAGATACACTAGAGCTGGGAAATGAGTCCCTGGAGGAGTAGCTGCTGAACATATGACAGCAAATTATTTTCTTTTTCCCTTTGAAAATATGAAAAAGAACCTATTTCATTTAGCGCTGTAATTGAGATTGAAAAATGAAATCAGTCAATGTCACTCACAGTGCTTTTCGTTCTCCCCAATTGAATTTTTACAGATACAGATTGCACAGTGGGCTGATACGGTAGCACACTAATTCAACATTGACAATACTGCAAGCGGGTTACCATTGAATTAATATTATCACTCTGGTATCATTCATCTAGCTGCCCTTGTGTTGTCATTGCCCCTGGGTTCAGAGCCATTTCAATTCCATTGTACAGTGCCACTGAATATCATTGTATTAAAGTTAAGGCTTATGAACAGGGAAGCAAAACTCATTTAATCTTGGCCAGTGTGAGCCTAAAAAAGTCATTATCTTCCTTAAAACCAGCTTGTCCCTCTTTTGCCTGCTTGTTTTAATCATTAAAGTGTTGCTTGTATTTCCCTATTGTATTTCTAGTTGGTTGTGCAAGACACTTTTTGTGAATGGTTGATATGGTTATTATTGTTCATTATTAAAATAGATTTATTATACTGTACATATTATGTAACTGATAATGATAGGCATCATACATTGATTTAATTAGATATTGGGAAATCTGGATATTTTCCAATAAGGAGACTGTTTTAATTGCACCAAAAATAGGTTTGGTCATTTTTGCATCCACTTTCTCATTAGGTTTAGCAGCAGTTTGGAAATACAGATGTAATGATTTGGTCCCAAAGTTACATGTGGTGACAACATAAAAATGACAAAGACTGTTGGCATACTGCTACAAAATTGTGCACTCTTCTTTTCCTGAACACTTACAATAATCTTGAAGATCATCTCCAGCTAAGCAGCTTATTATGGCTCCTGTGGAGACTTTTGTTAAACACTGTCTATGCAGATGGCCAGCTTTCTTTCTTCAGAGAACTCATTTGAGCATTGTCTAAACCAAGTTAATCACATGACTTTAGCTTGGGTAGCTCTGTTTGTGGCACAATTGCTTGAAAATCAACATTCCACCATTTAGGAGATGTGTTTGAAGTAATCCACAGCAATATTAAATATGCAAAACAGGATAAAGGCAATTTCTTTCACACTCTGTTATTATATCTTGTTAAAATCTCTGAAGAATTGCTGCTGCAGTCTGTTAGCTGGGTCACTTGTAATTCATTTAACACTGATTTCAGTTGTCACAGGTTATTAAAGCTGTCAGACTGTCTCTTGGTATCATTTTGTTTCGGGCAAATAGGAACCTTGCTGGCATCAGCTTAGAGGTGAACAAAGACAAGGGTCGAAGTATTTAGCTGGCATCAATGTTTAATGAAGCATTGTGTTGCTCAAACCAAAACTGAAATGACAGAAAACACTGGTGCACACAAACTTCTGACAATGACAGATAAGTCAAAACTCACCACAGACCCCTTCTGATGAAGTGTTGCTCACCAGAATGTCATCTTTGTATTTCTTTAACACACATTTCTACAAACAGTGATTCCGTGATTAGGTTGTGCTGTGTCTATAATCTCCCAAGTGCTTTCAATTTAAAACATATTGTCGCCTTTTAATCTGTAAACAGGTGAGTTTTGCGTGGCCGATGCAGATCCACATTATAAACACATAAGCATAACAATAGCGTGTAATGTCTTCAGGCAGGGTTTTTAAAAAAATCCCTCTTGTTACAATTCTTCAATCTATTGATGTTGAGGTTTAAAAGTTTTAAACTGAGATGAGCCAAAATATACATGATGATAATTGGCCAGTAAAAGCCGACATTTCCCTTTGAATCAAAAGCACTCTGCAGAGCCTAATGACATCATTTAAGAGCGTCACCATGTTCAAATCAAATGTTGTTTCCGTTTTTCTTTTTTTTTTTAAACCCTACTTGAAGAGGGGTTTTTCAATATATATATATATATTTTTACCATATGGATATGACACAGCTTCCCCTTTGAAAACCCCCTTCATCAGATGTTTAATAGCCTACAAATACAAGCCTACTATAACAGCTCAACAAAGCAGTCTTCAGAGAGTTTAAAGCAACTGTTTTAAGGAGGGGGCTTGCTGTGGCAGGACTTGATTTACAATAGTCTACCCATCATTCTTTAAAATATTTTGTACTAAAAATAACAAAAAAAAACAAAACTAACCTTTTGGATAAGACAACAGAGAACAGGAAATAAAAATAGTGAATACAAAGATTGATTTTTGTTGTATATGTGCGTGTGTGTGTGTGTGTGTGTGTGTGTGTGTGTGTGTGTGTCTGTCTATCTGTTTGTGGTTTTCAGCCTACAGAAGATCATCACTGTAACAGTTGCTGAATAGGAAGTCATGATTAACAATACAAATCATGGTGTGACTCAGAGTAGCCCTATAATCTGTGAATCAGTCCCTTAAACAAATTCCTCTTACTGGATGTCAAAACTAAACCAAATACTAATAAATTGAAGTGAGGCTGCAGATGATAATAATATGAATGAAAAGTCTAAAGAAAGTCTGGGAACCTGACAATCATTAATGAGAGAATTGAAGGGTAGAAACTGACAAAAAAAAGCCTAATTAATTAATCTGTGAGAGTGATGGTAGTCAGATCATTGATACAGAATTGGGTCATACTTTAATTTAATGATCCATTCATAAAACATGTTATTAAAAATGTTATTTAAGATATTGGTGATTTTTAATAATGCCTTAGTAACATGCTTTATAATACAATTATCATAGCATGTTAATATTATTAATAATAACAACTGTCTAAAGTAGTTTATAACAGCCTTTAGAACACATTTCAATATGCTTTATTAATTAAGGCATAATGTTTCACGATAATAACAAAACTATAAGTTATTACCATTATTATGTTGAAACACCACAGCAATATCTGAAAAGAAAAGCATTACACCGTGTAACAATTTTTTTTTTTTTTTTGGTTCCTGGGTAGTAAGTGTTATTTCCTAATTGCTTATGCCTCAAAAGTATAGAAAATGGCTATTATTCCCCACAAACTTTGCTTTTGTGACCAGGACAGTGATATTTTGAAATTTACCTATTTTCAATGAGAAAATGGGCGAATTTGTGTCTTTTCGTTCACATAAAGTCAGAAAAAAACAACATATGAATCCAAATTAACATGTATTTATACTAAAGTAATACAACAATGACTACAAAAGATTTAGAAGTGAGTAGTTTTTCGAGATTTACGATTATACTGTAAATCACTTTCACGAATCAGCCCCCAAATGTAGTCTCCCATCATGTTCTCGTTATACTGTCCTTGGTAGCGGCGTTCAAAGTCCAGTATATCCTGGTGGAAGCGCTCGCCTTGCTCCTCCGAGTACGCTCCCATGTTCTCCTTGAATTTATCAAGATGAGCATCAAGGATATGGACTTTGAGGGACATCCTACAGCCCATTGTGCCGTAGTTCTTCACCAGAGTCTCAACCAGCTCCACATAGTTTTCGGCCTTGTGATTGCCCAGGAAGCCCCAAACCACTGCGACAAAGCTGTTCCAAGCCACTTTCTCCTTACTAGTGAGCTTCTTGGGGAATTCATTGCACTCCAGGATCTTCTTTATCTGTGGTCCAACGAAGACACCGGCTTTGACCTTTGCCTCAGACAGCTTAGGGAAGAAGTCTTGAAGGTACTTGAAGGCTGCCGACTCCTTATCTAGAGCTCTGACAAATTGTTTCATAAGGCCCAATTTGATGTGCAGTGGTGGCATCAGCACCTCCCGGGGTCCCAGCCATACTCATCATACTTCAAGGCTTCCAGCAAGGTCTTGATGCTGTTGTAATCCTCTTTGAGGTGCACCGAGTGAGCCAGGGGAAGAGACGGGTACTTGTTACCATTATGGAGCAGCACGGCTTTGAGGCTCCTGGATGAGCTGTCAATGAAGGACAGTATAACGAGAACATGATGGGAGACTACATTTGGGGGCTGATTCGTGAAAGTGATTTACAGTATAATCGTAAATCTCGAAAAACTACTCACTTCTAAATCTTTTGTAGTCATTTTTGTATTACTTTAGTATAAATACATGTTAGTTTGGATTCATATGTTGTTTTTTTCTGACTTTATGTGAACGAAAAGACACAAATTCGCACGTTTTCTCATTGGAAATAGGTAAATTTCTAAATATCACTCCTGGTCACAAAAGCAAAGTTTGTGGGGAATAATAGCCATTTTCTATACTTTTGAGGCATAAGCAATTAGGAAATAACACTTGCTACCCAGGAACAAAAATTGTGTTACATAGTGATTAGAGACTGAGACAACTAAGAAAAGACTGATGAGTTTGACATGACATCCGTGCTTTATTTGCCATTCTGTTTTTTTTTTTTTTTTTTGAGAAATAACAGAACAACTGATACTGTACCTACAGAAAGTCCTCAGACCTTGCAACTGTTTTAGACTGCTGACTGGCTTATGCAGTGTCTGCATTACTGGCATTAGTTCTCCCTTGAAAGTCATTGATCGGGCCCATTGATCTCAATCTCAAATGCACCACTGGAAAGAAGGTCATGTTTCTATAATGCAGTATAATTACTCATTGGAATCTGCCATTAATATCAGGGATAGAGTAAGTTTTATAATGCAGGCTCCGTACAGAAAAGGAGGCCTTATTTGTGTATCCATCAGTGTGTCTGCTGGTCCAGCGGTCCCAGTTTGACCTCAATCTCACCTGGGAATGAAAGAAATCAGAAAGCATGCCAGCTGTCTCCTGCTGCCCTTTGTGTCTTGTAGGCTTGTATTTCTTAAATCCCGGTAATACAAATTTGCACACTGCCTCCCAGTATAAAAAACTATAAAGACCCAAGTTTGTCACAGCCCTTTTGAGATTTGAACTCCCAGGCCTGGGTCAATGGTATTTATAGAGCAGAACTGGGTGGTCTCAATCTGCACTACACCTGGTCTGTACATTGAGTGACACTGTCTTCAGCCCTGGCAATCCCTTCATAAGTACATTATGTTAAAGAAGACAGATGTCTCAGCATTGAAACCAGTCTTACAAGGTGTCTGCATGATGATAGCCAGTATTCACAAACATCACTAAGCACAAACTCCTTCAGAATGCAGCAGGCTTGTTTTCATGTTCTTAAAGAGTAAGTAGTTGGGTCCCGAAAAATATAGTGTTATACCTCCCCAGGTGTTGCTACAACTGTTTAAATAACATACCTGCAAGTTTTCTTTTTGCTGATAGCATTATGACAACTTTTTACACTTATAACTTTAAAGTCTGTTTCAAAGCTCTTTTCAAAATGGCCGCTCTAGTGCACTGATAGGATTATTGTTCACATTGTCAAACAGGTAACACAGCACAATAACGATCCATGATGTGGTACGAAGCAGAAAAGCCAGAGCACTTGTTGTTATTTTTTTTTTCCAGATCTCTTTCTGAAAAGAGATTTGAAACAGACTTTAAAGTTATAAGTGTAAAAAGCTGTCAGGATGTTAACAGTGAAAGAGAAATTGCAGGTACATTATTTAAACGTATAACTAAGGTGACCTTATGGATCCATGTTCACCGGGACAGTTCAGGCTTTTCAACTCACAACCCAAGGCATTCTGGCACATTTTACCTGTCTCAGGTACCATTCTTTCCTTTAAGAGGAACAGGGCTACGCTTACCAGAATGCAGTAGGTTGTGAGTTGAAAAGCCTGAACTGCCCCAAACTGTCCTGGTGAACACTGAGTCATATGGTCACCTTGCGTATAACGCTATATTTTTTGGAGCCCTGCTACTTACTTTTTAACATGTATTGATTTGTTTTTCATTTAATGTAGAGTGTAATATCAGTAAGCCAAAAGCTATGCCATTTTTGGTCATAATTTAGATTTAGAAAGTGGCCAAGTGATAGGGTTTTAATGAAGTAGTTATCAAAATCAAAGAGGATTTGATCATTAAAATAGGGTACATATTAATGTTAATACCAGAAAACATGTAGTTGTAAAATGCTAAGGATAATGCTAATAAAACAATGCATCATTTGTCACATGACCATCAATTTATTTTGTAATGTCTGAATGCATTTTGTGCAAGTTTTCAGCATGCATAGTATATGTACACATTTTCTGGGGGAAATGGATATTTAACAACCACAAAGTACACAATCACTATTGTGGTAAGTAATGTAAAAACACATGGTTTGAAATTGTGATGCATTATTTCTCCTACCCATTATTGGTAACTCTGAAACTCAAGTAACTTAGAAAATGGGACAAGTCAGCTGTGTATTAATGTAAAAGCGCCCTCTTGTGATGATAATAGTGTAATGCACAGCCAAAAGAAATGCAGTACGCCACTAAAGATGAATATATATATTTTAGCACATACTAGAAATGTCTTCATAATGAGTGATTTCATTTGACCTTTTCAATCTATTTTTACAAACATATGCTGTATTGTTGTACTATATTTAATGTAACATCGGTGCTTTCTAGTTCTATGCTGCTAACATACCTCATACAACTGAGATTCAGTAATAAACAAAGTATTTAAACACGGCTTGCTTGCATGTATGTGCACATCAAACCTCCAGATGGCGCTCAAAAATTATTTATGGTAGATTCGAGCATACAGTATGTCATGATGGTGTACGTTAACTTTTTTTAAAATAAAAAGTGTTGAAGACTTAACCTAATACATTAGTATATGTCCAATGTGTATCCTCTTTAGAATTAGTAATAATAACACAAATAATAATTAATATGTAAACATTAGAAATGTCTGGCATCACTCCATGGTACTCTAAATAGAAAGCAATAGAATACCAGGAAGCAGCTATTTTAAACCTAAAGCATGGTACTTGAAAAAGCGATTGAAGTAAGACAAATAACTAAAATAACATAGAACAAAATATTAGTGCAGGACCAGTGATACTGCTACATTTCTGGAGTTTAAAACATCTGTAAAGTTTGGGCTATTATTTCCTAAAAGCAGTTTTCTTCTAAAAGAAGCACAACAAAATAATTACTTTAAAAAGACAAAGAAAAATGAACATATTTACACAGACTGACCGAGGTCTAAATAAGCCATAAAAAAGGAGGAATTCAGACAGGTTTTTTTTTCATTGGGCAGTAATGAGACAGTCGGGTAAGCACCAAAGAAAATGGGGAATTGATTTATACAATAGCTCTGACACACACTTCACATAGAGAGCCCTACAGCTGTTAGGTGCCAATCCTGGCTTCCTCCTCTGCTAAGCACTAAATGATACGACACCCAACAGGATTCCCTTCCCACCAGAATTTTAAGACAAGAACAACCCCATGGGCTTAGAAACTCTGTGTAACCCATGATGTAACAACTAACACCGTCTAATCTCCCCACATTACATACCGCTATTGCAAATTAACCAAGTGTGTTATGAGACACTTACTATGATACAGATGATATGAGGATACTTTTTCCTTTCTTCGGATATCAAGTGACATTCTTCAAATGAATGGTAATGTGTAGTAATGTGTGGTAATGTGTAGTAACGGGCAGTTTTTCCTATCCAGTCACACAACATATTGGAGGCTCAATTAGTTGGACAGCGCTCAAGCAGCTACTTATGTGGTACCCCCAACTGGAATGCCATCCACTTTCCCTCACACCCACCACATTACAATCACTTTTGACCACACAGATCCTGCACATGTAACTCAAGCCCCACGAATCATTCCTGTGATAGCTAATGGCTGATGCAGTTTTCCATTCCCACGCTTTCCCAGTAGTGCCATGATGTAACCCAGCAGCTGTTTCTCAGGGTTCCACAGATGCCTTTTGGAAATCATATAGTCATAATAGTTTTCAAGAATACACTGGGTTGTTAATGTATGTGCAGTATTTTTATAACTTGGTTATCTTCACAATTGCATCCTACATCTAGTAAATTGAAATTACAGTGTTTTCATATTTAAAATATAGATAAATAAAAAGGTTAATCTGATACTGCATTTTTTTTTTTTTTACAAATGGAAGTAATAATTCTATTTTTTTAACAAATGTTATTTGTAAATATAACTATAGAATATAAATATTTGCAAAGATGTTTTCAGTTCCTTATAGAAAGCTTTGAAAAATGTATCATAGCTTTTAGAAATCTAGTAACAATATAAAGGACAGGGTGTTTGAAACTGGTTGTGTGTAATGTCTCATACATCAGTATGGCTAAGTTTGTTTGTTTTCTTGTTTCAGTATTTCTGCATTTACTGTCCACTTTTACAATGGAATTTAATGAAAATTGTCCACATTAACCCTAACTCAGCCTAATAAACTGAGCAAGTTTGACCTTTGCTTTGTCTTATATAAGTTCTTGACATTGAACTCAGTTTAGAGGCTAGAATAGGGCCTCCCAGCCTTGGGATCCTGGCCTTCACTGGCCTCAATTAAAAATGTTCCTTTGGCCTCAGCTGAAACTGGGGGACTGAACCTTAACTCCTTGGCCTTGTAGGCCCTGGCCTTGAATCCAACAATGCTATGAGGTTTCTTTACATTGAATTACAATGCTATGCTGTCAAAGCTGTAATAAAGTACTCCTGCATGATGATATTACACCTGCATGAGATTATTCCTGCAGCCTCCTTGCCAAATCAAATGGCAAAATAAAATATAATGTTAACAAATGCAAATTATTTACCTCCTCCAGGCACAGAAATATAGGATGCAAATACCAAATGGGTGGTAAAGAACTAGAACAGGCCCACCTAGGACCTTGGTATTGTAACAGATAGACTCATTGCAGTCAGTATAGGGAAGTGAAAGTTAAACAGAATGTTTGGCGATAGTGTCAAAATCAAAAGCACTGGGGAGACTGCATTTAGAATGCATGTTCAGTGCTGGTCACCACATTACTAAAAGGACATTGTGGCCTTGGAGAGTCCTACAAATCCCAGGGCTTAACAGAATGAGTTATGAAGATAGGTAGAGGGAACTGAATGAATTTAGTCGAGTATAAAAAAAGAATTAGGGGGGACATAATTGACAATTGAAAAGGACCCTGGCCAATAAGTGCAGCACATAAACCAAAGGACACATTTGGAAATGAAGCTGAGACAGACTTAGGACAGTTGGTAGGAGACATTTCTTTACACGTAGTAAGAGTATTAAATGGGTTACCTAGCCACGTTGTTGATGCTGAATCATCGGGACTAAGACTAACCACCTAGTAGAAACAGGGCAAGCGATAATGAGCCAAATGGCCTCTCGTTTGAAAATCTCTTATGTTTTTATGTATACATAGCGTAATACTGGGTTTATAAAACAGCACCTACAACAGTAGAAAGATAACGTATGGTGGCGCTGCTTATCAAAATTAAAGATCCATGTAAATGCTTAGCTTCGAAGATATCATTACAAAGCCATTTTACTTTAATCTATACAGTACATGTACAAATACCCACCCAGGCTTAGTTCCATATTATATATTTATTTTAAAAAAAATGCAAGTGATGTTACGATATAAAAACCAAAACACAACTTGATAACTCTAAATTCCAATTGTATTCAGGAACAATAGAGGGTCAAAGTTAATACACAAAAGAAATTACTGAACAGTCTTTATTGTGGGTTAAAAAATAATAGCAAGCAACAAAAAACAATTTAACATTATAAAACACACAATGCAGTGGTACAGAAATAAATAAATATGGAGGTTCCAGCCCTCATCAGTTTAACAAAAATGCATAACAGAAAAAAAACAGTTTAAATTATTGTCCAGTGGATAATGTGTATGACAACGACCTTCTTTGACATCATATTGTTTATTGTTGTGCATTGTTTGAGCTTTTTAAAAGGATTTAAGTTGAACTCCTGTATAAATAACTTGCTTAACTTAAAAAATAACGTGTTCTGCCCTCTTGACATTTCTCATAGTTTTCAAAGATTTTGTTTTATATAAAATAAGCAAACAGAAAAAGAAACAAAGTAGATATGCCACTTTGTACCTTCTACTCTTGTGTAATTTCTATACTGTGAATACAATTTGTTTAGAGATATTTTTGCTCCATGCATTGCAGTACATTTTTTTTTTAGATTCCCAATAACAAAATGAATTCACTGTTTGCTGTTTCACAATTTCTTTTTTTAAATATTATACAAAACATTTGGAAACCTTTTCTTTAACATACAATGTATCATTTTCAAATTACCATTCTTTATTAATTACAAGCTTGAAATCACTGGAATAAATAAAAGAGCATTTTCATTGACATTAACCATAAAATGTAAAGCTAGTGAAATGGCAAGACTAGTCACAGTATATGTAACTAATTGCTACATGGGTTGGAGCCAATACAGAGCCTGCTTTTTCCAATGTTTTTAATCAATGGAAATGTTCATTAATTTTTTATTCATCAGATAAATAACACATACAAATCTAAAATAGCTGAATAAATCCTTATATAATCATAAAAATATAATTATTACCCAAATGTTTTTTTTTTTTTTTTAAATAGCCATTAAAAATATTTTGATTTTAAAAGAACTGGACATGGTAAACTGGACATGGTAAATGCTAACTCAAAAGAAACCACTAGCCATGTTCCCAAATGATCAATAATAATAATTAAATAAACAATTAAAGAATAATGACAAGAAGCCGACATTAAATGTAAGTCATTTCACAGAACCGTGTATATTGGTCCATATGGCCTTCAGTGGATGAATCGTGGATCTGCTTGAGATTTTTAAAGTTTTGTTCTCTCAGCAGAAAATATACCTTCGTGTGTATTGACTCCCAAAATGCCATTATTACTTTTTAAACTTTCTTCTTAGTAGCACACAGAGTGGAATATAATAAGGTTTTAGTAGTAAAACCTGATCTGTGGAATGCACCTGTCACGCCCTTACAAAAATATACCAGTAATGATGCAGTATTCTGGACACAGTAATTTTGCAGAAGTACTAGGCATCAGAATCATTTCTCAGGGTACATGAGTCCTTCACTCAAAGCCATTATCCCAGTGTTGTCAGCAATCCACTGGTTGTAGTTTGTAACCCGTGTGTAGACGCCCGGCCTGTAAGCCTTTGCACAGCCTTCTCCCCAGCTGACGATTCCAAAGAGAAACATCTTTCCATAGACATCACAGACCAAGGGGCCGCCTGAATCACCCTGCATTGAATACAAAAAATAACTAAGATTCATGGTTTGCATTCTTTTTCAAATCTAGGCCTAGTGCATGTATATTTAAAGGGGATATTTATTAAAGCTTTCCATACCTCATTAATGTTATTATAAAGACTTAATTATACAAATGCATATACTCTATTATCAAGAACTAATCTAATTTTAAATAAGCAGTGCTTGTGAAGTCATATTCCATCTATTGAAACACAATCGAATGCACTGTGTCGTTTTGTTCAAAATCATCTGTACCAGCATTGACATATGTGTGAAAAAATTCTGAAACCTTTAATAGTAAAACATTTTTGAATACCTGTATAAAAATTGTATCATTCTAATCAAATACTGAAACTCCCAACACAACCCAGAACCCACCTTGCAAGAATCCACTTTCCATTCAGGGTGGCCAGCACAGAACATGTTGTCTGTTACCTGAGACCCATAGTACTGTGTGCTTTTGCAGGTATTCTGATGAATCAGTTGAACTGTCGCTTCTCTCAGATGTTGGGAAAAGTACCACAAAGCTAAAAGAAAAAATACAATTAATTTCCATCAGTTCAGACCATTGCTCATCTGTTAGCTGAAGAAGTTATCATGTGGGGCCTACAGTCCACATGCATATTTTGCTGTAGCCATAAAGCATTAGCATGCTGGTAAATGCATAATAACAAGCATAACATTCCAATTACTGCTTAGCTTAGATATTGATATACTGATATGTATTCACAGATAATGAAAAATGATTTACATTGGGCCTCCCTTCCATATCCAGCAATCTCACAGTAAGAGCCTTGGGGCAACATCTGGTTTGTTGGGGGAAGGCAGACAGTTTTCACAGAACTGGACTCCACAGCACACTGTCCACTTAGTTTCACCAGTGCTGAATACAAAACAGAGGAAAACATTAATGAAATGATTTTGACAAGAACGGGTTTCCATGCTCATTAGTTAATTTCTCTGATGTGTTTGTGCTCTGTTGTTAAATGTGAACTGAGTAAAAGGACCCCCATCTCATTAGTAATGATGTTTCTGTGTTGATTTACTTGTCTTAGCACAACTTCTTATTCAACAGAATCACACTGTACCTATGTCACTGTTGAAACTTCCATGGCTATTATCAAACCCATGGTGAAGAATAACATTTTCAACATCAAATTTCTGTTCTTTAAGAAAGTCAGTGGCATTGAGAGCATCCTTTCCCAAATAGACGGAGTATTGACCATGTTTTGTATTATGACTGTAAGAGAAATAAGATAAAAAAAATACAGTAGGTTTATTAAACTTAACAAGAATAACAGAAAAAATAACTACTGGTATCAGGTCTTGCACTAACAAAATCCCCAACATACAAATGCTCCTTTGCCTCAGAAGCTAGTTTATTGAATTGTATAATTTGAAGAGGGCCAAAATATGTGATGTTGATCATGGCATTATACCTTAGTAAATTTAGAATAAACCCTTCCGATTCTTACTGCACTGTTAGCAAGTAGCGGCCACTTATGTCTCATCCGGTGTTATAACACTGATCTAAAGCAAGCGATAAAATTGAACCCAAAACTGTGGCTCAAATTACATTTGAAAGAAATACCATAAAACAAAATTTGCTAAAAAGGACCACAAATGTGGAGAATTTTCAAGAAAAAAATACTGTCATAAAACATCAAGTTTGTTTGTTTTGTTATTTGGTTCTGTAAAGCTGCTGGAAGGATAGTGGTGATAGCATGCCCAGAAAAAATATATATATTCTGAGCATGTGACACAGTGGTTAGTGTGTCAATAAACAGTACTTACCCCTCTGGGAAACAGTGTGCTGCCGTCAGAACCCAGCAGGGACTAATCAGACTCCCACCACACCGGAAAATCTCTCTACGTCTTGATCTGTAGAAGATGGACGCTATCCAGGGGTGAGAATCGATTGTTGCGATTTCTCCACCTACAATCTTATACAGTTTTCTGTCCCTCAGGCCACAAGTGGGTGCTGTAGGAACACAACAGATCTTGTATGAGGTTTCCAAATAGTCCAAAAAGTCATTTTCTATAATGGGTAAACATCACATTATCTATTCCATTATACTTTCATGGAATCTGCTCTCCCATGTCATCTAATCATACAAGTTTGCTCTTTGCATTCTGTACCACCCCTTATAAAAGTGATATTATTATTATTAGTTATTTCTTAGCAGACGTTCTTATCCAGTGCGACTTACAAGTTATCACATTATTTTTACATATAATTACCCATTTATACAGCAGGGTTTTTACTGGAGCAATCTAGATAAAGTACCTTGCTCAAGGGTACAGCAGCAGTGTCCCCCACCTGGGATTAAACCCACGACCCTCCGGTCAAGAGTCCAGAGCCCTAACCACTACTCCACACTGCTGTTCACATGCTTGGCCATGGTTTTGCTCTTTGTTTTCTATTCCTGGCTATGATTTAATATACTTTGTTACACTTTCATTGTACCATGGCAGAGCACTTAACACTTTTATAGGAGTCAGAGTGACAATCTATTTTTTCATCACGGTCTTTGTTATTAGTTACAACCCAACACTGTTTTACACCATTATTACTTTGGCCCAAAAAGAGTAAACAGCTTAACAACCATACAAGTATTCCTATTGATAATTCTGTATTTTATGCTGTCTCCTTCACTTACTTAGCTCTTGTGCACAAGCTGGAACATTACAAGATTCCTTTACTAATCTGTGACCTTTTTTCACATAGCACCAGGGCTTCTTGCTGTTGTCAGGATTCCTGCAAACATAAATGAAAGATATCAAACTGCTCCCTGTCTGAATACTGTTTGAGGATACAGCATGTTTCCCTGAGTTTTATCATAGTACCCATTGCATTGGTAAATTGCTTTCTTGGAAAATCTGCTGTCACAGAAGGCATTACCAAAAGGGGAAGTAAGGGGGGTGGGGGTGGGGGTGGGGGCTGGGGGCTGGGTATAATTTTAATAAAGTTGGGTAATAGTGGATTTGGATTTGTTGACAGAACAAAAAAAAACCCATATATCTGTGAGTTGTATTTTCACCATAAAAGGATTTTGGGGAAGTTGGCTAATGTGTGTTTCATGTTGACAATTTTACCACTGAACCTATTTAAAGGCTCAACTTAACTAGTGAAGAGCAGGGGAGTATATATTCAGGGTCCTGTATCTCATCCACTCAGCAGACTGATGAAACACAAAAACAAATCTGAAGGAATAAGCCATTTGCATGCAGCTGATAAAAGCAGAAAAGAGATGTCAAGTTACTTCAAAACCAATGATGTACAATTGGTAGTCAACCACAATATCTCAAAGAAACACTTCAGCAACCTGTTTACTTTGTTTCTTCAGGCTACTGGCTCATCACCGAATCAGTCCAGATTGACAATATTTGAGTTGAAGTAGCTTTTCTACATTACACTAGTTAGAAACAGTAAATGTGGTGAAGTGCTCCATATAATTACCTGCAGTAGTTGTGATTGCCAAGTCCAAATTGAACAGCCAGTGGGTCCCAGTCAAGACATTGATTTCCTGATTCAGTCTTAGACACTGTGCCCCTGTAGTCTGCTCCATTGCCATTATAGCAAGTGACTAATGAGTCTGTAATACAGAAATTAGATTGGATCTTAGGTAAAAAGCATACAGTCGCATCAAGATGAAGACAATAAAACAAATCTTATTTTGAAGGTCATGATAACCAAAAAGAAATCTGAATATTGAACAACAATGATACTCTAACACTTTGTAAAAATGGACATACATGAATAAAATATTTGAGAAATGTGGAAACATAGTTAAAGATAGCATACCGAATTCACAAGTTCTTCCTTTGTAGCCTCTGGGGCATTTGCAGCGCAATTTTCTTTGGTTATACTTGACTTTAAAACACTGTCCTCCATTCAAACAGCCACACCCTTATGAAAAAAAAATATATATTAAATACATATCTAATAGGTTTACACTAAAATATATATTTGTTTATCATGTCCCCTATAAAAGTTTACCAAGGTAAGTATTCATTGTAATTTTGCATCTTACTATGTTTTCCCTATGATTTGCCATGATTTTTTTTTTTTTTTTTATCATGTTTTATCACACTTCAATATAGTTATTCAACTTACAAGGACTGCCACATTTTAACTATGCATTAAATATGTACAGTACAAATGTACAGTTTAATATGTACAGTAAAAAGAAATAAACCTGGAAGGGCACTACACCTGTAATTTGTAATATAACATGGGCTAGGACTTGAATGATCAAGGTCTATACTTATGCTATGGTGCACCATAGTCTTAAAGATCAGTGTGACAATAACTGTAATATTCACTACTAAATTGCAGCTTCTGGTCTGAGTAAGATTCACTGCACAGCATGTCTGACAGATTTCAGTTGTCTAGTGGAATGTTCTGTGTTTTTAAGAACATAAAATGAAAGAAAAGAAAGTTTAAAATTTTTAGGAAGGCACTACAGTATATCAAGTGGGGATTAGATGTGGAATAATACATTAGGGAACCATCTCAGACACCAAAGGAGTTGGCTTACCTTCTTCCACATATTCATAACCGTACAGTTCTGAGCTTGTTATTCTAAGAGCCTGCAAACCAAAAATATTCAAAACATTTAAGATAGATAAAAGAAGGTTTCTCCTTAAAAAAGCACACTGTAGAATATGATAGTGTTTTTGCTGAGTAAGTCCTCTTGTAAAAGCGTTGTAACAATTACTTATCATGATTTGTAGTTGTTGTAGGAATTAGACACTTATTTGTGGCTTGCAAAAAACAAAATGAAACCAAACCAGTGGCTTTTTATTTAGCAACAGCCTTCTTTTATAAGGAACTTCTCAGTTTTGCAATGATTTCATAGGGCTTACATAAGCACAAATGGTGGACTTTACTTACAGCTTCCAGACTGAAGATGTGTTGCAATACAGCCATTAATAAAAGCAGGAACTTCATTTTTACTCCGAGGTTGTTGTTCTCTTCCTTATTTGGAGTGTCTGTAGGTGAAAAGCACAAACATTGTACTAATTGGCAATACAATTGAAGGGCTGTTAATTATTACACACATGGTTTTTATTATGGTTACAGTATACATTTCTTTAAAGGCACTGTTGAACCTGGCATGCATGACATTGCATACAGTTTTACTTCACACCTGCCTATACATGTCCTGTGAAGGTTGACAATATTCTGGCAACAGATGGGGCCTATATTTTTTTCTTCTAGGAATATTTACATTAAAGGGCTAATCTCAGAAAGGAAATCATGCCCGGCTTTGTTTAAATCCCATTAATGATGCTTTGACTCATCTGGTTAAATTGGTTATTTGACACTGCAGGCAGTGGAAAAGCCAATCCTGCCAAAACTCAAAGCTGCATAACGTTTTCAATGTCAAATGGAGTATTCATCTGAAAGAAATGTTCTTTAATGTGTGCGAGTGTTACAGAAGGTAGTTGACATCCCTATCTGCAATGATTCAGCTGAAAAGTCTGTCTACAATCGTCATCAAGCTTACAAAGCTGTTGAGTTTTGGTCCTGATGGAACACAACCATGCAGGTGAGAGTTTCAGCAAAGTGAAGCACGGATGTCGAAACATGTTTATAGCAGATGGAAATATCAGTACTGAAAACAGAGAATACATAATGTTTTAAAATAATCAATTCATTAAATTAAGAAGAGAATAAGGACACTTCACTAGTTCACATCCTTCAATATTCTATATGTGTAAGCTAGATGATGAGTATTGTATCGTTATTGTAAAATTTGCAGGCACTGGTGTGGCTAGGCTACCTAATCCATTAAAGATCTACACAACAGCCACCAAATATATATACACTAAGCATCTACCACAGTCGTTCCTATACTGTACTAATGTCCTAGGCTTTCCAGTGCTTACCGACACAGCTACAGCATGCTTTTACCAAATATTGTATCACAGTAGCTATGTAATTCGAATAATCCAAATATCATATTTAAAATGTATACTAAATTGAAATGAAATACAATTCAATTCAAGTTCCCAAACCACATTCTTCTTTCCATAGGCACCCTTCAACTGTTATACAAATGTCAATTTCCTGTGTGTATTTTGCTCTGTAATTATGTAGACAATGGTTTTGTCATCCCACAAAGCCACGGTTATGTGAAAAGATCGCTTTAGTTTGTCAGGACCTGGTTTGCTAATTTTGCTAAATCACTGCCCAGACTGTGCTGAATGTTTAATTTCATTTCTATCTTTTAGGTTGATGTATTAGTCAATATATTTTTTCTTGAATGCATACTTTTAAGAGATATATAGAAATCTATGGAATTTGTCAACAGTAGAAATTGCTTTTTTTAATATCTATTTGATTGGTTTAAAATTAAGGTGTGGTTATTGTTAAAAATGCACATTTATAGATACTGTATGATCATATACAATCAATACATTTCAATATAAAAGTATTCTTACCAGTCAGTGACAGCAGCCTGTGGTTCAGTGTTTAGAGGGCTGTAGGTAATTCTTGGTAGTTGTAGTTATGCTAACTCTCTCTTTGCTTTGCTGTTCTGCTGTGTAAGCATGCCTTTTTATAAAGCTTTGCAGGGACCTGATTGGCTTGTGGGTGGGTTCTGTCTGGTGACAGGCATGACATTGTCAATGTGTGATTCTGAAGTTTCCTGATAATGAGATGGATTTAGACAGAAACCTGAAGATGTGAGTCATGGGGATTTTTAAGCCAAACTATACATGTACTTCCACAACTTAACACTGTACCTGCATGCTATATTGTGCAAAGCCTCCCCATTTAAAATGTGTGTGTATCAAATGCTTCTAGATACATATTTGCATCTGTCTCATGTGCTCACCTATGGCAAATCATAGTAGTGCTAATGGCATTGTAAACAGCACAAAGAAGGCAGTCAGATGATACACTCTGGTATTGCTGCCAGCAGTCTACTGCTAGAGTCTTAATTATGAGATATGTCCTTGCTTGGTAGAAACTATGAGAGTTAGATTCCCTAAAGCTGAAAGATGGTCATGATAGAAACAAGGTGGTTCAGCTACAACACAGGGCTAGCCATCTATCTGGAGGAATTTGAGCTGTGTAATCTATCAACCATACCATAAACCAATGGGAATAACGCAAGTACAACACTGTACATTATAAGTAAAGCCCAAGCTAACATTATACTTTATGTAGCACATTGTGGGTAAACTATCTTTAAGGGAAAGAGATTTACTAAAATGAGTGTATGTGTTCCTGTTATTGCTTGTCCTGGGACTTTCCATTTTAAGAAACTATTTGAATTGTTTTCGGCATTTTTATTGCCACAAAAAGGGCCATGTTTGTACAGTGGTTTGCTTTAAAGTTTATTTAAAAGGATGAACTGTAATATTTGTGTCACAATACTTCCACAACCCATATGCAGTAACTGCTAAATCAAATTAACTGGAATGTCAGCAATTGTGGGTTTGGCAAATTTGACCATTTGATCCCCTATGATTCTATTCCTTCTTTTAAATGACATTCTAATGAACAAAAATATATTCACCACAAATGTTATTTAAAAAAAAAAAAAAAGTTAATTCATGACCTACCCTCCAACTTGTGAGACCCCAATACTTAGTGTATAGATTCCATGCAAATTCAAACTTTGTTATTTGCATTACTTATACAGTAGTAAATTGCAAATGGCCGGAGGGGACACTTTTCTGTTCTTCACACTCTGTATCTCACAAGCTAAGTCATTCTCATAATGGTAAACTATATCAAATACCTTGGAACCCCTGGTCAAGGTCACAGAATACCAGGCTGATTCTTGATAGACTCACAATAAAAGTTACTGATCTCTCAGCTGTGCTTATTTTATGAAAATGCTCTCTTTGGCAGACTCACCATCTACATTTATGTCATTTTTAACATTATAAAGTGTCAAAGTAAAAATGTGGATGTATTATTTTTCTGAGGGGATGATATACGCGTTACTGTTATGCCACAGTTCTAGCTACAGGACTAAAGCAGGCAATGTACTTGTTGATCATTAATTGTTATCAATGTGTAAACATTTAGCTTAATAAAAAGCCACGGTCAATAATAATTACTTAAAATCAGGTGGAAAATAAACTACTTTAAAAGAATAAACCCCTTTAGATGTATTTACATTTCCAGAACACCTGCACATAGGACAAGTGTGTTCTATTCTTGCAATGTGTGTCAGCCCAGTTCACATTAACCAAAACAAAACTCTTCCCATAACTGTGGCTAAAATTATCTTCAAAGAAGCTTCTGAAGCCCTTCTGTTTTGTTCTCATTTAATACAAAGGCAATGGCTATTGGTCCAGCACCGGCAGTGTCCATATATGTAATATGCGTCATGGTTACAAATCCAACACCCACTGAGCCACTGGCCTTCCTTTTTTAACGCAGCCTACATCAGCCCTATGAATGTGGTTAGATGTTTAAATATCCGCTGAAAGTCATGTCTACAAAGTTCAGTTGTTTTGAAATGTAAATGCTGCAAGAACCTAATGCAGTTATCTTTGAGCCAGTAAGCAACAACAGCAAACAAATGCACTACTTTTAAAATGTTTATTTTGTAATCATAGTAATACAAGGGTTTTCAACGCATTGTTTGTATTTGGAGTCAGATGTATTATTATTATTATTATTTATTTCTTAGCAGACGCCCTTATCCAGGGCAACTTACAATTGTTACAAGATATCACATTATTTTTACATACAATTACCCATTTATACAGTTGGGTTTTTACTGGAGCAATCTAGGTAAAGTACCTTGCTCAAGGGTACAGCAGCAGTGTCCTCTAACTGGGATTGAACCCACGACCCTCCGGGCAAGAGTCCAGAGCCCTAACCACTACTCCACACTGCTGCCCATAATTTCAGATGTAGGCACACAGCATTGTAACTGCAGAATTACAAAGGACAAAAGTAATGACCCTTAAAATGAAAGGGCCGTGTTGAGGATGTCAGTAGCTTAAACACCCAAAATAATTGATCATTAACAGATATTTTGCATGATTGTGTTTGAAACTGAAATCATGTCTGGAATTTATGTTTTAAGGAAATATGACCTCCACTGCAGTGATGAAGGTGATGTCATACATCTGGAGAATATCTGATTCACTCAGGTCACTAATCTGTAAATCCCCAAATTTTTATTTAACAAAATGACTTGTTTGTTGCAAGAAAACAAAAACATGACAACTTCCTCTGGGGATGCGAGCAAGACTGCAATAGTAGGAATGCAAGGATTCAAAGATTTATGGTAGAGTGGGTTTACAAAGTTTGGGACCCATGTGTAACCTTTGAAGACGTCCAGGGGCCCCCGAACGTCCAGTTTGAGAAACACTGCTTTAATACATTGTGTGATTTAGTTTTTGCCTATAGTGTAATCAGGAATATCTGGAGCTGTTCACACACTGTAATAATGTAAGCTGTCGGTGAATGAAAGTTAATATTTAATTTTCTAAGATAAAACACTAGAACATCTGAATTTTAAAGATAAAGAAACTGGGAAACAGCAACTGTTACTAATATAATTTACGTTTTTACATAATTACTTATGCGAAGCCTCTTGCATACCTGTTATATCAAATTGAAAACTACCATTAATAAATGTGCAACAGAAACTAAATGACCCAACCTTCTGTGACTGATAATTTCATATGTGAAAACAATAAACACTTAATCTGGAAACTCCATATGACTAAGCAACCAATAAATACTATGCGATAAATATAAATTATTCTTGTTATCTCTAGCCCAAAGGAAAAATGACAGCCATCAAAAGTTGCTTAACAATCTCATTATGCTAGAAAGGTGTTGAATCCCAATTTACAAGTATGGTAGCAGGTTTAATTTGTTAATTTGTAAAGCAAATCTGAAATCTGAAGTACATTGGGCAAACTGTTTAAAAATGTTTCGCTCTGTGTTTAAGAGACATCTTGGTTTCACCAAAAAAATATAACCCATAACACTCCAGTGATATGTGATGGCACTGGACATTTTGGACTCTGATCCAACTTTTGTACACTTCAATCCTCAAAGCAAGCTAAATATTTCCTAGCCATGCACGGGCCTAACCAACATACATTATACATTCTACATTAGAGGAGGCTGCGTGGTCCAGTGGTTAAAGAAAAGGGCTTGTAACCAGGAGGTCTCCGGTTCAAATCCCACCTCAGCCACTGACTCATTGTGTGACCCTAAGCACGTCACTTAACCTCCTTGTGCTCCGTCTTTTGGGTGAGACGTAGTTGTAAATGACTCTGCAGCTGATGCACAGTTCACACACCCTAGTCTCCTGTAAGTCGCCTTGGATAAAGATGTCTGCTAAATAAACCAATAATAATAATACCGTAGAACACAATATTTGACATACCAGTGCACAATTTCAGATTTTTGTCCAGCAGTCAGTCAGTTTTGTTTTGATTCTCTCCATGTGATTTTTTATTTTTTTACTGTTAAGTAAAACACGTACACAAGTGTTGCTGCAGAAGTTCTAATATTTGTCAACTGACTGGACTTCCACACATTACAGTTCTCTCTTAATGTTGGAATTATAGTTCCAGCCATCCCCAAATACCATTCACAATGTTGAAAGGGACATGCAACTATTTCATATCCACACTGCCAAGGACACTAAAGGAAACATTCACAAAGACACAGCAAGTGTCGAGAAATGAACCCAGTTGTAGCATCAAGATAAATGATAGACAATGTACAGTGGACAGTGGAAAATAAAGACCATGAAGGGTCAAGTATATAATCTAAAAGAGAGTAACATAAAATCAAGTATATAATCTAAAAGAGATTAACATAAAATCAAGCATGTGTAGAAGTTTCTTGGTTTTTTTTTCTAAACTATCTGGTGTCATTCTGTGAAGACAACACCTCCAAGCTGACAGAAAGAGGCTTGTAGAAAATTGCATTACTAACATCTTTATGCCTGCCATAAAGTCATTCCCAAATATGGATGACAAAAAGGAAACCAGATGGGTCCAAAGTACAGAGATGTTTGCACAATACATATGCCTTGACAGTGCTGAGAGTAATAGGGTGAGGAATGTTGATAACAAAAGAAAAATGGGGCGTGCAATTATGGAAGAGAAAAGAGGCTGGAACTGATGTTTGTGTATAAGATACTTGGCTGTATTGAAGAATATAACAAAGATGTATTTTTTTTTTTTACTAAAGGACTGGGCTTTGCATTAGTACTGTTGAGAGAACACAACAAGGCAATAAGCAGCTTAATAAAATGAGCATATTTATTTCTGTTCTGCATTATATTATTGTTTTTACTTTTGTTTTAACAATATGTTAGGCATTGGAAAAAAGAGTCTGTGGTTGTCAAAAACAAGATGTTATAAAAATAATAATAATAAAAAAGACAAAAGATATGCAGAAGAATTCTTTATAATACTATTAAAAAGAGTTTATAAAAGACCATATAATCACTTTTTTTTTTTTTAGGTCAATATGAAAATCTCTTGTTGTATACACAGTGTAACAAGACTTGATTCAATAATGTATTATTTTCTAACAATAAAACCTGATTTTACTAAATGTTTTAGGGTAGACTACTGATACAGTTCAATTTTGATTGCTTATAAGCCATTGTCGTGATTGTATCTGCCCATGGCAACAAAATAATACAAAACACAAAAATAAATCACATTTTTAAAAGGCTTGTATCCACGTTCTGTCTGAAATTCCATGTTTTGGGTGGCTGTCGGGCCTGCAGTCCTATTTCACTGCAGTCTGTTTTTCACATGTTGCTTACTAAGTTATTTTATTTGACCAGCTTAACTATCAGTGGACCTTGAAACAGTGAATCATATCCTTTTGTGGGTGATGTGTTAATATAGATCATAATATTTGGAAGTTAAAAAAAAAATACCACACAGAATGATTGGTGTTGTTAGGAAATTTGCAGAGGCAATAGTAAGCACCCTGTCAGATGTTTCCTCTTACTCACACTAATCTGTCAGGGTTGAAAATCTTTTCTTTTGTCAATTTAGAATGCATTCTATTAAAAAATTATTCTATTATTGTATTGTATTTCTTGCCCTTATTGTATTACTTGTATTGTAACACTTGAAATGTATTTGCTTATGATTGTAAGTCACCCTGGATAAGGGTGTCTGCTAAGAAATAAATAATAATAATAAAAATAAAAGTATGTTTGTAACATCTTGTGATGGAAACTTAAGTCTGATGGTGAAGTAAAAGTGTGCCTCTATATTGCTATTATTTGTTTTTAATAGTTTGTTTCTTTTATTGTTGTTGAATAAAAGTGCTTAATTGAATTGCTATTTCAAAAGCTGCCTGATTTCCTTCCTTTTTCCCTGATCACCTGGGCCTACCCCTGACAAAACACAACTTTATCTGCATTTCTTGATTCATCTTATTGGGTACCAGTTAACTGTGACAGTACATGGTCAAACTATCTAAACCTTTCCTTGTTTTTTTTATCAAAATGTCATGCTGCTTTACAGTGTGGTACAATGTAATTTAAGTGTTTTCAAGCAAACCAACATGTTTTCATTCTCTTTTTTTTTGGGCTGCTAAGACTTTCATCCACTAGTCCTCCACCTTTCCTGCAGAATGAAACAGGGTGGATTAATACAATGCCTCAGGATTAACAACCCTATGTTAAATTCTTAGCTCAGCAGTTTTAACCTTACTATTGAATTTTCGACAACCTAAAGACAGATATGTCACTCAAAAATGTACTATGAAAACCCTGGTTTTACTTCACTTAACAGTTCTATAGTGACACCTTGTGGATGTAAGACCATACTACACACCTGTCCAAATATAACAAATTGTTATTTTATGAAAACCCAGTAGTGTCACACATATGTATTACACAGTCAAGAAAAGACAAATATAAACGTTTAAAATTGAATAATCTTTGAAATACTGTATTACAGCACATTTGAACACACGTTTGCAATAACATGTCCCTATTTTATAACTGCATGTGAGACTAGATAGCAGATGGAAGTGGATGATAGGTAAAAAGGAATTATTTCATGAGCTCTAACCCCTTTAACAGCTGACTTGGCCATTTTTAAGGGGGGAGCACATTTCTCCATTTTCCAGCCATGACCTGCATTTTGTCAATAATTTGGTGAAATTAAGCATTCTGGAGATTTCCTGAAAAAAAAAAAAAAAAAACCTTACAAAGCAAATGCTTTGTATACCCAAACATCAGATGACTAATTATATATATATATATATATATATATATATATATATATATATATATATATATATATATATATATATATATTATTATCGCTTAATCGTTCATGACAGACATTTTACCAAGCCCAACTCAACTGTCAAAGTGAACAGCCTCTGACGTCACTTCTGGGAAAGACTGAAGAGAAACATAAGGCAGTTCTGTAGTGTGGTTTGCGTAATTGTATCTTAATTAACAGATACAATAAACAGAATACAGAAATGGACGCTGTTCTTTGAAAAACATATCGGTTTTAAGAATGAGGGAGATGGTAGACGTTCATAAGTTACCGATCATTTGTGTATCCTGGTACAGTACTGTGAAAACAAGTTTGTTGACGTGATCTGCTGTTGCTCAGGCCTGTGCGGAGTGGGTTGGAGAGACTTGTTATTTAACTAACAGACGAACATTAAGAAATACAAGGTAGCGGTTTGTTTTTTGTCAGAAGAAAGCTCTGGATTTTGCTCCTGAATAACGTCAAATATAACTGAAAAGAGTAAGTTATACGCCAGCTTTTTATACTGTCTTATATTACAAAACAAAATAGGCCTACTCTGTGTCTGTTCGACTTGTCTGTCAACCGTAACTTAGTCACACTTTTGAAATCAATTGTAATAAAGGTGAAGTCGTAAGATCATTAAAATTATAATACTTTTTTTACGACGTCGATGAACTGTGTCAAGACTAGATTCGCCATAGCAGTGTCGCAGGAAGTGTGTAGGTTGTTTGTCCTTAGTGAGAAATGTGCCACTTGAATTATCTTCTAGTACAGTGCGACTGTATCTCTGTTTTAGGGATCAATTTAACTGATTAGTGAGAGGCAAACTAGGAGGACTGCAGTAATAGTGACTGTATCAGAAATAATACAATAATCGATTTATCCATATACAATAATGGTTTTCTTGTGAAAACATGGTATTTCCGCGATATCACCTGTCAACGATATTTAATATATTATTATTGTTAGAACAATGAAAAATGGAATTGATGGACAGTTGGTCCTCAACATAATATAGTGTGCATCTTCATTGATATGTTTTGCAAAATTTCATAGATCCCCCATTACTGCTAGTGCTAATTGGGGTCTGTTAACAGTTAACTGTTAACTGTTAACAATATTTTTGTAGTCGTAGTTAATGAAAAAAGGCATATATCTTACCCGCCATTCACTCGCTCCCAAGGATTCAGGTGTGTTATTATTATTATTATTATTATTATTATTATTATTATTATTGTCTTAGTACAGATTTAATGTTATTATTTTCAGTAATTTGTGTGGTGTGGAAATTGATTTTGTTGCCATTATTTTTTCTTTTTAAAATATAGAATATGGAGAAGCCCCCATTCAGACAGATTCAGATATGTGGAGTCTGGGAAATGAAGGATAAACTGGGAACAGGAGGATTTGGCAACGTCTATTTATACCAGCATTTGGTAAATACATTGTTTTTGATCAGTATTTATCTAATTGTCATAATCTAGTGCAGGGCTTCCCAACCCTGGTCCTGGGGACCACATGTGTCTTCTGGTTTTCATTCCAAGGCTCTCAATTACTTAAATAGACACTTTAATTGAACTAATAATTTGCGTAATTAGACCTTTTTAATTGTTCTCCGCTCCTAAAAAGTTGCAGAGTTCACGTTACTTATAAAATGTTATAGCTAACTTGAAACCTGCAACTGTTTAAGAGCTGAAAACAAGTAAAAAGGTCTAATTAAGTCAATCATTGGTTCAGTTAAGGGTTGAGTTAATTAATTGAGAGCTCGGTTGAAATAAGAAAACTGCTGACTGATACTGGCTTCACAGTTGCTACACAACTATATTATGTCACATTGAAGTGTATTTAACCATTTTAGTGTTACAATAAATTCTGCCATTTACGTATACCAAAGGGATTTCAATTTCTTAAGTAAATATTTTGGACCTTTCTGCACCCTAATCCCAGCCACTACATTATTTGGTCACGTGATTAATTTCTACCATGAAGAGAGTCATGAGTTCATGAATATACCCATTTACAATTACAGTAGTCTCCGCGTAGAGACACCTAAGAGAAGACTTCGCCTAAAAGAACACCCATGTGGTGAAACGGATTCTTCCCACTGTAAATGCCACGGCTTAAGGAACAGGAACTTCGCTAAAAAGAACACGTTCTTGGCACCAATAGCGATTCGTTCACAAAACTGATACAGTACTGTTTTGTAACCTGATAACTCCTCATCATCAAACTTAAATTAAAATGGTTTATTCAGTCTTTTCAAAAGTGACTTTTCATTTCGAGAGTGTCTTGAGGCACACTGATTAGTTTGTTCAGTCTTTTATTCAGTCCTTGTATTCTGTTCAGTCCTTCTGTATTGTGATTTCCACGAGTACACCTCATCAGTACAAAATGGCACATAAACAAACGGCAAAACGCTCCGCTTTTCCTCTTGCTACAAAAAGTTGGAAATTGTTCGAGCTCTTGAAAAAAACCTGAATCAGACACAAGTCGCCAAGCAATTTGTGTTTCCCGTTCTGGTGAATTGCTTCACCATTCTGTTAAAAAATGTTGTGAGTGTCTTTAATATTTCTCCTGTATTCATAATTTATCTAGAGCTGCAACTGCATTTTTTAACATGTGTAAGGGTGCTGTGTTAATTTAATTTGACGGTTAGTTTATTAACATTAGTCTGTCTGTTATTTATTATTATTATAGTTTATTAACATACACTTGGCTATTGCTTTTCACTTATTCAGTTAATTTCAAGTGTTGATGCACGTGCGTCATGAAAAGTAATACATGTTTATTTATTTATTTATTTATTTATTTATTTATTTATTGATTCATATTGTGTCTGGTGGTCAACACTGTCTTAGAGAACACTTTACCTAAGAGAACACTTTGCTTGTTTTCTGAGGGGTGTTCTCATAGCTGGAGACTTCTGTACTAATCTTGTTAGTATCCTTTCTTTTTGTCTTTCAGGAAACCAATGAAAAGATTGCTGTTAAATCATGCCGCTTGGATTTGAATGCAAAAAACAAAGAGAGATGGAGTCATGAAATCCAGATTATGAAAAAGTATGCTACAGTGTAATATCTGTTTTCTTGTGAAATTCAAAGCAAAACTGAAAATACTGAGGAAGTATACAAGAACAACCGTGTCTAGTTTAAAGTAGAGGATGTGGTTTTGAGTAACACCACCTTTTTAACTTGGCTTCAGGCTAATTAAGTACACAGTAACCTTTCTTCATTGCAACTACAACCTATACATACATAATATAAATACATACATAAAAACAGGACAGGGCATGTTGTGTTTGGTGTATTTATTGAAATTATATTTATTTTATTTTTCTCCAAGGCTAAATCATCCAAATATTGTAACAGCACGAGACGTACCTGAAGAAATGAAGAATATTGCTTTTAATGATCTTCCACTTTTAGCTATGGAATACTGCTCCCGGGGTGACCTGAGGAAGGTAGAATGATGAAACTTTGTTGTGTTCATGATCACATAAAACGTTACCGTACAAACTGATAAATGTTGTTCTTAATACACAAGCATTCGTAAAATATTTAGTTTTATACAGTAACTAATAGAAAAATAATTCAGGCCTTGTTCAACAACAACAAAATCCCCGAGAATATGGTCATAAAACAGTGATGCAAAATCTGCTAACATGATGATACAAAATGGCTGTTTTAACATGCTGTTAAGTTTTGTGAGGTCCTTAGTTTTTTTTTAATGGCAGGGTTAAAGGACAAAGAAGAAATGGTTGTCCAGTTGCAGAAAATATATTTTGTACTTTTAATGATAAATTGGACAATGCACCAAGAAAGTTAGGAAACCAAATTTATCTGCCTGGTGTGGTCATATATTAAGTAAGTGATACCAGACCAAAAAATGTAATATTTTATTTTACAGCTTTTAAATAAACCAGAAAACTGCTGTGGGCTGAAAGAAAGTGAAGTGCTTTCCTTACTCAGTGAAGTTGGTATGTAAGGTCAACTGATAAAAGAAAGTGATTTACTGTACTGTAATTCATGTAGTATTCTAATATCTAGATGCATGTATCCATAAATGTATTTTTATAATTTATATATACTATATATTTTATATGTTTTTTAGGGACATCAATTATAATATAAAAACAACATAGCTCAGGGTTTGTTTACACTAGCAAATTGATTACGGTTCTATTGTATGCATTGACATAGCTGTGAAATCATAGATAGATTTAGCTGATGATAAAGAGTAACCCTGGCAAGCACCAGGAAGCTTATTACATTATCTCAGCTGGAAACCAGTAAACTCAAAAGAAAAGATACAAAATCCCAATCACCTGTATTAGTTTCAAAATAACTTCTTCCAGTTTCTAAGACTTTTTGTCTTTATTATTGTTTCAGGGTCAGGTATCCAGTATTTGCATGAAAACAGAATTATTCACAGAGACCTTAAGCCGGAGAACATTGTGCTTCAGGAAATCAATGGAAAGGTGAAGCAAAAACTTTCTTTATGCTAAATAAGGAGCCGTAGTGTTAATTATTTTATGGGAATGCATTGATGCATTGATTTTCATTGATGTGTGCAAGCGACTTGGCTTTCTGGGGAAATTATATACAGGGGAATGGGGCATTGTAGCATTACAATTCAGAACTAAGACTGGTTCAAACACCAATAATGTAATCTTCATGTTTGCTTTAACATTTTGTGACAACATTTAAATGGAATTTTCATTTCAACAGTTTCAGTATGAGCTTTACAATTCTTGCCATAAATAAGCTCTAATGATACTATAAAAAAACTAAAGACCTGTATTTAAAAGAAACCATTGATTATCTTTAAAAGGTTCAACCTTTTTATTTTTAAACAATCTACAGTTGGTACACAAAATAATTGACCTGGGATATGCAAAAGACCTGGATCAAGGAAGCCTGTGTACATCTTTTGTCGGAACATTACAGTACTTGGTGAGTATTTCTTGAAAATGTGTGCGTAGAGCTGGATAGTGTTTGCTTAGATTTTGTTGATGTCCTTTGGTGTTGCTGCTAATATCTGATTATCTACGTTAATTTGTGTGCATCGAAAACCTGAAGAATGTTAAATGTTGTTGTTTTTTCTAGGCACCTGAGCTGTTTGAGAATAAGCCATATACCGTAACAGTAGATTACTGGAGTTTGGGGACAATGGTATTTGAATGCAACTGTGGTTTTCGTCCATTTTTACACAATCTTCAACCTGTGCAATGGTAAGAAATGTAGTACATTTCAACGAAATGAAAGTACTTCTCATGACTAAATAAATAAAGTAATAAACATCATTCCCTAACAATTTAGTGGAATAGTTAAAAACTTTTTTTACTGTATTGATTGAATTTGATAACCTTTCTTTCTTTGGTTTTAAAGATTGCATTTGGGATTGCTTAGAGTCAGTGCTGCTCCTTCATTCCACATTAATACATAGATATGTGCTAGTCTTATTTATGCTGTCCTTTGAGCTCTGTAAATTAGAGGTCTTCACGGGTCCAAATTAATCAACCCGACCCGGCCATGAACCGACTATTTTTTATCCGACCCGACCCATTTAAAATTCTTGTTATTAGACCCGGATCCGGCCCGAAAAAACAGTGGAACGCTTTTCCTTTCCCCAGCTTAGTATATGCACTGACTAGACACAGTATTAAAGCAGTGTTTTTTTTCCAGTCAACCTGGAAATCTGGCTGAACAACAGACAGTGTTTATTCCATCATAAACCTACACAGAGGACTGTAAAATTAAATATATAATATGTTTGTGTAAAAGACACAAAGATAAATACATAATCTGAAAATCAAATGAACTGAAGAACGATCTCGTAAATGCGTGATTTTACTACAAACTTAACACAAGCAAATGGAATTGAGATGTAAAATTTGTGTTTTGCAAAACTTGTTTTCCTTCTTTGTCCACAGTAACAACAAATGATTCCCACACCGCAGACTTGCATTTTTCTGTGAGCTTCTGTTCATGGAATTTGTTTTTCTTAAGTTTTTCTTTCACGTCCTTCATAAACAAATCCATTACTCTGACTTTTAAGAATGATCTAAAAGAAATGCCTTCGATATGGGTCACGTGTCTGCTGCTGTGCTGCAAGCCATGTCATGTGCTACTGGGGGAAGCCAATCCACGCAACAGGAATTACAAACAATGATATTTAGTACCAAAGAGAGCTTTTTTAATAGTAATAGTTTACTGAGTAAACAATGACCTGACCCAACCCTAGTGTTGCGTGACAATTTTGCACCTGAAAACCTGTTCGGTACGGGTTGGGTCTCAGGTCCTCAGGTCCGGGTAGACCCGTGAAGACATCTACTCTTTATGCTGCTAATTGTGTTTGAAGCACACAGGTTTTTATTGTGTTGTTTGTGCATTGTGATTGTTCTTTTTTTTTTAATGGTTTTTTTGAACCCCTTGTAAAGGAGGTCTCGGTCTCAATAGGTAAATCTCCTGGATTAATAAATAAACAATTAAAAAAAAAAAATGCAAATAATTTTAGTTGAATTGACTAAATACGGTATGTTTGAGAAAATCTGATTTTGTTGCCTCTTAGTTTGTAATGGAATCAGACGTGTCTTGACTATAGGATGTTATTTGTATACAAAAGATCAGTAAAAGGTACACCAAAATATTTTATTTATCTTGCACATTAAAATAATTGGACATTTGCCAATACCTGTTTCGTGTGTGTATTTGAGGAGGTATTAAAATGAGAAACAGCGTGCATGCTTTAAATTGAAATACCAGAGCTATCCATCCCAGTAACCAGGCACAATTTTGCCTTCCGAAACTCAACCCAATCATATTAACACTATTTTGCAGGAACAATAAAATCCGCCACAAAGGCCCAAAGGATATCATGGCTGTTGAAGAGATGAATGGTGAAGTCAAGTTTTCCACCCACCTGCCGTACCCTAATAGACTTAGCAGGTCAGTTTCATTATGTTTTGAACCTTCATCATATGACCAATAAGAGAAGTGCTGTCCGTCACATAGTAAGAACCTCAACTCCTAAAACTTTGCAGTCACTTTGATGTAACTTCAGTGATTTAAATACATAACTGAATTTAATACCTGCCTCACATTTGCCTTTGTGGAGAGATACAGAAAATTGTACTTATCCTTTGTCCTTCAGAGATGTTTAAAGCCTTACCATTTTAATTGAATGCAAGTTCATGAAATGTTCATTTTAAAATAAACAATACCAGAAGCTTCTTTAAAGGAATGTCTTCATTTTCTGCATTCCTGAAAGTAACGTGTTTATTTTACAGAACAATGGTGGAGCCCCTTGAAAACTGGCTACAAATGATGCTGAAATGGGATCCTGTACAAAGAGGAGGGGGTGTAGACCCTGATACAAAGCAGGCCATATGCTTTTTATTTTTAGATCAGATATTAAGTATGAAGGTTAGTATATATTGATATCATACATATATTTTTTGTCTACGCAAAACAGTTACATTTTAGATGACAACAATTATCCATGCATTAAAACAACTTCGTACTGTATCTGCAGACTTTAATTTCCTATTTAAACAAACCAGACAAACATAAGAAAATGTAGGAAAGCATTACAAAAAAGTGTATTGGTAAGATGTTTCTGTTTTAACACTAAGCAGGTCATGTGTTGTCAGGTTTGTCTTTACAATGGAAATGCACTCTTTTTTTTAACTTTAGGTAGTGCATATCTTGAACATGGCCTCTGCAAAAGTCCACTCTTTCCAACTGTCTCCTGACGAAGGTCTTCACTCGCTTCAGCAACGCATTGAAGCAGAAACTGACATAAGACCCCTTAACCAGGAGCTGCTGCTGGAGACGGGAGTATCCCTTGACCCTAGAAAACCTGCTAGCCAATGTGTGCTTGATGGAGTGGTAAGGGCATTACTATTGTAAGGTTTACAGGTTATAACATAACACATATCACAAAAAATAATGCAAAATGGCATTATTATTATTATTATTATTATTATTATTATTATTATTATTATTATTATTATTATTATTAGTAGTAGTAGTAGTCGTAGTAGTAGTATTGTCAATATTAGTATTTATTTTTTGACAGAAGGCGTTCTGTGTATCTATACCTAGATCCAGATATATTTTTGTACAGTAAACTCCACAGTATTTTGTTGTTAAGATCTTGCTTACATGATTCTTTTTTCTTCCAGAGAGGCTGGGACAGCTACATAGTGTATTTGTTTGACAAAAGCGTGACTGAGTATGTAGGACCTTTTGCTGGCAGAAAATTGCCAGACAATGTAAATTTCATTGGTAAGTTAAGTCCTAGTTTTCACACCCATGCTAAAATGAAGTTATATGTGTACTTGCAGTAATGTGGTTCACACAAATGAAACTATAAAACCATTTTTTTTTTTTATCAGAACTCTTTTTTTTTTCCTGTAAATATTGTATGATAACCATTGGTTGCATTCTTTCATTTAGTGCGGGAATCAAAAACGCAGTTGTCTAATACTGCATTAAGGAAAGTGTGGGGGGAAGCAGTGAGTTACGTCTGTGGACTCAAAGAAGATTACAGCAGGCTCTTCCAAGGACAAAGAGCAGCAATGTACGTAGGTGATGTGTGCCTTTTTCCATTGTATAGCTCAATCAAACATTAGAAAGTATAGCTTTGATGCATGATGTGAATGTGTGTTATATTAAGAGGCTTGGTGGCCAGTGGTTAAAGAAAAGGGCATGCTACCAGGAGGTTTCCGGTTCAAATCCCCGCTCAGCCACTGACTCACTGTGTGTGACCCTGAGCAAGTCACTTAACCTCCTTGTGCTCCGTCCTTCAGATGAGACGTAAAACCAAGCATTTGTTGATGTATACTGCATCCCCTAGTCTCTGTAAATCGCTTTGGATAACAGTGTCTGCTAAATGACTAATTAATGATAATAATAATCTTCAATAATATTGTAAAATGTATTCCTTCATAAACATTTACATTTTTGTTTGTTGTTGCTGTTGTTGTAGGTTAAGCCTTCTTCGGTACAATACTAACCTTACAAGATGTAAGAACGTGATGTTTGCCCTCTCCCAGCAATTAAAAGCCAAGCTGGATTTCTTTAAGAGCAGCATTCAGTATGACTTGGAGAAATACAGTGATCAGATGCACTATGGAATATGTAAGTGAAATGCAGGGTGCAGCTGGTGGGAGTCTTTTTTTTCAAAACAGTCGCGAACCCCCCAAAAATGTAAACATTATGGAAAGTAAAATAAAATGAAATGATCCTGAATGTATTATGTTGACAAATAAATCACATTTTACAAATCATCCAGGGAGCAGATGAAAGTGAATTACTTGCTGTTTTATTATACTTTAAACTAGATACAGTATCATAACTCCAAATTCTGTGAAATGGATTGCAACTTGATTGTTTTTTATTGTCCTGCAACAGCTTCTGAGAAGATGTTGAAGACCTGGCAAGAGAATGAAGAGAAAGCTGCTGCTTATGCACAGGTATTTATAAATTAATATATTAAGTTATGATGGGATGTAACATCTTTCCTGTTGTGTAAAATGAGATCACATTTTCACAAACGTAATTCAACAGTGCTCCAAGTAAACCATTTTTTTTGGAGCCTGCAGGCTCCTATTTATTCATGGTTGCCTATTAACCCTTTGCAGTCCATTTATTAAGTGCATGTCAGGCGCGTCAGGTCCAATTTATTTTCACACGCGCAGTTTTTTTTCCACAGTCAAATGGGTTTAAAAGGCCCTGCATATCACATTATTTTTACATACAATTACATTATTATTTTTTACACATTATTTTTACATTTTATTACCCATTTACACAGTTGGGGTTTTACTGGAGCTATCTAGATAAAGTATCTAGCTCATGGGTACAGTAGCAGTGTGTCCCCCACCTGGGATTGAACCCACGACCCTCCGGTCAAGAATCCAGAGCCCTAACCACCACTCCACACTGCTGCCCCTACTTATTTAAGAGAATTCATTTTTTAAAGGTTTACCAATAAAAAATATCAGAGTAAAATTCTTGAGACTGATATTAAAACAGTAAATAAAACTGGAAGCAGATTGCAGAGTCTATTGAAACTTGCTGTAAGTAAATAATATACATGTTACTTTCTGTCCCACTACAGCAGGTGAGAATAGATAGAATTGTATTACTATTGCAAAGCAATTCAGTGAGCTATTCGATTGGGAAGGATTGATCATTTTGAACCAAGTACCATTCCCTTTCATGTCTGAACAGCTGAATACAAACATGTGTAAAAATGTTTACATTATAAATAATATTCACTAACTCGTAGCCACAGAAAAGTCCTAGTCATCAATAGACACACCTTCACCGCTGGGTTCAGTTCAGGGGATGTTAATTTCAATAATTAAACATTTTAGAAAAAACAGGAAAAGATGATTTGCAGGGCTAAAATGTTAAAACGTACAAGGATATCAGTAGAGATACAGTAGCAGCATCGTTCAGGTTATTTTAAGACTCTTGAGTGATTAGTTTGTGAAGCACGCAGCCAATCAGAGTGGTTCCTCAAACCATTCAGTTACAGATTTCTAATGCTGAGATAGTACTGTGCTTTAAAAAAAATATGCAACATCCTCAATGAATAGGCAACAAGGCACGTGCTACACAGCCATCTGAATAGACCTCTGGTGCATATGTTATACATATACAAAAAGGAACAAACTCTAAACAATATTATAAATAACAAAACTGTAATTAATGTTACATATCTATATGACAAACTTTCCTGCACAAAAGTGGTCACCTGTAGGCACGTAAATTAAGTTGCAATCACCTAAAGAGAAAGAAAGTCACCATAATTACCAAAGTGGTCGCTACTTGGCGCACTACACACGCATTCAAGTTACAAAATTCACCCTTTTCAACCAGATCTTCTGTTACAATCAGGTAACTATATACAAAAGGCAAAGCTTCCTGAATAACTAGCATGCTTCCTGGCTGTATCACAATATGCGGTGCAAATAATAATAATAATAATATTGTATAAACTACATGAAATATAAGTCTAGTGCCGGACCATTATTCATTATTATTGCTTCAGAAACAGAATAACAAGTTGCCATTCCCCATCATTCATCCAGAGTTTCATTGTTTTCTTATCATCATTGCATTGTTTTTCTCCTAAAGGTTGCAGAAATCAGCCACTTGGATGAAGAAATAATGTCTCTGCACTCCGAGATAGTCGAACTGCAAAGAAGTCCGTATGCAAGGCGCCAAGAAGATGTTATGGAGAAGCTGTGAGGCAACATTTATTTATTCTAGTCCTTTGTGATTCCTATTACAGCGTATCCCCCTAAATAGCATGAGAAAATCTGTTAGAAGTAGCTAGTTGGAGCATACTTTCTAGTTGGGATAAAGTTTATGAGTAATGTAAAAATCGCTGAATGTATATTCTTGTCTATGTATTATGTACCTTTTAACTATATCTAAAGAACCACTTGGGTGTGAGCATTCCTTAGTTGGGATAATGAAGAGTATATCATCAGAATCACAATTCTCCATTTCATTTTGTATGGGCATTTTTTCTACGTTCCACGTTCACATTTAAGTTTTAAACTTTTTTAAAAGGCCGATGTTAAGAAATATTTTTTTAATCCCCACAGAGAAGTGGAAGCAATTGAATTATACAAGCAACTAAAAGCAAAATGTAAAGGTATGTATGTGATCTAAATAGCTTCTAGTATAGATATTAATATACCCCTAAACTGTTTACCACTTTGATATGATTATCATTTGTGTCTTTTTTGTTTGTTTTTGTAGCAGATCCACAGCATGCTTACAGTGACAGTTCAGAGATGGTGAAAGTTATTGTGAAAACAGTCCAGAGTCAAGACCGAGTTCTAAAGGACCTGTATGCACATTTAAGGTAAAATGACTTTTCACAATAATACAAGTAGAGCATGAAATGTTTTCTCTAATGTATACCTGATGCCTCTGGCAAAATATATAAATACTATGACCAAAAATATTGAACCATATTCTGAAGCTTGTACTTTTTTCTGAGTAATATTCAAAAACTAAAGCAATGGTATAAGCAAGAGGGTGGAGCAGGTAATTGTAGTTCAGGGTGTTCTTTAGAGTTTAAGTAATACAAATGCTGCACTTGCTTCATCATAGTGCCCTTTGACATATCCATAAAATGGCTGAAAGTTAATGCATTTTGTGTTTTCATATTTACAGTAAGATTCTGTTGAGCAAGCAAAAGATCATTGACTTGTTCCCAAAGATTGATAAAGTTCTTGAAAACATCAAAGAAGCTGATAGCAGTGTGATGCAGATGCAGATGAAAAGACAAAGAGAATTTTGGCATTTGCTAAAAATTGCTTGTGTAAGTATTAGCTGTAGACATTATAACATGTATAAGGGTTAGCAACGTTGTGCATTTTAAACAAAAAAGAAGCATTCACTTTAATTGCTATTTCACTATATTTAAGTCCAATGTCTTGTGAAGTGATATGACCCTGAACACACACAAAAAAAAAAACTGACAGTTATTTTGTCAGAACACTGTACATAGCATGTATCCAAAAAAAAGATCATAACCTATCCCAGTAAACTTTTTCAACCTAGGTCCTGTGTGTTTATCTCTTAATTTAAGAAGTGTGTCATTAATGCTAATGTATTTAAATGTATTTTAATGTCAAGAGGGGTTCTTTTTGTATGCTCTGGGATAGAGATAATGGCTGGTTACTGCATTTGAATATTCAAACTGAACCTCTGGTGCTTTTCTCTGTTTCATTAGGCTCAGAATTTAGCTCGACCATTTATGACTCCAAGTCCTGAGGCCTCACAATCATTACAGCTGTCAGCATGGACACAGCAAGGACAGCCTATTGCCACACCTACAAATGCACCACATGCACTCACTTCTTTACCAGGAGCTAATGACAGGTAAAAACCTGAATAAGGGTTAGAATCAACATTTTTTATTTGTTAATCAGTATTGCTAAACAGTTGTGCCAAACATTGTTGCAAGTAACTGAATTTTATTTACAGTATTGCAGTATTTTCCACAAGCCAAAAGCTTGTTACAAATTAGCAGTTATGAAAACCATATTGTGTTTTTTTTTAAAAGCCTGAATGTGTATATTTGCCCCCTTTTTGTTTTTCTAGTGACTCTGTTTCCCGTTTACTGGAGGAGAACCAGAGGTACTTGACCCAGTTAACCAGTGTGATGCAGGAAACCACTGATGAACAATCTAAAAGCATAATGGTAAGCCCAGGTTAAAGAGAGCATACAGAGATACTGGAAGCTAAGCAGGTCTGATGATTTGGGTTAGGTCAAGGGACTATAAGGGAAATGAATATGCAGAAATTAACTTTTGCCATATGCTTATTTTTTCCATTGAAGCCTGTGTACAAATTTGCTAATTGTAAGGTACTTTTTTCCAACTTTGCATTATCTTTTGAGGTAGCTGAGCTAAGATTTATTTTTTATTTTTTAAATGTGGTGAATATAATTTTTTTTGTTTGTTTCTATACAAAATAAGGACAATGGAACATGTATTAAAATGAAATGCTTTGATATCGGATATGCGTTGGATTCACAGTAGTGAATAGATAAACAGATCAGTTCCACAGTTTTCCTGTGTTTTACCTTTTTTGGCTGTGTTCAAACCATTGCTTACTTTATTTATTTTTTTAAGGATCAAGACTGGAGTTGGACAGAGTAAGAAGTTGTCACTGAAAAATCGACAAACATCTACAATCATCTTTAAAGTTTCTTTTTGGCATTTTCTACTACAAAACACTATCAAAGGATTTTTCCTTTGAATACAGAAGTGTTCAGCCATCACTCACTGAAGCCTATTTTTATTGTTTCAATAATAATATCCACACCACTTAATTGCACTGAAATATACAAGTTTGTAATCCGCAGAGCAGATCCCATTTTGTCTTATTTCTAATCAATCCATCCAGCTGCATCCATAAAACTTTAAAACCAAGACATACATTTTAACAGCGTAGACAATATATACAGCACCTTACTTCAATAAGGATCATTGATACGTTGCCTTTGGGATAATTTATTAACCACTATAAAAGACCAAGACACACAGTTTTGGTCTTTTGTATATTGCTGTACATTTTTAATTCTGGTTTGTTGGAAGTGTGAAAGAATTTACCAGTTTTCACTTTTTTTAGTTACATTTTAATTTAAAATATCATAAATAACCATCCTATAATACTGTATAATTGTTTTGTGATCTGTAAAATACATTCATAGCTCAGTCGACTTTATAAGACTGGAAATACAAAGATTTGAATTGAGTGTTTACTGTGAGCCCAAGAGAGCATTGTATAAAAGTAATCACTTTATTAAAAAAAAAAAATCACTTGTCTTTGTTTTCACTTCAGTAAACTTCAAGACTAGAACACACATCCATCTTTAAAGTACTATGTAGGAGGTTCAACCATTCTATGTGTAGTCACAATACAGTTCCTTGGAATCAGAAAGTAGAATTATGTAAAGAACAAAAAGCACTACAACATGCATGGAAGTCTTGATTGTTTTCTCAGTGGTTACAAATGCACTGTAATAATTGTTTATTGCCTGTATCTTTTTTAAATTTGCTGTGTCACAAAAAAACTGCTTGGGGTTTGCACATTTTTGGATCTAAGAAGTATTGAGTGGAGTATTGGTGTCAACCTACTAGCTTAATATTCTTTATCAACACTTTTTTTCACTTGCTTTTAATGTTGTAGTATACAGTACTCCATAAAGAAGAATATGCCATCCTGATCTGTGATTTGATGTGTACGTTAAATACTGTATTGCCACATTGTAGACTTATGTACAATAACTGCCTTTTAAATAGTTTTGCCAGTGTAATTATTTATGTACATGTGAAATAAAATCTAAAGGCAAGTCCTGCTAACTTTTTTTAATGAATATTTCTAGAATGCTGCAAAGATTCATATGAATGTTATTCCTGTTTGGTTTATAACATTTGTTTCAGATACAAAATACAGCATGGAGAGTAAAAATGATATCCTCCAATAAATGCATTTCTTAGCTATTTGGTAGATTGGTAGGAAGCCCCAGTAAGTTACTACAAATTGAAATCGCTTTGTTATGTTGTACTTATAAAATCATGTATTGTACCAAGTCAGGTTGTATCATATAACTGCTGTGTAAAAGTCTTAGACACATTCAGGAATTACAATATATGGATGTTATGAGCATCAACAATTTACTCAAAGCCTCCACTAGTGTTTTCTACTATTATAACAGCTTTGACTTATTAATACAGCTTAGTTTGGGTGAGAAGAAACCAAGCTTGTCATTTAGCAATCTATAATGCACATTGATCAGAATCTTCAAAAATGTGTGATCCCAACAACTCGAAGTAAACTATACATGAGCAGCTAATATGAAGTGTTTTAGTAGCTAATCCATCACATTTAGCAATCAGATCTCATTGATGAACACTTGACTCATTGTCAGGTGTTCCTCGCTACACATCCATAAAGCTAAAACCCCACTTTTTGTACTGCACAGTACAGATCTATCAGGATTAAGTGTTAGCTTAAAACAAAATGGCTAAAATTTCAGTAGAAGGTTGCCATAGAATTGTGTTTCTGCATAAAGAATAAAAAACATTGAGTGAAATTATTATTATTATGTTTATTATTATTTATTTCTTAGCAGATGCCCTTACCCAGGGTGACTTTGACTCACAACACTCGATTTTCAAGGTGTGGTATCCGAAGCATAATCATCAAGTACAGAGAAACATCATTTGTAATTGACAAACCCAGGACTGGAAGACCCAAAAAGCTGTCTAACAAGGATGAGCAATACTTGAAGATAATATCCTTAAGGAATAGAAAGAAATGTTGAATTGACAACAGAACTGGTAGAAGGCTCAGGTGTCATCCATTAACAGTATGAAGGTCACTTTTGAACTTAAAGGATGTATTGAAGTAAGAAACCCTCTGTTAAGAAAGGGGAACAAGACTAAAAGGCTAGAATATGCACAAGAACACAGACATTGGACTATGGAACAATGGTCAAAGGTGCTTTGGACAGTTGAGTCAAAGTTTCAGTTATTTTGTCTGCTAAGAAATAAATAATAATTTTGATCTAATCGAAGACAGTATGTGTGATGACAAACAACTGAAACTTATAAAGAGCCTTGCTTGAAGCCAACAATTAAGCATGGAGGAGGTTCACTTCAAGTTTGGGGTGCATATCCTCAAGTGGTGTTGGAAAATTGCTGAAAATTGATGGTAGATTGACTGTAGCAAGGTACAAACAAATTTTAATCCACCATGCTATCCCCAGTGGTGCAAGACTTATTTGTCCAAACTTCATCTTACAGCAAGATAATGATCCAAAACACTCAGCTGGAATAATTAAAACTTACTTGCAAAAGAAAGAGGAAGCTGGAGTCCTTCAATACATGGAAAGTGCCGTTATTTTATGTCCACAGTAGAAATAGCATTACATCTACTAATGAGTAGTCTTTATTATCCAATATTTTGTATTATATTCATTAAACTATTATAGTCTGTTGTTGGCTCTTTAAACAATATTTAACGAAAGTTTCATTTTGATCAAACTTTGATGTAACTTTGAGAAAATGGCCCAATGATTTTTAGCAGTTCTAAATTTTATCATCAGCATCCTTTATTCGCTTCTGCAAGTGATACATCATGTGCAGGACTTGCTTGCTTTCACTCAAAGGTTGATGCCAAAAAACAATAATGTTCCATGTTTACTGTGGTGTGCTTTTGGTATGTAAATTGTATAGTCTAGGTTGTGCTTCTACTTTTTTTTCTTCATCAGAAACTGAAATCCCATTCCAACTGCTTACTCTACAGCATTGCTGTATAAACATGAGATTGTCAAAAACCCCATCTGGCATTAACAGCAACATTGAATAATATCAGAAGTAAACATGTCTATATAACATAATAAAGGTAATTATTAGAACTTAGCACTTAGTACATGTTACTAGAATTGTGTAACTTAGTTTAGCCAGTAATTTAAGCTTCATGCACGCTCAATAAGCTTATCACAGTGCGTTTCAAGCAGCTGGTGTTATTTGAAGCTGATCATGTTACCTAAAACTACAGTGATTTCAACAGTTTACCATTTGTAACCAGAGGCACCTCACAACACAGAGACCTCCCATTTAACACACTTTAATGTCTGCAGATGCACCTCTAAAGAAAAACGCTACTAGTTGATGGCGTCCCATGCTGTGACTAACGTCACGTGACAGTACTTGTACGCTTGTACATTTCACCATTTCACCCGGAAGTGTAGAGTCCAGTGCAACCTGCAATGGCTGGTGTTGAGTGGAATGGATAGCAGGGGTTTCAATTATTTCATTACGCATACAAGAAGGTACTGTTTTTGAAACTGGTGAGTTTATTATGTAACCAAATGAGGTCCTGATGCTTCTTACGCGAAGTTATCAATGTTTTGTGGAGATGGTTGTGCAAAACTGAGGGTTAACCACTGAAATCAATACGGTGTTGTTTGCTGTGCATTGTACCGTGGTATGTACTTTGTAACGACTAAAGGGAAGTTAACGGTATAGTTCGTGTCGTTAGCAGGGACTGTCGCAGTTTTTCCATTAATAATCGGCAATCTCACTGTTCAAACTGTACTTTCACATCAGACGGCGCTGTACAGCACAGCGTGCAGTAGAGTTTAGCAGGATATTTTCTGGTCACGAATTGAGTGACGGTTTAAAGTGCAATAGAAGTGGCAGCTAATGGAAAACAAAACAGAATTTTTGCATGCATACAAATATTGTACCTTATGAATACTTTAAATAGAGCTTGCCTTTGACGTATCAGACAGGGACAGGCCAATTCTGTGAATCATTTACAGTTATACTGGCTCACGCAAATTAGTGATCACCTTCGGTTGCCTACTGTTATACAGTTTTGGTTTAAGATCTATTTCATAATGTTGTTTTTTTTTTACAAAGTGGAATGAAATATTAATAAATACTAATGTCTTAGATTCTAAAATCCTAATCCTAAAAACTCCGTTATGAATATTATTTAAACAGTCAGGAGCCAGGAGTTTAATGTTAAATGCATTGTTCCTCCTTTTATAGCTGAATGAACAACTGTTAGTAACCCTACAAACCCAGATGGGACTTGCCCATACTGCGATAAGTCTAATCAGTTCAGAGCAGATTTACCAAGGGGCTGGTTGTTCAAACTTGTTACACGAGGTCATTTCAATAATATGCTTATGATAAGTAGCATTAGGAGAGATGGCATTTACTGTAAACGGGAGGTGCTGGCTAGAAATCTGTTGCAATTTATTTTAACACTGTCATTTTAATACATACAGATGGTGGTAAGTGTGACAAATCAGCCTTATGCTGTACAAGGGTTGTTTGTGCAAGTTACTGTATGCACGTTTCACAGTTCAGCCATAAAATGTACACAACATGTTTCCATTGTACTTATTGGAGATTGAGGTGCCTTATGCTGTTTATGCAGAATTACCCTACCCCATGTAATTATTAAATTGTGCAAATATACGTCTCCTGCTTTCACAAGTTTAAACCTGCTTTATCCAGCAGCTCTGCAATTTACATGGGTTCAGCGAAAAAAAAAAAAAAAGGCTACAGTAGGAAACAGCGTTTTTCATCCTAATGCAGGATGCAAGAATGCAGGAAACCCATTTTAAATCAAGTAACCAAGGAACTGCTATTGATGGGAACCGTTTCCTGTGTCATGTCTGTGTTGCTGGAGGCTGTAAAACCTGACCACTGAAGCGGTCACCTGCCAATAAATGTTTTTTTTGTTTTGTTTTTTTTTTTAATTAAAAAAATGCTGATCTGTATGTTCCTTGAAAAATGTTTGAATATATGTGTGTGCATGTCTTCAGCAGATAACCAGTAAGGATGACAATGGCCCATGTAGGAGCAGTAGTGGCTACTGTCACAGGGGTGATTGCTCTTCTTCTTCATTCTTCTATACACAAGATAGAAGAGGGACATCTCGCAGTTTATTATAGGTAAAGCTTCTAATTGTATGCAAAATTCCAATGTCGCTCGCATGCAAAATACAATCCTATAGATATTATTCCCTTGATTTAAACAAAGGATTTCCCATTAAAAGTCTCTTATCAAATCCATATAACCTGTTGGTCAAAATAAACAAACCAAACCAGTTTGACAGTCGTTTCACTGTGCACCATTGCCTGAGACAAGCTACAGTGTTATCATGCTACAGAGCTACAATTGAAAGCTTCGTGTACACAGCGTCATAAGAGAAATGTATGTATGTGGAAGAGTAAAATGCATTAAAATCTCAAACATGAGAAAATGAAACTCAAGGTTGTTGTGCACAATTCTGGATTATTTTTGGTTTCATGAACCATTTTAGAATGGTTTAGATGCTCCGTTTAAGAGTAACTTACTTTTAGAATATTTGATACACATGTTCGCAGTCTGCATTTGTTTCATAGTGCTGTAATTACCAATTAATCTGTCTAATGTAGTGCATGCAGATTTCAAATACTAAGACAGATATAATGTATATACATTTTTTTTTTGCCTGTGTGTGCACTCACGGTTATTGTATGCATGATGCATGGGTTTTTTTTTTTATTATTTTTTTTATTTTATTTATTTATTTATTATTTATTTATTTATTTAATTAAAATAAAACTGTTGGGCCTGATGTTTCATTGGTATTTTTAGGACAGTTGAGTTTTATTTCATGTGTATGGATTACCTGTAAAATAGTAGATTATATAAATGATATAAACTAGTTAAAAATTAACACCAGAAAATGACTAAAAGGTGAAGGTCCATTCAGAAATTAGTTCAAAGTCTCCACTCCTTCCATTATTTTGTTAATCTTTCATGTGACGCATCGGATGGGTTTTCCCTGATACGCCAACTTTATTTTATAGTTGCTGATAAAATGGCGACACCTTGTTTGACTGATTTTTTTTTTTTTTATGAGAAGGATTAAATTAATCCTTGCTTCATTGAAAAAAACGGATAATTCGTTTTTCTTTTTTTTTTTTAAATATATCTCGCCTTTGCCACTATTGCATATGATTTATATTCCAACCGTATTCGATGTATAAATACTAAGCATGTAGAAAAGTGCAGAGGCTAGGTTTTGATTTAGGTCCCAGGTTCGGAATGTTCTGCAAGGCAGGCACAGTAACTGCTACAGATCTGTTAAGTAATGATGCCTGTATTAAAAACAACTTAAAAGGTTATAGTAGAGTAGTAGTTTGAGCTAATAAATGCATTTTAAGTACTCCTTGTATATTCTGTTACAGAGGTGGTGCTTTGCTGACTACGCCAAATGGTCCAGGCTTTCATATTATGCTTCCATTTATTACAACATACAGATCTGTTCAGGTAAGTGGTACTCAGCCTTCCTTTCCATTTAACAATTGTATATTTAAAAAAAAAATGCTATTAAAAACAAATGTAGACATGTTTCTGTGCAAGGATACTTTATATTTAGTTGTCCATGAAAATTGCATTTTTTTTTTTTCTTTAAGGTTAATAAAATGTTTTTAAATGCTAGGAGGATGATAATGCAGTAATAAAATTGGAATTATTACCATTATCACTTTATATGTAACAGATTGTGTAATTTTTATTTCCTAGACAACACTACAAACTGATGAAATAAAAAATGTGCCTTGTGGGACAAGGTATGTGTTCCAGCCTATTCTTGTGTCCTTAATAATGTTTGAATGGGCAAGGGGGTGTTGAAAGAGGTGTACTGTATGTGGGATGACTGATTCAGAGTCTCCTCCCTTCTGTGGGTAAAGTAGCAGAACTAGTGTTAACTCTTTAAGCCTGTGTGATTGCAGTCATTCCCCCAAAGAGCCATAGTTGTTTGTACCAAAACTTTTCCTGTTGATATTAATAATATAATTACATGTGTGTTTTTTTTTTTTAAACAGTGGGGGTGTCATGATCTACTTCGATAGAATAGAGGTGGTCAATATGCTGGTTCCATCTGCAGGTAAACAATACAGCTGTTTTTTCAACCTCTTCTGTAGGTTTTGTTAGTGGCTTGTTTTGTGTAGGGGTCACGTTCACTTGCATGCCTAATGACTTCTAGGTATATGCTGACGCATAGTTCACACACCCTAGTCTCTGTAAATCACCTTGGATAAAGGCATCTGCTAAATAAACAAATAATAAAATAATATATATACAGTATATATTCAGTTGACATGGATTAAAGCACACAGAGTGTAATTATTGTAAAGATTATTTGTTCACTGAAAGCTTATGATCCCAAATTGAGTTGTTGTAGTATAATATTTTTGGTCAAGCTTGCCCTTCATTTGTGTGAGAAAAAAAATAATGCTAACATGGCATACAGAACAGTAAGTGGAATGCAGTACAAGTCAAATATGTAGGCGTAGAAATTAGAAGATACATTAGGGCAGGGGTCTCCAACCCTGGTCCTGGAGAGCCCCTATCCAGCAGGTTTTATAGATGCCTTTACATCATCAGTGGCCAAAGATCTGGAACACATGTTGATCTTGACTAATTAAGCTATAAATGCAATAAATTCAGAAGCTGTCCACTGCATAGCCCTTAATGGCTTGTGGTGGTGGTCCTTAAATCCTGTTGTCCATCATTTGGTGTCTCCAACTAGTTATATTGATGAATGTTGTGGTGGTGTTGTTTTTTTTTCACATTTGGTTATGCATGGACACAAGATTATATTTACCCTACCTCCCATACAATGCTGCACAGTGTTTGGTAGAGTTGATAATATCAGTCTATTCATTATATATAGAGAACAGAGAAGACCACACAGAATTATTTTACACACTCACAAGGTCGAGAGCAAAATGTTAATACAGCAGTGGTACTCAACTCTGGCCCTTGAGATCCAATCCAGTCCAGGTTTTTACTCCAAGCATGTTCTAATTTGTTAACTGAAGCTGCTAAGAGGCAATTAACTAATTTAGGACCTGCTTGGAGTAAAGACCAGGACTGGAATGGATCTCAAGGATCAGAGTTGAGTACCACTGGTATACAGTCATTCTTTGTTTCTAAATAACTGTAATTTTAGTGATTGATTTTTCAACCCATGCTCTCTTTATTTTCTTTGTTTAGCTGTTGACATTGTGAGGAACTACACAGCAGACTATGACAAGACATTGATCTTCAACAAGATTCACCACGAGCTCAATCAGTTTTGCAGTGTCCACACCCTCCAGGAAGTTTACATTGAGTTGTTTGGTAAGTGTTAGGCATTACTGGGTGGGATGGGTAAAAAGGATGATATTTTACTTCATGGTGCATTATAGAAACAAGCAGAGATGGGTCACAATGATTTCTAAAGACAAAGAAGCAAATGGTAAAACAAAGGCAGGCAACGCGATTCTGTAATTGGTAATGTATATTTAATACTTTTATTGTTACAGATATAATTGATGAAAATCTGAAGCTGGCACTACAAAAGGACCTGAATGCAATGGCACCAGGTCTTACAATTCAGGTAGGATCATATCCCTAATATTCTTTGCTAAAATTTTGCCAAAATATTCCCTTAAATGACATTTCTTTAGGTTTAAACTGGGGTCCAAAGATTTGTTAAAAACATTAAAACATTGAAAACATGTTTAGTAGAGCAGGATCATGGAATTCTGCTCTTGCTGATTCTGAGTTTTAGGTTTTGCTGAAATGCCCTAAAATAACCCCAATCAGTAAGGGATGGTTATCATATCTGTAAAGCTTTGACTAAACTTAATCTGGTCCAATGATAATCTAAATAATACACCAGTATGGTTTATATAGGCACTATATGTTAATGTTTTCAGAAGATGAGACATAAAAAATGAGGGCTGCTTCCCAAACATGAAAAGTTTCCATGGCAGAAAAAAGAGAAATGTTTTTTCCATGATGATCACGCCTGTGAATTCCCATTCCAACCCCTAATAGGATACAAGAACTCCCCTGTGAAATTTCTGAAATAATGAAATGGTTTCTTTTTTATTTTTTTTATTTAGGCAGTTCGTGTTACAAAGCCAAAAATCCCAGAGACTATCAGAAGAAATTTTGAACTAATGTGAGTAATCTGTTAATCTTAATTGGAACCTAAACACACACAATATGGGAGTGTACAGTACCCTGGCCAACAAGAAAAACATTTGCTGAGTATGGGTCAATCGTTGCCAGTTTTACCTCTCGCAAACCACATGGCTTGCTTAATGTATTGGTGTATCTGGAAAGCTATTCGTCCTTGTAAAAATCAAGATGTCCCACAATTGAAGTGGCACCCTAAGTGATTTCTATTTACTACCAATGCAGAACAACTGTTATTTAGTAAGAAAGCGGTCTGAGTGAGGGAAAGCAGGCAACAAATTCACTGCAGTAAGTATTGTTTTCTTTTTGATGTTTTCTTATTAGGGAAGCTGAGAAGACAAAGTTGCTTGTTTCTGCACAGACCCAAAAAGTCGTCGAGAAGGAGGCCGAAACCGAAAGGAAGAAAGCTATTATAGGTAAAGAATAGATGAACTATCACTAGGGCTGTCGCTCGATTCACATTTTTGATCGGTTAATTTATGGCCATTAGTTGATTAACCGGTAGATTAATCCGTGCACATTTTTAATAAAGGTAACGATCTTATAGTGGCTGTCCTGCATAGTAATACTTAAATCAATAGAATCTAAAGAAAATAAATAAGCCCAATGGGAATTTGATCTTTTTTTAAAAAACATTTTTATTATTATATTTATTTTAGTAAATGTAACAGGTGTTACCTTTCCGCCCTAATAAACTTAACCCTATTAAAGATTTAGAGACCTGATAAGTCACACAAGCCCCAAGGGCCAGAGTAGCACAGTTCTACACGTACTGTTTAACCACTCTGGGCTAACCCCTGAACTATAAAATTTTGAACTAATGCACAAACACGGAAACCAAAAACACTCTGAGGTTTATAACTAAATCAACAGTTTATTATGTTGGTCAGAATAAATGCGCCATGCTGGATTTTACCATAGTGTTCACCACAGCTCTGGATACAATGCACACGAGTAACTTTGCAGACACATGTTTGGCAATCATTTAAAGCAGGGGTGTCAAACTCCATCCTCGAGGGCCGCAGGGTCTTCTGGTTTTCATTCCAACTTAAGCTCTCAATTAACATAATTGATCTAATTATTTGTTGAATTTGACATATTTAATGTTTTTCAAGGTCTTTTACAGTTGATGGTTTTAAAAATGCACTTGATTCAAGGTACGCGACCTGTGAAACATTTTGAGGCCTGAAGAGAAGTGTTAAGTGTGTCCAGTTAATCACATAATTAGACCAATTAAGTAATTGAGAGCTCAGGTGGAACAAAAGCCAGAAGACACTGCGGCCCTCCTGGAACTGAGTTTGACACCCCTGATTTAAATCAACATAGATAAACATTCCAGATCCAAATATATATATAACACCGTAGCAATTATGATTTTTACATCACTTTAACCCCTTTTCTATATAGAAGCTTAAAACCACAGTGTCCTGCCACTTCCGGGGAGAGAGTGTGCGCTTCAAATCAGCACTTCCCTAAATAGCAGCACGCATTTCTATTTCTACCCAGAATGCACTTTTAATGCGTGATTAAATAGTATTTTTTTTTATTTAACTGCGATCAACTCTTTAGTTGATTAATCGGTCTGATTAATCTGTTAATCGGAACAGCCCTATTGCTAATGCTTTTCATGATCACATGCTTTTCATGTGAAGTTGTGTAGGTTCCCTAATTCTTATACTTTTGACACCGACAGATAGAAACCAAATGAGTCAAATGTGTATTTAATGTATTCATAACACTGCTACATTTCTCACTGAAACCTTGCCCTGTTTTATACTCAGAGGCACAGAAGGTTGCACAAGTTTCTGAAATTCACTTCCAGCAAAAAATGATGGAAAAAGAAACTGAGAAGAAGATTTCTGAAATAGAAGGTATTTATTTATTTATTTATTTATTTATTTAAATAATTTTTATGCTTAACTTTCTTTAATAACCAGTAACTCATTTGGTGTGAATTAACTGACAAAGCTGTTAGAATGTCATCCCAGAACATTTATGCCAAGAAGGAAGAATAAGCTTGGCAAATAAAAAGCATGGGATAATTTAGGATATAAGCAGTTAAACTAAGAATTGGTTATGTTCCCTGGGAATAATAATTTGTGACATAAAATATTTGACTATTAGTCAATCTTATCCACTGGCTATTTTATGTAGACTATGATATTATTGTGCAGTATCCAGTATTACTTTGTTCTTCACAATGTTATTTTTTGAATTACAGATGCAGCATTCTTGGCGAAAGAAAAGGCCAGAGCAGATGCAGAGTACTACACTGCAGAAAAAACTGCCCAAGCAAACGCGGTAATACTTTTACACAACTAGAAACTTTTTTACAAAGAAAATGACAATGTTTCATTTGACTTTATGTACTGTGCTTTTCTTTCTCCATACAGTTGAAACTAACCCCGGAATATCTTGAGCTCATGAAATACCAGGCGATTGCTGCTAACAGTAAGGTTTATTTTGGCCAAGACATCCCAGACATGTTTGTGGATAACGGTGCCTTTCAGCCTAGGATTCAGCATGAAGAGGACACCGTTTCCACTGATCTTCTGGAATCGCTAGGAAAGGCAAAAAAAACAAAGAAAGCACATCGTACTGATTCGAAGGGAGGGTAACAGAAGATCTGGTTGCTTGAGATTTGGTGGGTAGATTGTGTGGCATGCTGACTTGTTTAATAATAAAAATGTATGATTGGTGCTTTATAGCTCTGACATTTACTAGTGGAATATGACAGGACTGCAGGTTTTATAAAGCAGACCATTTGTTTCTAAAAACTGGTTTGTAAATCTACAGTCTGGTTTTCAGATCAAATGCCTACACACCCTGCCTTGAATACTGCTGCATTATAACAGGGATGCCTAAACACAAATCTACCAGTTTTTTTTTTCTATAAGAAAAAAAGAATAACACCTCATATGCTTTAACACATTTTTTTAAATCAAAAGAAAAGTACTTGGATAAAAGTTAAACTAAATGTTTGTTACAAGAAGATACATGCTTTTTTACAGCTTTTATCGGTCTAAGCTAACATTTCTATACATATTTTCAAAAGGGGGTTGGGGTTAAACTTAAGGTTCTTCACAGAATTTCTTTCTAAAGCTAGGAAATACGGCCTATAAACAAAAGGTATAAATGCAATTTTTTTTCATGTTATTCCTAGTGCTTGACTGGAATGGTGTTCTTTCTTGAGTTTACACCAAGTAAACTTAGTTTATCTGAGATGCCTATTGTGAAAATATGCAAATATTGCAGTATGACAGCAGGAATGGTTAATACTACAATTTACTGAATGATGTGAATTAATTTGATTTTTGTTTCACAAATAAAACAAAAAAGAATTTTACTGATGCTGAGTTTTTAAAAGCTCTGAATGAATATGCACTTGCTTACTAGTTGTTTTGTAAGTAAGAGTATTTGGTGCAAACAACTAAGAATTGGTGACTTTATATTAATTCAATTTTCTGTTTTCAAGTGTGACTTTATACCTCATTGGTAATGTATTGAAGTTGAGGTGGGGCCATGCCACAGGGGTTACTAGCCTAGATACACCTAATGTGAACTGAATTGTGGGGTTCCTGTTTTAAGACCATACAAATAAATTACTGCCATTTCATTTGTGATACCACAAATATATAATATACATATATTACACACACACACACTGTAACTGGACAACAAAGTAATTCTGTGATATTCATTTAAAAACACAGAATGAAACATCTTTTGTTTATAATGGGTCATATTTGAAAAAGACTACATATATTTTAGAGAACTTCAAATTTGGTAGCAAGCGCTACTACGTGTGACATTTCTTGCTAAGTTTTTATAAGTTACTAACAGCCTACTCCTAAAAGTTGTCCAATTTAAGATTTTCAAAATGAATGACTTTCCATAAGTCAGGTTGGATTCATTTATCATTACTAGGTTTTTAAATGAAGTTATGCCAGCACAAGACAATTACCAGATTAAAGTAACACAAAGTTATTCATGCTTATACCTTCAAGGAAGAAAAAGGTGACTTGCGTGTGTATATGGCTGTACGCATTTTTGGAAGGAAAGTGAACAAACTCACTGAAATTACAGTACAGTATGATGTCTTAAAAGCTCCCCAGTTAGTTTCAATATCTCCGTCTTTGTTCTATGTGTTAACTGGAAATGGAACAGATGTATGGTGAGCTGGCACAGTATTTTAATCTGAAGAATTCACAACTGTCTAAAACCAAGTTTAAAAATTCAGTGGTAGTGTTTTGAAGAGCTTATGTGTTTGGATTTTGAAACCATTGATGTGAAAGACAGAAGTAACAGGAACAATGATAGATTTATTTTACAAACGTATAATGGTAATGTTGCTATGTCAGCTATTTCAGTTATTTCCTTGAATCACCTTTGGTATATTCTGTTAAAATAACAAATGACTAGCTAGTTAAGATGAGAATAGAGACCTACTTGCTCAGGTATTAATCAGATGTTTAAATAGAACAACTGGTATTGCTCAGAAACTTTTATACAAAAAAGTTATTTTAATTATTATTGATCAACAGAGAGACGGGTAAACAGTGAAAGCTGTAAAGCTAAACTAAATTAACCTGCCACTGGATACAGGTGCTAGTTCTTACTACATTTTTGTGATCTGGTATTTATTTATTTCTCTATCCACACTACCTAAATAATGCATGTTCAACACGTGTTCAAACTGATTTCCATTGAGGTTGTGCTTTTTTTTGGTAGTGTAAAGAGGGTAACTGCCTTTCCACTGACCAGGTTAATTCAGGTTTTGGCAAGAATGGTTAGTGAAGGATTCCCTGTGCTGGTTGAGTGAGCACTCGGCTCAAGGCACACTCCAAGGCGTTCTGGGATGGTGGAAGATTTTAAACCTGTTGCACATCAACATCCCATGTTAATTTGAAGTGCAGGATTCTAATTAAATGCAGGTCAAACAATAGATTTGTGATCTCAAGAAGCGTGCCTCTGAGCATGGCAATACTGACAGCTGGAAAAGAAGATTGTTCAGTAATATGTTTGGTGGAAGCTGGAGAGTGGATCTTTCTAGCCGTACAGTTTAAGCCTTGTTCATTTGAATCAATAAAATAATCCATATGTTTGAAATTAAATTGGAGTGCATTGATAAAATTAACCGTGACACTTTCTTTCTAGAATATACATTATTGGCTCATCATATAAAGGCTCCCATCACACACACACACACATTGAGAGAAAGATCACATTAACTGCTTTGCAAACACTATTTCTTCCTTAAATCCCATTGTTTATCTTGTGTTCATTTTCTTATCAGTAATTCCTCTTGTAAAATGTGACGCTGTACATTACAAATCTGAGTGTAGGCTTAATCCCAGAAATGGAATCTAATGCTACCACCTTACTTTCCTCTCTTCTGGTAAGTAGGAAGAAAAGAAATTCTAAACCTTGGCAAAAAGATAAAACCTTGTGAATGTTACTTTATACAATTCATGATGCAATCTCTGTATTTAAGGATTTATGTGCAACATTTACAAGCATTTTTGGCAGTGGTCACCACAAATAAAACCTATTTTGATACCACTATAACTTCTCTGATTGATCTTTTGCTTTTAGTCTGCCTAAATTCAACAACTGCAGTGCCTGTATTGTTTGGGTAATTTATGTCAAGCCTTGGAAAATAATTGGTTTAAAATTGATTTATTTTGGTCTGTGCTGTAGCTTAGGGTTGTTCACTATTTTGGTATTTTAGCATGTTCTCACTTTATGTTCTTGGGCTGTGGTATGTAATTTAGCCACAAGAGGGCAGTGCTTGAACATTGTTTTTTCTGAAGATGGAGTTTGTTAATTACCACTGGGGTTTGTATGGCCCCTAAAATTAAATAGGGGATATTCTGTATTCAGAGGTGATTGTTGCCATATAAATGGTTAAAAAAAGAATTAATTATGCTTGTGCCTTTTTGAACCCAACTTAATTATGTTCACTTAGTTCAGGTCTTGGTAACACAAGATAGACTTTTATTTGTGTTACCTGTGCTAGGATAGTAATTTGAAGCAATCCCATTTAATTTATTGTACCATATTGGAGTTCTCCAATAAAACATATTTGCTTTTATCTTTTGTCAGAAAGTAAAGTCACAGGAAAGAGCTGGCTTTGGGAAAAAGTGATTAATCTGATGTGTCGTGTGCCTCGTTGTTGTTATGTCTTTAGGTATTTGGGTTTCCTTCGTGACTTGGAGTCGGGATTATAATGTGTACCTTACTAGGAACTGTTGCTTAAAAATAGTAATAATAAGGTTGCTTTTGACTTTGATAGAAATTATTGAATAATGTGGCCAAGCAGCTAAGAATATAGATTACATTGTGTTATGATTTTAGAAACTAGAATCAAATTAACGAAGATTATATATATATATATATATATATATATATATATATATATATATATAATGAACACGAGAGTCATTTGTGCAGTACAATGCTTAATATTGAAGACTTGTCAGAATTTTTTCTGCCAAACTTTCAGTTTTGATGGCTACCGAAAGAGTTTCCGTAGGGACATTCATGGTCGCACTCTTGTCATTTTACCTTAAAATGATTAAATACTTCACTCCAGCTCATTTGTATTCTTCAACAAAAATGTCTTTATTTCTTTAAAAACATGGTTGTAAAACAAACAACGCGTTTAGACACTAACGTGTCTTCGTCAGGGTTTTTTTTTTTTTTTTTTAATTTAGTAATCAGCAATTATTTTTATTATTTTCTCCCAATCTGGCATATCCAATTATTTTTAGGCTCAGCTCACCCCTACCACATCCGCGCTGACTCGGGAGCGGCGAAGATGAACACACGCTGTCCTCCGAAGCGTGTGCCATCAGCCGACCGCTTTTTTTCACACTGCAGACTCACCGTGCAGCCACCCAAGAGTTAAGCGCCCGGCCAGACTACAGGGGTCTCTGGTGCGCGGTGAGCTGAGGATACCCCACCCCCGGCTGGCGCTCGGACAAATGTGCGCCACCCCCTGGGAGCTCCCGTCTACGGTCGGCAATATAGCCTTGACTCGAACCGGCGACCTCCAGGCTATAGTGCGCATCCTGCACTCCGCTTGGTGTGCCGTTACCAGTTGAACACTCAGGAGCCCCCTTACTCCATTTTTTAAAATGAGAAATGAGTGTACAGCATTCCGTTTATTTTATTATGCCCGTTCATTATTATTTTATTTGATCCCTTGACAGAACCTCAAACCTGCGTTGAGTTTTTCTTTAGGACTGGTGTGCAGTGCTATTGTGTTTCCTGCCAGCGGACGGTTTCCACCAGCAGCCTTGATGCCAGCTCAGCTTACTGCAACAGGATGTCTCCACACCCAGTGATGTGTTCAAGGACAGGAACCTGGAGAAATGCATTACCGTTTCCAGTATCAGTCACCACAGTAATGCAAACGTGGGAGCATTGAGCTCTAGCTCTAACGCAATGGACCACACCTGTTACCTCCGGTATGGAGGAGCTGTGGGGCCTGTCGCTTATTGGGGAGGCAGTTTGAATGTTAGACTGGCTAGACCAGTCAGAGAGGAACGAGACTTGCAAATTGACTTGTATTCCACACTTTATGTACCCTAACATTGTTTGCCTTTTTATTTCCCTTTCCACATTGGCGAGATACCTGTGAAGTAGATGAATAGAATTGTAAAATAAGCACTAAAAAATATTTTCAGTTGTCATTATGACTAACTCAGGTGGTTTTAAAATACGCTTTACACTATAGTTGTCTTACATCTTTCTCAGCCCGCTAATAGGAGTGTGGTCAATCAAAAAAGGATGGCCTTGTTTTTGGTGTTCACTTAGTTGGTTTTCTTGTTTCTTGTGGTTGTGTGACTCAATCTCTTTTTTGCAAATCAATCCCAGTCACAAAATATAACAGCTTCTCTCATCATATTTGGGGAGAGATCCATAAAAATGAATGCATTGATGTTAAAAATGTTAAGGCACCATACCTATTGAGCCAAGATTAAACCAAGAGCCTCTGCTATCTGTTACTTCAATCGTGCCCTACGTAAACAGAGACATGGCATTGCTGATTGCTTTGTCAGCAGGTCTTTATGGCAGCTCCCTGATAAAGAATATATCTATTCGTTGCACTGGGAAGTCATTCAGCATGCACAAGAACAGACTATCTCACACCTTATCTCACAGCCACTCTCGGGATGTTTGAAAAGCTTCAAAATCCCTAAAACTCTTTCTCACCCCAATCTCAAACCTCTTACCCATTACAGAATGTGCTGCAAGAACTGCAAATGAAGCTGAGCAAACCAACAAAGACCTAAAAATAAATCAATTAAGTACATACAGCACTACAATATGATTCAGTGTACCAAAGATAATTAACATTATCTTAGACATTTGTTTTTGCTATGTTATGTATTAAATATAGAAAATACGCTAATTCAGTTGCTGTTAGCTTCATGCAGGGTTTATTAATATCAGGGAACTGTGGGGAGTCTCAGACTTACAATCACTGGAATGCCTGATATTTTGGGTATGTAGTAAGCACTCAACATTTACATTAACTTTGTTGATAAAGATATGGCAGTTGAGGCTTTTCAACCTATCAAAAAGTTTGTTTTTAGTACAAACGACAGCAGTCTTGACCTTGTAATGGAAGGAGGCGACATTCACAGACTGCAGACTCAGTTACAGACGCTTTCCTATTCTCTGCAGACTCCATGTGTAATTACATTCTTCTGCAAATACTTATTTCAAATGATTAAATTGAACTTGTTTTTTTTATAATACAGGCAGTAGCATGATTTGCCAATGTTTGGTTTCAACAAAAAAAGTTGATACAAAACAGCTGTCCTTGTTTTGCTGTTTGTCTTTTAGTTTAGTTAAAAGTTTTAACAACACACTCTTCAATTCATTCTATTTCTTTTGGGAAATCAACATATTTACATTTCAATATAAATATCTTCATTTTAACGATAATCATTAAAATGAATGGAGCATGTTACAGTAAAATCAAATTAAACTTTACAACAAAACAGGGTGTTTCCATAAAGCAACATTTGACAATATAGGGTTAAATTAATTAGATTTATTATATATATATATATATATATATATACACACATACACACAGTTGTAGTCAAAAGTTTACATACCCCAATTGAAATTTATAATTTCTAGAAATTTCTTGAAAACAAAGAATTTTAAGAAAAATCTTTTGTAGTAAAAGTTTTGCTTTTGTAGACGACGAAAAAAGGTTATAAGAAATAGATGTTTACAATTATTTATTGCAGCATTTTTTTTTTGCAAAACTCAAAATGTTAATTAAAACATACAGAGGTAGAAGCGTTAAAGGGACTAGGAGCTCTTAAAATAAACAAATCCTCTGGGCTGGATGAAATCCTCCCAATAATACTCAAAGAAATGAAAGAAATTATTTACAAACCGCTAACTAAAATCATTATTATTATTTATTTCTTAGCAGACACCCTTATCCAGGGCGACTTACAATTGTTACAAGATATCACATTATTTTTTTACATACGATTACCTGTTTATACAGTTCGGTTTTTACTGGAGCAATCTAGTACCTTGCTCAAGCGTACAACAGCAGTGTCCTCCACCAGGGATTGAACCCACAACCCTCCGGTCAAGAAGCCAGAGCCCTAACCACTACTCCACACTGCTGGCCTGAAAAAATCATGCAACAGTCTCCTGAGACAGGGGTTGTACCGACAGACACGAGAATTGCAAACGTAATACCGATCCACAAAAAGGGAGACAAAACCGAACCAGGTAACTTATAGACCAATAACTGACTTATATTATATGGAAACTAAAATGAAAAATTACCTATATGGTAGTAGTATCCTGGGAGACAGCATGGTTTTAGGAAAGGGAGATCGTGACTAACTAACCTGCTTGATTTTTTTGAGGATGCAACAATGGATAATTGCAAAGCATATGACATGGTTTATTTAGATTTCCAGAAAGCTTTTGACAAAGTCCTGCATAAAAGATTAATTCTCTAACTGAACGCAGTAGGGATTCAAGCAAATTCATGCACATGGATTAGGGAGTGGTTAACATGTAGAAAACAGAAAGTACTGATTAGAGGAGAAACCTCAAAATGGAACGAGGTAACCAGTGGAGTACCACAGGGATCAGTATTAGGTCCTCTGCTCTTCCTAATCTACATTAATGACTTAGATTCTGGTATAGTAAGCAAACTTGTTAAATTTGCAGACAACACAAAAATAGGAGGAGTGGCAAATACCATTGCAGCAGACAAGGCCATTCAAAATGATCTAGACAGCATTCAGAACTGGGCAGACACATGGCAAATTACATTTAATACAGAAAAGTGTAAGGTATTGCATGCAGGCAATACAAATGTGCATTATAAAGATCTAGGAGTTTATGTTGACTCAGAAATGTCTTCATCTAGGCAATGTGGAGAAGCTATAAAAAACGTCAACAAAATGCTTGGATATATAGTGAAAAGTGTTGAAATTAAATCAAGGGAAGTAATGTTAAAACTTTACAATGCATTAGTAAGACCTCATCTAGAATATTGTGTTCAGTTCTGGTCACCTTGCTATAAAAAGGATATTGCTGCTCTAGAAAGAGTGCAAAGAAGAGCGACTAGAATTATTCCGTGTTTAAAAGGCATGTCATGTGCAGACAGACTAAAATAATTGAACAAAGAAGACTACTAAATTCAAGCATTTAAAATTCTAAAAGGTATTGACAATGTCGACCTGTGGCAAAGTGGTTTGCAGTGCGCACTAACAACAGTTCAATGGTGAAAAATGAAGCTTTATTATTTGCTTAAATAATAATAATAATAATGACTATACACAGTGATGTGTAAAGTCAGTAAAACCACGGGGTTCAGTCCTGAAATAATAATAACACACACTATACACAGACATGATCACGAATCCCAACAGTGAGTGCTCCTTCTGTAAGTGGTGAATTATACAGCAACAGTGAAACAGTAGTGCAGTGTAGTCCGGGGTTGATGCTGGCTGATTAGTGACAGCTCCCAGATAGTTTAGTAACAATGACAAATACAATTATTAATAGACAGACAAAAAAACACTCACGATTTAAATCACAGCACGTCCTTTACAGGTCTTTTCTGTAACCGTAACAAACGAACAGATTGCTTGGCCACATCCCCTGATATACCTTCAGTCCCGCCCCCTTCGGTAGCGAGTGCAATAACTTATCCTCCAATCCATGACTGACACCTTGCCTACTGCATTAGGGCGATGACTTCTGGTATTGTGGCTCTGCCCCCTTCCTGGATGGCCGACTTCCAACTGACCCTGGAATAAACTGGCAAACCATCCAGTCCGGGGCACACTGTTCCTGTTATACCGTGCTCTCACAGGTCGGGAGGGAGATTGTCGACTCGGATTCATTCGCTCTGTCACACAACCCAAGGGACTTTTTCGACCTGAAAAAAGAAACAAGGACCAGGGGTCACAAATGGAGATTAGATAAAGGGGCATTCAGAACAGAAAATAGGAGGCACTTTTTTACACAGAGAATTGTGGGAGTCTGGAACCAACTCCCCAGTAATGTTGTTGAAGCTGACACCCTGGGATCCTTCAAGAAGCTGCTTGATGAGATTCTGGGATCAATAAGCTACTAACAACCAAACGAGCCAAGATGGGCAGAATGGCCTCCTCTCGTTTGTAAACTTTCTTATGTTCTTAAATCAGATTTTGAGGGTGGTGCATATTGTGGCTTATGTGTGAACGGTTTAGATCTCGCAACCTTGCAATGTTAAGTTTTACTGTGCCACAATTTTTATGAAAACAAAATGCATATTATTGGCTGACAATTTATCCTTCAAAAAGTTATTTTTTACCAGTATGTCATAATAATAATATTAAAATGCTTTTATGGGTAATATTGCTTACTACAAACCAATCATCTGGCTTTGTGGAACAGAACCAACTATAATTCAACCTACGTTTAGTCATATGTGTTTTTATACTATTGTTTAAGAACAGCCTTAATCTAGAATAAACCAAACCAAATACAAGCTATTGTATAATATTCTGTACAAGATATATTAAATAGGAAGGAGAAGTTAACATATAAATACCAATTTTTGGAAATCAAAGTACAGCAAGTCTTACAATACAAAGTATCTGGCTGTGTGCCATCCAAGAACATAAGAGTGAATTCAAGTTCATGGGGAATTCCTTTGCATTAGCAATCAGATTCAATCACAGATTGTGTAACTTGTGGCAACTTTACGGCTATAAATATGAAAACTCAGGACTTGGAATCAAATGACATCAGTAGCTCAGGGGAAAATTCATAAAGACCTTCATTGCATCTTTTTTTCTGAAATGAGTAAAACAACCATTGGTGATTCTAACACTTTAGAGTAAATGGCTTTCCTTTCATTATTTTTTAATGCAGAATGGTGTTTCTCACTCAATTACCCCCTTATAGCTTTTTAAATAGTCCACTGTACAGCCCCTGTAATTCCTGCTGGCACTATATTGATGCAAGGGGAAGGTATTCATCCTAGCACCAAGGGAATTAACCTGTCACATGTTTACAGGGCAGTGGAGAAAAAACAGTAGTTAACAGCATTGAGCTATAAACTGTGATGCAATGAAGTAGGGATTTAAAAAAAGGGGCAAAGAGTATTTCCCTATTTTCTTCAGCATGGGGGTGAGAGACCTCCCAGGGAAGGAAATTTAACTGTCAGCAAGCTCTCACTGCTGCTGACCCAGTGGAAGTCTCTGTCTGTGTCAGGAAGTTCACAGATTTTTCACTTCCAGCTGGGAGCTTAAAAGGTCATGGTGTATAAAACATATTTTAACTCTTAACAGGCAGCTTCCCCTGGGCAACAAACCATTTCCTGAGCAGTGCCCAAAAGTGCTCTGTGAAGAAACCCTCTTTACTCGGGTGTAGCCAAGGTTTATGGAATGGGGTGGGAGGTTGTACAAGCACAAGTTTTTGTGGGTGTCATTTTGGATCAACGCAAGCCTAAAAAGTGGCCAAATTACACGGCACAGAAGAGTTTAATTCAAAATGGCACCTAATGAAAAAAACAGAACATTCTGTTTGAAGTTTCCTAACCTCTCTTTTTAATAAACCATGAGTGTAGCTCACATTTAAGACATTGTTCCCCACTAAATGATCAGATTAGATATTTTTCAAATATATTTCCCTTGCTTTAACCAAGCTAGAATAATATACACAATGTCAAACGTCGTGGCTCAAGGCAGGGCATAATGTGCTATGGGTATACATTAGATTCCAAACCACCAAAGTGACCCGTGACAGTCATTGTACAGCCCGCAAAATAATCTTGGCTGGTTCCCGGCCTCAATGCTCAGCTCAAGACAAGAGTCTTGCCCGTCTGCGTAGTTATCAGCCACAAGATGGTCATGTTTGTAGTTGAGGTTGTATGTACGCTCCATTAATTGGTGGGATCTTAATTCAAGTTGCAAATTATATCATTTTAAATCAACAAATGTTGTTTTCTTTTTCTTAAATTGATTCGAAATGTAATTTTAATAATTGAGGTCAGATTAATCATTAATGTCCAAAATGTTCTTGAGGAAGGAGGATACCCTGAACCCCCTCACTCAGCACTCCAGTTGATAAAACGTGGGACCTATGTATTCTCACCTGCAAAAAGAAACATACAAATCATTATGGGCCAAGACATTTGAAACGCTCTGTAGTTTGGAGTGTTTTAAAAAGTCAGATGATATGATTCAGAATGATTCACTTAATAGGTGCAATGCAGGAGTCCAACACTACATGATACACACATTCCACACAGGCCAGCTCCATAATCTGCGGTATTGAAGGCAAAGCAGTAAAGAGGCTTGGTGGCAGTCTGTTTCTGAATCAGCACGTTGACTTGCTGAGTATACCTCAGCCCTTGTCATGTGGTCAGATGGAATGTGGCTCACAGGACTGAAAAACAAAACTGTAAATCACCACAGCTGGCATAAAGATTCTTCTCATTTGATGTTGTGGTTTTAACAGAGAAAAGGTAACAAATTAAAAATGCACTGTAAGAAACTGAAAACAATTATTTTTACTTCTTCACGGACAAGATTCTTTAGAAAGCGAATACAAAAACCCATTTGATAAGAAGGTACTACAGTCTACGACAAGTATTGCATGGTCTGAATTTACTGCCAAACTTAAATCCAGACTCAAAACAAGGACTATAAATAGATGTGCAATTTAATGTATGCATAAATATTTTTAAAGTATCTCCTTTCATATGTGCATTCATATCTTAGATGATTCTTCAAAGGGTTTTGTTAACCAGAATGACATCATCCTTTGACATCTATCAAGCATGGTGCTAGTCCACCTTGGGTGGTCAGAAACCTAATGCAGTGACACTGACCAGCTAAGTAACTTGACCTGAGTCAGTTTCATATCCTCAACATTTTTGTAAATACTGTTGACCAAGTTCCTTTGAAAACTAGTGCATCCAGACTCCTGGATTTAAATAAAATCTGCATTATTTTGAACAGAGGCTGGTCCAGGGGTACACAGGAATATAGCAATGGCTCTAATAACACTTAAACGGGATTGATCTTTTTTCCTCCAAACAGCTAACTGTTGTCCTGCTAGGCATGGAAAGGATGTAGATATTTCAGGAGATATTAAAATCAACATTTTACATTCCATGACTGATCACACAATATATGAAATCCCCTATAGCTCCATATTTCATATTATTATGATTAATTAGTCATTTAGCAGACACTTTTATCCAAAGCGACTTTCAAAGATTAGGGGGTGAACTATGCATCACAACTGCTGCTGCAGAGTCACTTACAATAGGACCTTGGTTGTACGTCTCATCCGAAGAATATACTGTATACAAATTATTTTAAAAATTATAACAACAGTAATTCTTTTTATTTAACACATAATTGTATGTCCACATATTTGGATCCCAGAACCCAAAGGGGATATAAATACATTACAAATATTTTTGCTATTAACGATGGCACTATTTTGAATAGTTGGGTTGAAATTCCTTGCTTCATGGCTAAGTTCCAAAACCTCCAGTACTTCCTCAATGTCACCTAAGGAGTACAGGATATGCAATGAAAATTACATGTTGCACCTAAGCAGAATTCTGGATACATATCTACATAACAATGACTGGCACTAAGGCTGACAATTGTGGGGAGTTGCTCTGAACAGGGATTGCCTGGCTTCCCTTTCACTTCTTGAGACAGGGATGAGGGGCTATAGTGACCTGTGTGAGGAACAGCAACGTTGCTCAGACCACAGCTGCCTGTGCTTTGCCTGCCAAGTAAAAAAAAATAAAAAAAAATAATAACTATCATTTATGAGTACCAAAACTCACCATGCAAAACGAGTTTATAAAAAGTGTGTTTGCCTACAGCCCTGCACTGATGAGAAGACAGTGGGAACAGCAGTTCAGATTAAATTATACAAGAGGGTACACAATAACAAATCAAATTATATTTTAGTGTCTGGACTCGGCTGTGTTGCCAGTGTGGTGGGTACTGGGCAGAGTAAAGGTCAGTAAGATCCTTCCCTTGCACTCAGGAAGGCCTTTAATCTTGAGTTTCTTTGATTCCTTCTGGACATCTGGAACATGTTAAATAAATTTACAGCTAATACAGTCCCATTGGGAATTGAATGAGGCTAGTAATGCATGTTGTGCATATCATTCAGTGCTGGTAAGTCGGTTCCACATCAGAGCAGCTACTTATAGTGTGTGATTGAACTGTGAGTATGAGTAATCACAATATAAATGAGGATGCAGGGTAAGGACAAAGATTTCAAAAATACCCAGACACAAACAAGGATTCCTTTGTGTTAGACTGGTAAGAGTAGCAGAATATCCCATTTATAACATTACTGAATGGAAGGCTTTTAGAATGGGGGTCTTATCTTGATAAGATTAGGTCACACTACCTGCATGGAGATAGATTTACCTATGAAGGGTGTCTTTTACGCAATACGTTTTTTGTAGATCTAGAAAGGAAATCAAAACAATTTAGATCATTTCCTACCCTAAACAACAAAAACTATTACTACAAAGCATATTTAGTTTGTTTTTAATAGAAGTCAAAGTACTTTTCCTCTATCAGATCTTCTTGTTGTAAGACTTGCCATTGAACATGCCTTCCATGCTTGGACAGTATCTCTACCTGTGGTGGCAAACCAGTTCTCTTCTTATCAAGGTACTTGTAATGAAATGTTGAATCTCTAGGGTAAGACTTAAATCAAATAATTATTATTAAAATATTTATTTGTAACATGTGCACCCTTCACAAATTGATGTTCTTGTTCCTGGAGCTATGATAGCACCCAGCATAGCAGTCAATGCTGAGTAATTGACCACAGCATTTGAAGACATCGCCCTGCAGCTTTCTGCTACAAACAAACAATCTCATTGGTTTAGTACAATAAAGTGAGGCAATAGTGAGAGATCAAAAGGGAAAAATTGAACTATCCGTGTTTCAGAAATGTGTCTTTACCTTGTGCATCTCAATAAGCATGTTGTAAATAAATCCTTCCTGGAGATAGAGAAATGAACCACAATTAGACCATTTTGCTGACACAATGCAGGGGGAACTTTCCTAACACAGTGTTTTTAAGAAGCATCGTTTAGGTTCAGCTATAGTTTATAATTGGACCTAAAGCGAATGTAGAACAGCCCAGAACAGAATCCATTTTGTACCTTTCAGAAGTTACACAACATAACTGGTATTCATACTTGTATTAAATGTACATTAATCAAGCACTTATACAAGACAACAAAAAATATACACCTCTAAAATTGCATAATATTGGGCATATTTATTTATTTCGAAGAATTTACTTGATATAGACGGCTTAGCATACACAAGGTTCTCACTGAAGTATGTTAAAATAACAGCTTCAATTCATGTTTTTTAATATAACTAATTTTGACTGGATAGATAGTCCAGAGATATTACATATGTTGGCTCAGAATGGCTTTTTCCACAGCTTAATCATGAGTAACAATGAGTTATGTTTTAATAACTGGTCATGTCTCAGCAGGGGATAGTCCCAGTATTATCGGCTCTGTCTAGTCGTTCCCAATGTCCTGATGCTTTTCTCTGTCAGACAACCCAGAAGTGTTTTTCATTAGCATCTGAGTACCAATAGCAATACATTGGCAAAGGTGTAAGTAGTTGTTAACAACACAAAGGTGGGCCTTAAGATATTCTGTTTTCAATCCAGGGAGATAAGGATGACTTCCGGATATTCTCTTTTGTAAAATGGATGCTACCCAGTTGCACAAGTTTTGAACTAAATTCCAGTCAAAAAAGTAAAAAGGAAATTAATGCTATGAGGGAACAACATAAGGGACTCAAAATGTAGTTAGTGTTAAAAACATGGAACTTCCCTAGAAATGGCATTAGCCCCACATCAAACCACACTCAACAATGTGCTCCATTGTGAGCTTATTTTGTATACTGGAAGGAGACTATACAGTAGTCTGCAAGTAAAAAGACCTTCTTAAACTTCTATAATACTGTCACTGGTGTAGCTTTCCAACAAACAATACATACAAACAACGTAAGCAGTGGCAGTTTGTTAGTGTCTGACAGCAAAGATAATGTATTTAAACTGCCTGTAATCATGTGCTGGGTGGTTTCAAATGCCTTGTCTTAATCTGAAATCTGATAACTGGCTTTTAAAAATACATACTTTAAGAAAAACTGGGTTAAGAGTTAACTAGGTCAGATGACGCAATTCAGTTTAAAAGAGCCAAGAAGCTTGTGTGGCTTTTGCAAATACTGTGTGGAATTTTAGTTTTAAAACAAACAGTCTGCTTGCTCTTGGTCAAAGTCAGCTCCTTGACATCTTTCCCACACAAGTCCTAGTCCCCATTGGTAACATCATGCATTAGAATTCCTATATTGTGTCTGTTACTGTACTTGTCCTTTAACAATTTGAAAGTCATATGACTTCTATCACATCTGCACCAATCAAAATTTATGTTGATATTCCTTGACTTCATGTTTTATCAACTGTGGGAAACATCCTTAACACTAAATCATCTGCACTGTTATATGGTAAAGGCCATTTTTATGGGCTGCCTTACGTATTTGGAAAAGCTAAAGCTTCTAGTTTGTCTCTGTGTACACTGTGATGTTCTGTATATACATTGTACTGTATATTTTGTTTCTCACCAACACCACAAGGAAATAATTTGCCTATAGTTTGCATATGAAAATGTTTACGTTGGCAGTTTCAGAGAATAAACTTCTCTGAAGATCCAGAATATAATTTCTATTGAAAGAATGCTGTTTAAACCCTTTAATTAAAGTAATGCATCACAGTCAACATCAACACATTTACTGAAATGTTTACTTTTCGTTTCACGTTTACATCTACACTGCAAACAGCCTTACCTGATTACACAAAGCTTATGATACATGTTTAAAACCACAAGCACAAATGAAAAAAACAAGATCATTAGCTTTGTCTGTAGACTTCTTTTACAAAAATGTCTCCTTTTATATAAAAAATGTATATAACGTACTTACAAACTACCATCGTTTTACTATGCTGGTGCAACTGGTAGACTAGTGATTGTCAAAGTTATGAAAGTATTACAAATTGCTGTACTTGTATTTTTCATTCTCATTTGTATTCTCACCTGCGTCCTCCTTTCGGACCCACACTTTCTATTTTTTTCTCTGATATTTCTAACATTTCAGTGTGGCTGGCTGACCATATTTAAAAATGCACTGCACGAATGATGGTGCTCCTAACGTTCTGTAGTACTTCCTGGTGCCTTTCTTCAGCATACTGGTGTCTATCGATTCTATTGACCTAATAGAGGCGGGTCTAAATAAATCAAACTATGACCCTGTACATTTTTACATACAGAAGTACACTTCAGAGACTATGTGCTGTTAACCTTTATACACAAGAAGTCCTATTTTAATTATCAAATAGATCAATTCCATATGTGTTATTACTGTTTACCTTGAAACCTTTTGATTCCTTGTATTTCAAGAACCACTTTGTTAAGTGGTAGAGAGAGCAATGTCAGTTCCATACAAAGTAGAGATACTAGTATCAATGTGAAATATGTAGTAGAGAGCTAAATATACCAATGCATTTTTGTAAAATTAATAAAATGATAAGTCTTCAATACATATTGTAAGCAGATAATAGAAATTATAACAAAATAGTAGTGATTTTTATGAGAAGGCACCTCAGTGTTCTAGGCATGGAAAAAATGAAGACTCAAAAAGCTGTATTGAAAATAAGCCTGGTCACAAATAGGTTTGAAGAATATGTAGGGAACTATTGCCAGAGCATTGGCGAGTTCAAACAGATCTGCTGCCCTGGGACTGATCTAAGTGTGAAGATCTAAGGGGGAATCTTTGCTTTTATGTTGTTTACTGTTTGATCTATTTAGAGGATTGGTAATAGGACACACAAAATCAGCCTATAAAAACATTTTCAGTTGGAGTCAATGTAATGCGCGTTCATGTGATGTCAGCCCATTTCCTATGGGTGCTCATATCACAAGCTCAGCTTTATCTATAGCCCATAGTAATCTATCCATGGCTGGTTTCATTGGATGAATTGGTTATAACATATATATGACATTCATTGTATATTTAGGAAACCAGGCAACCCCAAGTGCAAGAAAAGTGACTATCTGCAAAACCTCCGGAAAGAGTATTGACCTATGAGTGCCTGGTCTTAAATAAATATAGAAAATGTAATACTAACCCATAGAGAAACACCAAAGAAATGATAAAAATAAGACATTTCTATTCTAACTTCTAAATCTTAAATGTGTTAGCACAAAAAAAATGTTTAAGTACAGTATTTCCTTATAAGTTATAAGAAAGGAAAATAGAACCATCTCTAGTTAGGTTTGTATCCCCATACATTATCTCTTAAGAGGTATTTTTAGTACATGTGATCCCTGATTCTATGCATACCAGATTCAATTCCCTGATGCTCCTTATTTGAACACTTTGTTACTAAGCCTAATTCAGAGCAACATCCATTATATATGAAAGCAGAATATTTGAATTAAGGCTAATTGTCTGAAGTGACTTCATTTGATATAAGGTCTTGATTTATAAGTGTTTTGTTAAATGCGCAGGTCTTTCAGCTGTACCAGATGCTCAAGTCAGTGCACTTTAATTTGCAAAATCTGTAAATAAATACAGACAGGAATTAGAACTGAAAGGTCCACTCTATCAGCTCCATTGAACCTGCACCCACTATTAGGATTATGATAAAACCATAGCATAATCTTGAGAAAATTGCCATGGTAAACTTTTATAATGAAAACAGTAATGTGCTCCCAGCCTTAACTGGTTTTGTTTGAAGGCACTATAGCTGATGAAATAATTCTATAAAATGTACTTGTTGTTTTTGTCATTGCAAACATGCAGTTTCATTTTTAAAAATGACACCTGTTACCATACTAGTTTACAAAAATCTCTCTCTGCGTGCCTGACTTTCAGGTATTCTTCCATTTCCTCGGACACTTTGCCTGGAGACTGAAATTGTCCTCAACTCTTTCCTGTCAGTAACCAACACGATGCTTCCTCTAAACACTGACATGCTTTGACCCCAAAGACAACGTCTTAAGAGTACATACTACTGTACCTGAAAGTGAGACATCCAAATTGAGAACTTTCTTTAACACAGCATGATATCAAATATTACTTTTAAAAATGAAAATACATATTTGCTAAAACAAACAGTACATTTCAGATCTGCATAACAAATGGAAGTGCACAACTTGTAAGATGAATTGCTATAACCCCTTGGGTAGAGTGGTTGTTCAGTTGCAATATATTGAACATTAATATCTACGTAATCAAAACAACATCATGGGTTCTTGAAACATCAGAACTGTTGAAATTGTTTTTTTCTACTGCTATCTACATCATTAAGGGGAAATTACATAACAAATTGAGATTAAGAAACATGTTCCTCACAGGGTTTCAAAATATCCTTTCCTCTTAGCTCTTAGCAAAATAATCATACAGTGACACAAAACTAGATCCACAGGTTAGAATTCTATTTTGTGGTTCTCAGTGACCCACCTCCACAGTCTTGTGTAGAGCTAGCAGTGCCTGTTCTTTTTCCTCCATTAGTAGACATACTGAAGGATCCAAATGGGCATGCTGGTTAATATTGTGTCCTGGTCTGGGAGATAGAAACAACATATTAATTTATCATACAGGCTAGACTGCCATAATAAAGTGTAGACTGATCTGGTTTATTGTTGTAATCTTTACACATCCAAACAAAACAAAAACTATATGTTCCTTTACACATACCTGTCTCTCTGTGTATATTTCCATTCCTCTCGCTTATGCATTTGAATATTCTTATCATTGGACTGCATGGAAATCTGTACATATTCTATAAAACAAAAAAGACGACGTACAGCTTCACAGTGAAACTAGTTCTCACAACATACTCATTGCTGTTTTTTGGCTTGCAAAAAAAAAAAGAATTTATTAGAATAAAAATATTTGACCAGGTCCTTCCTTTACGTGTGATCTTAAGGTACACTGCATTCAGTTCAGTTCAGTTTTGTTCAGTTTTATTTTACCAGAGATTAACCCATTTAGCAATCAGGCATAAATAATGATGCTTCTATTAGAATCTTATCCTTAGGACTGATTTGTGAATCATGAGAACCCCATAATTTGTACAAGTCATGTGAATTAATATGGAATTGATGTCATGCTGTGAAGTGCAATATATTGTCTAAAATGTGTAATGTTGTTTATTTAATTCTGATATTCTTGATCCCCTTGATGGTAAATTCATATAGACTTTTGCCCACAGTGACTCATGGAAAATGCCTGGCCTAGATTAACGATGGACTGAATGAGTCTTAACTAATTAGGACCCTCTCTGGCAAGTGGTTTGCAGAGGTCAAAAGGGCAGAATGATCCATCAAATGCTTTACTTAAATTCAATTGTACAACTAATACAGTAACCTCAGTGAGCATCTAGCATCCAACCACAACCACTGATAATCAACTAAGAATCTACAAGCGATTCTGAAGAAAGTCAAACAAGCAACTTCCTAGATGCCCTTTGTAAAGCACAAATACATGCATGGGAGAGTCTGCATGGGTGATCAATAGGCTACTGTCTCCCTTGATGCTTCCCCTGTGGCCTTCATTGCACAGTACATCACTAATATGCTTCCCTACCTCACTTCCCCACAACCAGCCTTGAAGAATCGTTACAGAAGCTATTTTTTCTAGAACAGTTAATAAACATGCCGTAACAACAACATTGAATCATATAGAAGACATGTTATAAAATATTAAAACAGGTATGAAACTCAATCCTTTATCCTGAAATCCTTTAATGGATTCAAACCGGTTTATTAAACCTCAGAAATGGGCAGGATTTGGATCAAACTAAGTAGAAAATGTTTTTATTTATTGCAGGAGAAACCATACAGACTGGCCAGGTCTTCTCAGGTGCAAATAAGAAAAACTATTTAATACAGTTCTGTTAAGATTTAAACAGCAGTAACATGACTCAAGTATATACTGCTATTCTTTCGTTGATTATAGAAACTGTATATTGAATCACTGCATCAATGAAGTGCTGGCTTACTTCAGTTGAAGTGAGATCATACAGAAACATCTCTTATAAGCTTTTATTCAGCAAGAGAAAATACAATAAAAATGTATAAGGCTTATTATGGTGGTGATGTCTATGATTCTTGTCCTTTTATCCAGAGAAATTACCATGTATAATTACTATTGAAGGGTTAAATATGATTCTTTCTTCCCAGGGAAGGAACATTAAGCAAAAGCATTAAGTAACAGAAGTAAACCACATTGTTTTCATTTAAATTGTTATAGAAATCTGATAGGAGTCATTCAAAATATAAATTAAGTATATCAATACTGGTGTCTCTATGTTGAGCAGCAGAAAAAGTTATATTTATTTGTAATGCTGTCTACCACAAAAGAGTTACAAAGATTTATAAATTGTTGTGGGTTAAACACAATTAAAATATATATATATATATATATATATATATATATATATATATATATATATATATATATATATATATATATATATATATATTGTAATTCAACAAACCTTAGTAAACATAAAACATATAGCTATGGCCAAAGGTTTTGCATCACCCTATAAAATGAACTAATTTTGCTTCATAAAGTTGAATGAAACCTACTGAATAATGTTAACATATTGAATTACATACCACTTTGTAGTTTTCTGAAAAACTGCCAAAAATTAAAAAATGTGACATTTCAAAATCTAACATGAAATACAGTACTACTATTATGGCTTCTGGTAGACTTTTGCGATATCTTTTTGTAGTTTCTTTGATTACATGATGTTAAATAAAAGATTAAAATTATGTTCATATAGTTTATTTTTTAAATTGTGTCTCAGTCCTAAAATGTTTGGTTGTAGCTGTATGCTCTGCTTTTCAGAAAATGTCTGCAAAGCTGAGTCATTGCACAAAACATTCATATGACAGGCTGGATAATGTCTATTCCTATTGTTGCAACAAGCTTGTTTTAGTGCAAGTAACAACAGGAGTAGGCGTGGGAAGTTCATCAAAATAATGTATTATTCAGAGTTCTGATTCATTTTTAATGTAAAAACATACAGTATCTACAATAAGGAAATGCCAAAAACATAATAATGAAGCACAATTAGCAATATACAAGGCAGCAGTGTGGATTAGTGGTTAGGGCTCTGGACTCTTGACTAGAGGGTTTTGGTTCAATCTCAGGTGGGGGACACTGCTGCTGTACCCTTGAGCAAGGTACTTTACCTAGATTGCTCCCATAAAAACCTAACTGTATAAATGGGTAATTGTATGTAAAAATAATGTGACATCTTGTAACAATTGTAAGTCGCCCTGGATAAGGGCGTCTGCTAAGAAATTAATAATATACACCAAACATGCATTGAACCACTACAGTCTAAAGAAAGTTATTAAATTGCAGTAAACAGGCAAAGGGAAGAGCTTAACTTGTTGATTTTTGCTCTTTGATAGACATATTGATACCCTGCTGCAGCAGAAAACTTCACTTATTACAGGCAATTTTGTCACTAGGCATGAGAATAATTTTTCCATAATATCTAATATTGCGTGTAAAAAATTATGCAGACAATAAATAAACAACGGTATAATCAGAAGCTAAGGGTGTAGTACAGAGTCTGTAATGGAATCAACACAACAACCATGTTCATTTTCATTAATAGTAGAAATGAAAGCTGGAGAACAAACTCAAAATAAGAAGTTATATTTTAAAATGCTGTAAAAGCAAGCTTTAAAAATTCCTTGAAAAACTTTTAAAAAAAAAATTAAAATGTTTACCAACAACCGTATATGGCAGTCTAGCACTTGCCCCCTTTTTCACATGTGACTGTTAGCAAATTTTCCAGTTTAAGTGCATTCAAGAAAGCTTAACTAATGCAGTAATAAAGCATTTCTGTGAACAAAAAGTGAAGCTGTGTTTTTCAGAAGCTACAAAGAACCACCACTGTCTTTCTTATTTGTGAAGAAACATGCATCATTGTTTGATTCCAGCCCAGACCACAAAGCAGACTTGCTGACTTCAGTCAGTACCACAGTTCCTGTCAGCATATTACTTTCCCAAAAACACAGCCGAGCACATCACAAAAGTGGCAAAAATGATACATGGCTTTGTATACAGTTCTTCTAATGTGTTGCATTAATCACTGTAACAGCAGTAGTGATCATGAATGTTTGCATAAGGCATTAAACAGGCAGTCACTGGAGACATTAATGGGGTTACTAGAGAGGGATTACTGGGCAGTTCCATATTCATTGGTGTGTACAAAACCATTTACTTATACATCATGGTTCAGACCACACACGACAGGTAAATCAGCATCAGTTTTGATTGGAAATCCTATTTCCCATGCTTTTTATAGACAAATTATACAACTATAATTTATTGAGCTATTCTTGTTTTAAAAAAATATATACTAAACCTCCATTATTTTATTACCTATCTAGATACTGGTAATGCAGCATAATTCAAAGGCCATTTTGTAGCAGTGACATTGTAACAGCTTCAGCAAGCTTTGAAATCCCAGCAATGGCAACATTGTGTATCCTCTCGATTTTCGAAGTATCTTACCTTCTGATGGCTTTAGATCAGTGACACTGTAACATCCCAAATCCTGAAAAAAACATAAGGAGATCTTATTTTACAGGTCAAGCTTAAACCTAGTTCTCACATTTTAATTTAATAAAATTGAATATATACTGCATTTTATGACAGCTATATTGAGTACAGATTTTTTGGAATTCCATAATGCTACCTACAAAAAAAAGGAAGCAAGTCACATCATGTGCAAATATTTGGATAGAAATGATGTACAGTATGGCATATATGAATCATAAGCAGACACACAAAATGGGTTACACTTTTTATTAAACAGACCTGTGGTTGCCCCTGGGGTATCTGAGTGAGGGGGTTTCCAGCGCGTTTCTCTTCAATCCTATCTCGTAATGTGCAGAGGACAGTTTCAATAACTCCGTTCGTACTTAAAATAATCTTTTTTACAGTTTCTTCTGGTACATGACAGTTTAACTTGGAAAACACCTTCCTAACAATGAATAAAGACACAATGTTAAGTTTTATCCAGACAGCTGCTTTAACTGCATGCTATAAAACACTTTTTTTTCAAATAAATGATTCCATCCCTCAAGTAATGGAAGAAGTGTACCACTGTTGTATCAGGCTTTCAAGCAACAGGCAGCTAACCTGAATTCCGCTTGAGCAGATTTGATTCTATCAATTCATCGAATTAAAATTAATTGAGAAACGGGGTCCAGTAGTGAGCTTTTGCTGTGTATCCCAAAAGATAAATGAGGCAGAATGCTGTCCCAACTTCCAATGCCTGTTGTGTATTAAAAGATTCTCTCTTTTTCTTCATTCAGACCACCATACTGATAAAAATAGTTCTTAAACAGTTTCTCCTTTGATTTATCCATACAAAAAGAAACTAGCTAATGAAAATGCAAGCTATCAGCAGCCCCCCTTGGTCAATATCTCTGTTAATGTAATGTTGACAAAAGATATTTAACAAAAAGAAAAAACACTTACCTGTTCAATGTCCCCCAGTTACTGTTTTTGTTGGGTGGAGTTTGCTGGTATATAGTTATGCAGTTCTACAAGTTTTGGAAAAAAAGTACTTCAGAACCTCTGCTGCCATAACTAATATATTAAAAAGAAAATATGTAAAAATGAATGGAGCACAAACAAGACCTGAGAATACAAGCCACATTGATTTGCCATATTACGTGTAACAAAAAAGTGTATGAATTACAAAATATAGAGTATTAACTAGAGGTGTGTGTAATAAGCATGTTAAGTGTGTGTAACAAGCCTGTTAAGTGTGTGTAATAAGCTTGTTAAGTGTGTGTAACAAGCCTGTTAAGTGTGTGTAATAAGCATGTTAAGTGTGTGTAACAAGCCTGTTAATGATGTCCCAGAACCCAGAGAAGCTCTTAAAAGGCTTGATTACACACACTTACCTATACTTAATTCTTTATTACGGTATATATGGAGAGTTGATAAAAAATGTAACCCCTGAATCAGCACCTTAACAGAAAACCAGCACGGGAGGTCACTGCAAACAAAGAACCCACCACGCAGCACAAAAAGCTGAACAATGTAGTGAACAAAACGTTATCATAAAAGCAAATAAACAAACCAAACAAAAAGCTATAGCTTAAAATTAGGCCACATGTTCAAGTTGTGTGAATGCTGGACCTTTTTAGTGTAGTTTTTAAAAGCCAGCAAAAGTGCACATTTTTCATTTAAATGCTGGATATATAGACTGTATGTACGGTCTGGTTTATTAATAAACCTATTTTTATGCAACTTGCATAATCGGAAAGAAAATGTCTCCATGCTGCTAAACGCACCACCTGCAAGCCACGACTACTGGTGCTACATAAAACGATTACGTTTTTTTTTCAGGTGTGACGCATCAAAAACATGTTTTAGCGACGCAAAATTTTCTCAAAGCGACGTCACTCGCTGCTGGTGTGGACACTCCCATTTGACTGCATGCAGTGACTTCTAAATTATTCGTTAGCATCGCTCGCCTCTGGTGTGGAGGCAGCTTAACTGTAAGCATGATGGCTACTGATACTTTAAACTCTGTGAGGCAATTTAGGGATTTAGAATATGTGTCCGATCCATCCAATATAGGGACAGCTGGAACCTTGCTTGAACAATCACATTGCTTGTTTCATGTTCCATTGTCAGCCTTGGATTATAAAGTCTTATTACACACATTTACATGATAGTAATAACACTGTAAGCTTCACCAAGCTCAATGGGTGATTACAACTCTCTTAACAGTGCAATGTTTCTTTAAATAGAAGTTGAATCAGTTAGGAGTTCCAAAAATCTTGTTACAAACTTGTTAAGTCATTAATAACGAAGAAACAATTTGTACCAATACTCTTTAAAATATGTTGTTAAGGTTCCACGTAATCACACTAGTTAAAAACAGTAATAATTAATATCACGCATGACAAAAACTTCCTCTTGCCACCTATTCATACTGCCTACTTAAATGTTTATCTAGATTGGAGTCTAAGATATTTTAATTTTGAAATTAAATTTGACAATGTAACCGTGACAAGTATCAGAAGAGAAGAGCCAGACTCTGGCATTAATAATGCACTTTTAAAAAGAGTTCAAAGCGAAATGTGGCTTTTATCTATTTAGTGCTGCAGTAAACTGCGATTAACACATGTAGTATCATTGTAAAACAAGCCTGCACGCTATCATAATTTCCACATTTGTATATGTGTTCAGTTTGCTCAGCCTCCTATGTAGAAATGAATCAAGTCGTATGTGTGTGACTCAGCTTCTGTGTGAGCTGCATAAATCATTGTACCTCCATCACCAAAATCCCTGGCTATATTCCGTTTAGGTCTGGAGAGAGGAATTTGGTCGATCCATGCATAAAGCTCCCGTAACGTTTCCTGATTTACATAACTATTCATTATTGCTAAAATAAACTAACAATCAAACAAAAATAAAAAATAAAATTGCACTATGCAACAAACACTCCTCCACAAAAAGAGACGCACTACAGGTTTGTAGCAGGGGCAACAGTGTGGAGTAGTGGTTAGGGCTCTGGACTCCTGACCGGAGGGTCGTGGGTTCAATCCCAGCTGGGGGACACTGCTGCTGTACCCTTGAGCAAGGTATTTTACCTAGATTGCTCCAGTAAAAACCCAACTGTATAAATGGGTAATTGTATGTAAAAATAATGTGTAAAAAATAATGTAATTGCATGTAAAAATAATGTGATATCTTGTAACAATTGTAAGTCGCCCTGGATAAGGGTGTCTGCTAAGAAATAAATAATAATAATAATAGTTGCTAGGAGACCGAAGCACCGCCGACTGAAGGGTATGGAGTGTGGAAATGGACAAAAAGATTCCTAATGAAACCTGCTACTCTGTTCTTGCTAAAGTAGCATTGGGACATCACTTGGCTAAAGATAATTTTGTGTTAATGGCTAAAATTCAACAGATACAAGTACATTTGTGTTTCATAAGCTTAGTCTGACACCTTGCATTTACATATTTGTGTTGCCTAATTGTGTTAGGACAAAACTAGTGTGTTTTGTATGACAGACAAATTAGGCTGGTGTTCAAATAGATGCCTCTTATGCTGTTTCAAGGAGCAGATTGTAAGAAGAAGAATATTATTTACAATGGGTTTTAGTCTTCCTCGAGACTCAAATTGAAGGTAATATTTTTAGCTGAATCAAGGGGCAGTTTATATATGTAGGTGTAAAACCAAGACTTCAAAGTATACTGAAAATGGTGCTCAAGTTTTTTACACTTAACTTTGTGAGCACCCTCATCTGGTCCAGCAACCAATGCAATTAGCAATAATTAGTTGGGTTTTGTCAGTAAAGGTGGTGATGTAATACATTCTAATTGCTCTTTCAGTGTGAGACAGATAATTCTTAAATAGGAGTGATATCATAAAAGCCTGAGATTCTGATTGATCAAGCAGACCCCTGTGGTGACTCAATGAAATATTTTTACCTGGGGCCTGGAGCCTGGCAAGATAAGGTGTTAAGGATTAAGACACTCATAGGGGGCCATATGCTTTGAACTAATAACTTAAATTAAGGACAACAATCAGGCAAGTGTTATTACTGCATTCACAGGATACTAATCAGAGTGGCTGGTGATTTTACCACTTCAAAATGATTCTCTGGCAAGGGTGCTAATGTCAATACGTTGCCAGGTTCTGAAACTTTTAATGTGGAAAAAATGATGTTCTAATATGCAAGTTAACTGTACAGGTTTCTTCTAGCCAATAAATCATACCTAATATTTCTAGACAAATACATTATATAAGGAGTATTGATACAGCTGAAATAAACACAAGAGATCACAAGAACATTGAACATTTTTTTTTTATTTATTTATCACATCAAAATTAAAATAATGTACCTGTCTCAGAACTTTGACCAGTACCAGCATGTTGATTTTCAGCAAAAATTGCAACATATGCCAAAGGTTTCTTTATCAGGTGCAAGTGAAAAATAATAATAACAATACAAAACAAAGCAACTTTGTATAATTCAATACACAATCATTTATTAATACAAATTATGCCTTACAAAACAAAGCAACTGTGAATAATTAAATACACAATCATTTATTAAATACAAATTATGCCTTCAGTTTTCTATTCTGAAAATGTTAATTCAGTCCATCTGAATACAAAGGCTGTCAATGAATTACACATAATCTAAACCAATCCCATACCTCCTCCATGACTTTATATCAAAACATGCATCCTCAAGCCACATCCGGATGCAGCTTGCAAACAGGAAAGTGATCCTTTGTAATAGGATGTGACTGCATGTGACAGTAGATTACATCAAAACCGATAAGTAAAACTGCAATAATAAACCAAGAACGAACCTCAATGCTGTGCAGAATGGATAAAAGGAGCTTTGAGGAATGATATCGGTTATGATTTGTGCTATAATAATTGAACATGATTTTTTCAAGCAATGTGGACATAATTAAAATTACCCAACAGCATACATTTCTCATTATTTATACAACCAAAACCAAGCATTCTTAGGTTTGCTCCATTGCCCTCATTTAACATTTACAGGGATGGCAAATGCCTTATATCATGACAAGTATCCCATAATTAACATACATGTTACTCATAAATAAAATATTATGACAGCAATTATACTTTCAGGATGTTTAAGCTTCTTAAGTACAGCAGAGATAAGGGCGTCATTCCTTTTGTTGTGTAGGAGACTGTGGCAAAGTGCCCCGCCCCTGTGTGCATTTGTGTGTTCTGTGTTGTGTATATGCGTGCGTATGTTAATGTTGGTGTATAGTCATTGGTACACGGGATATAAACGGGTCTGTGTTTCACGTGTATTTAAAAAGTGTATATTTGTATTTAGGCACGGGATTGCACATCACGCACGTGCATTTAAAATATAATATGTGAACACGGGGTTTCACGTAATTAATTCACGTGCTGGGATTCAAGTGAATAATTAATTAGTAATTGAATCCCAGCACAACAGTATATATAGATGCACATTTTCACTCAGTGGTGGTTAGGTGTTCAGTGAGTGGAGAACGGGATTGGAGACGGAGGTAATAATAAGAAGAAGAAGAATAGTTAAGTGTTTTCACTCACCGTGTTTGTTTGTCTCCGTGCACCGTTTGTCTGTGTAGTCCGTTTTGTTTGTCTATTTATTTTGGCGTGTAGTGCCGTGTCCCGTGTTTTTGTCTGTTCCAACCTTTTATTTTCTGTTCTGTTTATTAAATGCTGAACGCGATCACGCGTTCAGCCTCACCAAAACCCCATCTCTCTGTCGTTTGTGTTCCTGTTTCTGGTCTGACGCCACCCACTCCGGCCGTCTTTGTGACACGTGGTGTCATCGTGGGATAGCCGCGCCTCCAAGCGTCAGACCAGGAGGGGTCTGGAAAAAAAAAAAAAAAAGGTCAATGGCAGAAGACGCCATCAAACTGCGGGGCTGGTTCCTAGAAAATGCTGGGCTGGAGGCCCAGTCTCTGCCCATAATCGTCCGGGCCCTGTGGATGATGGACAGTGAGAGATGGGAGGCCTATCAGGAGGAACACACCCCAAACACCTTGGAGGAAGGTGTGGAGTTTCTCCTCAGCTACCTGGAGGCAACGATAAAAGGAACAGCAGCCCAGGTAGCAGGCCCACCAGCAGAGGGTGAATGCCTGCTGTCCCCATCTCCACCAGCAGAGGGTGAGTACCTGCTGTCCCCATCTCCACCAGCAGAGGGTGAATGCCTGCTGGTTTTGCCTCCACAGCCCAAATGGGAGGAGCCTGAGCGTCCACAGCCCAAATGGGAGGAGCCTGAGCGTCCACAGCCCAAGCGGGAGGAGCCTGAGCGTCCACAGCCCAAGCGGGAGGAGCCCGAACGTCCTACGCCTGAGTGGGAGGAGCCCGAACATCCTACGCCTGAGTGGGAGGAGCCCGAACGTCCTACGCCTGAGTGGGAGGAGCCCGAACGTCCTACGCCTGAGTGGGAGGAGCCCGAACGTCCTACGCCTGAGTGGGGGGAGCCCGAACGTCCACAGCCCAAGAGGGGGGAGTCGGTGCGTCCACAGCCCAAAAGGGAGGAGTCGGTGCGTCCACAGCCCAAAAGGGAGGAGTCGGTGCGTCCACAGCCCAAAGGGAGGCAAGTCGGGGTTTCCACAGCCCTGGGACCCAAGCCACCAGCAGAGGGAAAATGCCTGCTGGTTCAGCCCCAAGAGCCGGAAGGGGAGGGGTTACAGGCTCAACCCCCTGAAAATTTTTTGGGGGGAGAAGGGCAGGATGCTGGTGTCCCCCAGCAGCCTCTCGCTATGCTGCTGAAGGCAGCACGGCGCGCACATGCCCAGCCGCCACAGCAGAGGGAGCCAGCACCGCCAGGAGCAGAGGAGCTGGAGCTGCCTCTGCCTCCACCACCTCCAGGAGCAGAGGAGCAGGAGCTGCCTCTGCCTCCGCCACCACCACCGCAAGGAGCAGAGGAGCAGGAGCTGCCTCTGCCTCCGCCACCACCACCGCAAGGAGCAGAGGAGCAGGAGCTGCCTCTGCCTCCGCCACCACCACCGCCAGGAGCAGAGGAGCTGGAGCTGCCTCTGCCTCCGCCACCACCACCGCAAGGAGCAGAGGAGCAGGAGCTGCCTCTGCCTCCGCCACCACCACCGCAAGGAGCAGAGGAGCAGGAGCTGCCTCTGCCTCCGCCACCACCACCGCCAGGAGCAGAGGAGCTGGAGCTGCCTCTGCCTCCACCACCGCCAGGAGCAGAGGAGCTGGAGCTGCCTCTGCCTCCACCACCGCCAGGAGCAGAGGAGCTGGAGCTGCCTCTGCCTCCGCCACCGCCTGGAGCAGAGGAGCTGGAGCTGCCTCTGCTGCCCGTACCTCCGCAGGGAGTACGGTGGCCGGAGCCCCAGAAAGGGGAGCTGCCGGCCACGAAGAAGGGGGAGGAGGTCTGGAGACCACTTTCCCCAGCAGCAGTTTCGCTGCAGGAGTTCTTGTGGCCGGAGCCCCACAGGAGGGAGCTGCCGGCTATGAAGAAGGGGGAGGTCGGGGGACCACCTGCCCCCGCAGCTTTTTCGCTGCAGGACGGGACCAGCATGCTGTCAGCCGTGCCACTACCGGCAGGGGAGCTGACAGCATGTCCAGCCATGGGCCCACTAAAGCCTCCCTTCCCAGCCCGAGACTTTGGCCGGGACTGCTGGGTATTTAAGGGGGGAGGTGGCCGTTGAGGCCATGTGTGCTGCGCACAAGGGGGGGTATATGTGGCAAAGTGCCCCGCCCCTGTGTGCATTTGTGTGTTCTGTGTTGTGTATATGCGTGCGTATGTTAATGTTGGTGTATAGTCATTGGTACACGGGATATAAACGGGTCTGTGTTTCACGTGTATTTAAAAAGTGTATATTTGTATTTAGGCACGGGATTGCACATCACGCACGTGCATTTAAAATATAATATGTCAACACGGGGTTTCACGTAATTAATTCACGTGCTGGGATTCAAGTGAATAATTAATTAGTAATTGAATCCCAGCACAACAGTATATATAGATGCACATTTTCACTCAGTGGTGGTTAGGTGTTCAGTGAGTGGAGAACGGGATTGGAGACGGAGGTAATAATAAGAAGAAGAAGAATAGTTAAGTGTTTTCACTCACCGTGTTTGTTTGTCTCCGTGCACCGTTTGTCTGTGTAGTCCGTTTTGTTTGTCTATTTATTTTGGCGTGTAGTGCCGTGTCCCGTGTTTTTGTCTGTTCCAACCTTTTATTTTCTGTTCTGTTTATTAAATGCTGAACGCGATCACGCGTTCAGCCTCACCAAAACCCCATCTCTCTGTCGTTTGTGTTCCTGTTTCTGGTCTGACGCCACCCACTCCGGCCGTCTTTGTGACAGAGACATATTGAAAGCTCTCCAAACAACCATGCTGCTGAGCTGACTGCTTTTTAGAAGCTGGTATAAGAGCACTGGTCAGGTCTCGGCCCAGAGCTGTTTCAGCAAAGTCTCTTTCAGCAGGGTTCATTTTTTAAGGCAAAGATAAGTTAACAATATAGAAAGAAAACATAAAACCTGTATAAACACCCATTTGGTTTAAAGTGCCACGCTTCCCACCCCAAGCCCAACACTCTTGGAGAATGTCTCTTTGCTTTTCATCGCCTCTTGTTGGAGGCAGAATCAACAGCAAATGTGCACCATGGCAGTTAATGCACGTAAAGCACAAAATGAAGAAACACCAAGAAATGTGTTGAAATATATTTGATAATGGAAAAAATAATTAAATCTACTGACAATTATCCCAAATCCCTGAATTGTATTTGCATAGTCATACACACTTCTCTTTCTAAACACAAAATATCCACTGCCCCCTCTAAGGCACATACAGACATTTGAAGGGACTACCATCCAAACGAGCCCCCCCAGCAAAGCTTCAAGCAGACACCTCTCGCCTTTGTACAGGCTTTTTCTAAATCATAGTTAAGGCTCTTCTACTTCCTTGTCATCTTGGTTGACCAGGAGGCATCAGTGCTGCCTTTGGCCTTGTTCCAGCCTACAAAAACAAGTAATACATCAATGTAAACTGGGTGTGTTTTTCAACAACACTGATGAAAGAAACATGGTCCAATTTTGCAACTTTCTTTCAACAACCAAAGGAGTACAAATGTGCTGTAAACAACACGAATGAATTTTACACTTTCGATACCTACGTTAGAATTCTCTTGTAAATTGTTTCCCTCTCTATCCTACTTCTGATGGGTTTTTTTTGTCAGTTTGCACATTACTAGAATTCTGATTACTCAATACTTGATAGTAACCAAGCGTCTTTCATGATCATTTTAGGTCCCCCTACATGTAAGTATATACTCACTTGTATTTTTGAAAACAATATTGTATCCAGTGTGCTTTTGTATGGTCTAAAATAGTACACTAATATCTTACCTGAGTCTGTTTCCAGTGTGGGACTGCTGATGGAGGTTTCACAGAATGTACTGGAGCGCATGGACTAGGCTTTGTATACTGTGAAAAGAAGTATCACACATCTTGCTATTTCATGCATTTTAGTTTAGGCATAACTACAACTGCTTTGTAAAACTTTATTGACGGGTTTCACAGACCCTGATTATCACTAATCTTGGACTAACTAATATTATTTTAGGTAAAGCAGTACAAGGCCATACCTAGAGCTGACATTCTACCAAACTGAGGTTTCAAGCTATAGCTGCAGTATTTATATGACTGCCTGGTATTTACTATTCAACCTCCAAATCTATATTACATGGCAAGCCAACAGAGAAAATTAAGGAGTCTTTTGTACTTTACCAGCATCTGTACATGTGCATCAGCATTGATGATGCAAAAAAACAACCAAAGACACGAGTTTGGTGTCCTCATAGGTAGTTACAGCCATGTACAAAACTAGTGCTAATAGGGGTCTGTGTAACCAGCTGTAAAAGTAGTAAACCTTATATCAGTTACTGACAAAACTACAGTGGCCCACAATCTTGTGTCACCTAAATAATTATATGGTGTCTATTTACTATAATACTCTATAGTTTAGCCTTCTGGGCCCCTGCTTTATATGAAAGAACCCTAGTTTGTTTGCAAAGACACAGTACTTTTAGGTATAGGAACACACTCTTCGTTTCCCTACTTGCCACTGTTTATCAGAGGCACATTCTTACTACATTACTAGGAGACTCAAATGAAAGTGTAAAACTGTTATAGCTCAAATGTTATACTAAGACTAGTCTCTTAGAAAAAATGAAATATTGCAAATTGCAAATAGTTTATGGTTTAATAAGAAACTAAACATTTAAGGGCGACTTACCGGTTTGGCTTTCAGTTTGGGCAAAGGTTTTGTAGGGGGGACTGGTTTGGCCTGAAATAATATAAACAATTAATATTAATTTTGTATTTTTAAAGATGATTGTAACTAGTAGTATTTAGCAACACTTCTTCACATTTACTTCAGCCAACTAGGCCTAGAAATGTTTATTTGCATTTCAGAACTGAAACCCGGGGATTTATTTTTGAATTTCCCTCAACTCTGTATTAGATGGACAAAATGCTTTCAATTCTTGATGACAATAGTTTTAATTGAAGTGGGTTAAATATGAATGCATGTTGTAGGAAAAATTGCAAGATAGATACAATCCAGTTTGATGTAATTAAATATTTTAGATTACCTGTGAATATCCTGGCTTGGTTGGAGGGACAGGAGGTGGCATACTGGGTTTTACAACCTGAAAAAGAATGCAATTAATACATGACTCACTGACAAGACAAAGCTGATAATCAAACAAACAAAATATAAGTATCAATTACCTGTCCTGATGTTGTATTATACTTCATGGGTGACTGTTCCACTGCCTTGGGTGGCTGCAGACAAAAAAACAAAACAAAAAAACATTCAATTAAAAAAAAAATGTTAATGTGAAAAGCAACCTGAGCAAAGCAGCAAAATAGAACCCAGCAGCTTACCTGAGGAGGAGGTCGACTGGGAATCACTATGACGCACAGGGGGGTGCAGAGCTGGGGAGAAGAAGATGACTCCAAAAATATTGGCCTGCTGATCTTGGGGGTACCATCTCGAGGGCTCCCTTTGTTACCTCCCCCTTGAAATAATGGGTTTGACAGTCCGGATTTTTCTTTTCTGAAAGGGAATTACATAAATTGGAATGCTTGAAATACAGCATGGTCCCGTACAGTATTTTCCATTTAAGGTTTATTGAATAATCTTCTAACAAATCCTCAGGAGATTTCGTTTTTGGTTGTCAGTAACAGTTTTTTTTTTTTTTTCAGGGTTTAGCGACGTTGTGTGTCTTTGTCATCATAAATGGGTCTCCCTCTTCATTAACAATGTAATTTAAACTTAGGAAACACAACTGAACAAACACAAAAAAGAAGCCAGGTTTTGGTAGGCAGAATTATTTCCTGTTTCAAGTCTATTTTCGCTCCACTGGATGCATGGTAGTTTTGGTTTCTGTGAAATCCAGTTTAAATTATTCAGGAAATTGTGTTGCACTGACTAAGGAAGCCAACTTGATCAAAGTCCCTGGTTGGCACAGGTGCTTTAAAATGATTGGCAAACTACCATGAAAACCCCAGAGGAAGCAGCACTATTCAAAACCAGAAAGGATGACAAATACTAACGTTTTACTGGGGTAGTTCTCTTTCCCGCTACGTCTGCAAAACATTAGTCCACCGGTGATAAGGGCAGCCAGTATTAGCACGACCACTGCTACAGTTACTCCAATAATGATGGCATTTCCACCTACAAAACAAAGCAAAAGGTCATTTTGTACTCTCACTTTAGAGTTCAAGTCATCTTTATATAAGAAAATATAAGGAAACCCTTTGTTATGTGACTTACCTTTAGGGAGCTCAGACAGTTTAACATCACAGTATGGTGGTGACCATCCTGCATCACAGTGACATTCCTTTTTATGATTGCAGACCTATAAAAGGGGATTCTTTATTAAGAACAGCATGGAAATGGTAAAGGATTCGAAACCGTAAGGAATCAAAACAAGAGCACACTTGCTGCGAGAACTGTAGAAATAATTAGAAGGGCTTTTCATATGGCACACAAAGGGACCAAACAATTCCAACACTTACTTACCCCACGATTATTGCATTTTGCAGAACAGCCTTCTGTTTCATAAATGTCAAGGTCCTGACATCTGCCATTGTAGCACACCTACGATGTTAAACAACAAATAAAACATTTAGTATTCTACGAGGTTCAGAAGAGAAAGGACTAAAGAGATAATCTTCAGCAAAAGATGTTTCACAGTATTGTTTACTCTCCTTTTCCACCACCGCCCCTGTTTTTATTAAAGTTATTCTGCAATGTCATGAAAGTTTGGAGGACCATCATTTGTTAATAATGCCAGGTATTCATGTAAAGTACACTTGCATGTGTAACACAGTCTTAATAGAACAATAATAGTGAATAACATGTGTTAATAACTCCTGTCTGTCATTTTGCATGGATAGGTAATTGCTGATATAAAAACAAGTCAATGCCTCACCTTCCCCTCTTCACATTTAGTTCCGTTAGGAACCAGCCCAAGATCTTCCGAGTCAGCATCTTTTGACATCTCTGCTATTTTACACTGCACTGTCCAGTGAAGGGTTATAATATATTTTTGTTTAGTGATTGGGAACATATTTCCATCCTGACAATGTATCTTTCCACATTTAATATCCCTGTAAAAATAATTTTATTTTTATTATATTTAAACCATTTATACCCAAACAACATTTTCCAAAATTAGACACATATTCGGTGCACAAGAAAAAGTAGACCTGTTCTTTATTATATAAAAAGTAGACCTGTTCTTTATTATATACTGTAACAACCATATGTAGAAAAATATTTTCAAAAGGTGAAACATCAGTTTAAACACACCATGTTAAACCAATCACTTATATTGTTTTTTTGTTTTTTTAAGAAAGACTTTACATCTGTCTACATTTAAAAGTTGGCAGGATGAATACGGTCATATGAGTGCTGATACATATATTATTAGAACATGGATTTGGCAGACCCACATTTTACTATCCTGGAAAGAAACAGCACTGAAAGCAAGCGGCTGCATCTAAAGAGGTGTTTTCCTGGTTTTGTGTCCTTGTAAAAAGAAAAACCGTTAACCCGGGGGTAGAAAAAGTCTTCATAAATTGATACAGGTTAAGCATTCTACTGGTATTCTTTTTAATAAAATAAAAACCTTTGCCCCTGTTAAGCAGTGTTGAGTTAAACAGGGGACTCTGTAAATCTGTTTTTTAACAGATAGATGAAATGATGTGAATTCTAGATAAAGCAACGTGTCTCTGACTTCTTAAAAAAGACCAGTTTTCACGGAAATATCATCACTAGGATGTAAAGATAAGCAGTCGTATTAATCAGCGCTTACTTTTCAGCACAGCTTTGATATTTGTTGAGGTTCTTGCAGTGAGCATGCTCGTCTCCTCTTGTATTTTGCAGAAAGCAGGATTCTGGCGCGACTCTGGCAGCTAAATGATAACAAGAAATACCCTCTTATCATAGCTTGCAAATGCAACAGGACATGACAGTGCAACGTGCATATTTACAAAGTTCATTAAGCACATAAAGTCATATACAGACTGTGTCCTGCACTAATGAGAATATTTAAAAAGATAGCCGAGTTTATTGCAAAGGAAATGTATTGGGCTGCAGGGATAAACATGGCTTACTATTACTAACACCAGGAAGGCTTTTGAAAGTACCTGGTCCCCAAAGGGTAATGCAGTGCTGCTGGTGTGTGGGGCACTCTCCATTAAAGCAGTAACCCTGTCCAAACTTGCAAGGGGATCCGTTCATTTGGAAAGCATTCTCTGGACACTGTGGGCTCAGGCCAGTGCAATACTCTGGCAGGTCACAGTCACTCACACTGTGTCTGCACACATCTCCAGCTGGTTTGATCTAGAGCACAAAATCAATTAAAACTTTAAATAATGTGTACTTGACAAGCAAGTAAAACTAAAGATCCGCTCCAGAATTGCAGTTCATTTAGTTTGGGAAAGTCTTACGCTAGCACTTGATTACCGTACAGAAAAATGTCTGAATTTTTTCTTTTCTTGCATAAAATGTCTGAGGACCTTTGAAGCAAAGACAGACACACCTCATGTTAACCCTATCAGACCAGGGTGAAAATGGTCAGAAAAAGATGTTCTGTTTTGTCTTGCTCGTTTTATACAATTTCCATAGTTGTATTTTTATTTTTGGACGGTGTGAAATCTAGACATTTTCTAACACAAAATAGGACACTGCTAACTGACGTGTGTCTGTGTGTGTTTGTGTGTGTACACACTGGTACTTTAGCACGCACTTTTAAACACCTGTTATGTGTTTTGTTTTGACAGCTCTTGCTTGATCATTTCCTGCTTTTATTTTTTTTAGATTACACACTCAAGGGCATCTAATGTTAACAAAGGTTAGTTGCACAAGCATTACAATATTTCATCAGTCCCTTGTATATATTTACATAAAAAACATTATTTCTTCAATACTGCTGTTTTAGAAAGAAGTAGCCTTTATGTCTGTATTAGTAATATAAGATTACTAACAGCATAAGAAGTGAACGTTAAAGCAGTAAAACAAAATATAATCACAGTTAGCAAAAGAAAAAAAAAGAAGAAAAAACATAATAACTACAAAATATCCATATAAATGTACCAGTGGTACCTTGGGTAAAGCTTTTACCAAAGGTACCACTGTATGGCAAGCATTTAAACAGAATTTAAATGCTTGCCATACTGAAGCACAGTACAATAAAATCACAATGAAAAAGGTCATTAGAGGTTTATGAAGCTGTAGGTAAATGACGAGGTCTTACCTTGCAATCGTGACAGCATTCCCCATGAGCACACTGGGCCCCTTCCTTTAATCTGCAGGTTGTGGCATTGCAACAAGAGTTCCTGCATTCCTAAAACAGGAAAGAGGTTTACATACATTGCAGGAATAAATTGATAGTTGCTACAAGGCTGAAAGTACTGTAACTTAATCATACCAGTTTTTTCAAATCAAGTGTTTATATATTTGGTGTGACTTACCTCTACAGTCCCGCAGTCACACTCTTCTCCCTGCTCCACAAAGTCATTTCCACACACTGGGCCTCCATACAGATCATCTGTATTGGGGGTGTTCAACAAGCAGCTGGGGTTGTAATGACTCAAGAACTGCTGTAGGGCCTGCTGGCTACAGCTGCTGAAGCTATGTGGGTAAATGTCACTAATTATAAAAAAAAAACAAAAAACATTACCATGCCGGGCAGGACATAAATGCATACAACAAGCAGCATAACTCTTTTAAGTGAAACACTGCAGGCCAGCACAGACCAGATAGTCACAAGTTACCACTAACTTAACATAGTTTGAGCACATGGGCGTAAACCTGTCTTTAAAAAATGAAAAATGTTTTAACAGAAATGAAGAATATTATTTCTGAAAATAGATAATGTTGAATGAATGAAATCATTTTTTAGTGACAAAACATTCACATTTTTACCTTGACAAAACATTCACATTTTTACCTTGTGACTTATCAGAAATTACAGTTATTGTACAATGCCTTGAGATTAGAGCTGGGCAGATGCCATATAGCAGAAATGTAATTGTTTAGGACAGTGTCAAAATAGTGCCAACATGATAAAGCTCTATTGTATGTTGCTTTGACAAATAGGGCATTCTGGTAACTGCAATACTTTGCTGGTGACATATGGTATAATATGCTATGCTTGCATAGTAGTTTTTTTTGTTAAAATGATCTTCATTCAGGCTCAAAACTGCTTGAAACTTTACAGCCCAACATACTCCACAGTGAGATAAAAATGTAACTGTAAGAGACAAGAATTCTACAGGGCCTTGACTATAAAAGTAATTTCTTACCCAATACTACCTGCCATTATACAGCCCTTGCGAGACTTTGATGCTTCACAGATACAGTCAGAATCATCATGAGACATGCCCAAGTTGTGCCCCATCTCATGGGCAATTGTTGATGCCACCCCTATAGGGCTTCTATTATGGTCCTGTGAACAAGAAAAGCACATTGAACGTTCTACAGCACTTACTTCAACTGGTGTGTGCATTTACAGCTCAATAAAAGCCTGGATACTTGCTGTCGTCTTTTTTTTTTTTTTTTTAAATGTAGCACACCAGTCTAGTATTGCTGAGTCATTAGACTAAGAACACTGGCTAACAATATGACTGGTACATCCTCCTGATTTCCCAAACTTTGAATCTACATTACAGTAGTGGTATTACATTTCAAAGTTGTATTCATGTTGCACATTCCTGGGTAAATAATATGTGTTTCTAAAAACTATTAATAAAAAAAACTGTACCTCATTAACTGCACCAGAATCACCAGAGCACATTGCAAATTTTGTTGCTAACCCCACTGTGCTGCCTTCAAAGTTAATGCCACTAAAACAAAAAACAAATATATAAATCAGAAATACACTTTAAAGTTCAACAGCGAAACTTTTTTACTGTGTCTTTAGACCACAAGAATACAGAAATTAGCTTTGGTCAAGGCAAGACTACAGTCAAACCTTCCTTAAGCTAAAGTCATTTATGTTGTATACTTTAACTCTTGTTGGCCAGGTGGCATAGAGGTCAACTGAAATGCAGGAATGGGTCAAGCTGATCTGTTTGAATGATTTCCCCCAGTTTCTGCCCAATGAGGAATATTGTACACAATAAATGCCAATGCTTACGTCACAAACTGAGCATTGTCATGCTTCTTCTTTTTGAGCAAATCCGTCTTGCGCCAGTCTAGAAAACTGCTCAGGGTTTTATCAGGATCAGTACTGACAACAAATTTGTCCCTGTATGTCCAGACCTCCAGTCCAACCAGCACAACACGTATGTTAACAGGTCGATAAAGCTGTAAAGTAAAAGGCAATTAACTGGGAAATATAAACCATGGTAAATTCATTTTAGTAAATAAATACCATTAAAGTACTATCAAAAGTACATATATCTTCCCACTCACTTACTTTTACATTTGTGGGTTTTTTTTTTGGTTTACTACCGATTAAGCCACACTGATACAGTCATTGTATATATAAAAAAAAAAAAATTAAAAAAAGTGACACCCGTGCTAAAGTAATCTTAATCTTGCCGTTACGAGCCAGACGGAGTTTATTCATAAGTGAATTACCTTGTCAACATGATTTACAACTTCCAACATACGGCTTCGTATTTCCTGCATGTCTTTGTTATATTTTGCATACTGAAAAAGAAAGAAAACAGTTACACAAACATACATGGGCTACCTAGGGACTTAAAAGCTCATAATAAAACATCTCGAATCACTACAGAATAAGTTACAGTAATTTTCACACTGCAAGAATATTGTTGTTTCTTGCTGGTTCATTTGTTCTGACTATATTTGTTAGAACTTGATAAAGCCTAGCAGATGAGACATGGTGCTGAGGACATTACACAAACAATTAACAACTGTATTATTCATCCTCACTTTTACAAGCCATCTACTTCTTTTAACTTTTATCAGGTAAAACTATTTATCAGTTTAATCCTACCTCTCTGTTGTCAACAACCAAGAACATCTCCACAAATCTGTTGCCTTTTGCAAGAGGGGCACTTTTCTAAAAAAAGAAAAGACAGACATCTGTTATACACACCAGACAAAAATACTGTTAAAAAACAAACAAGAAAAAAAACACAGTTTTGACCACATCAGTTTCCACCTGTATTGAAATTAATTTTGAGCACCAGTGTCAAGAGGTCTTAAACCCATTATTCGGGGTAAATGTGTTGTCAGAGGTTTAAATTACCTCACATTCTTAGGGGCCTAAATATCACACTCATTTTACAAGACGAAGGAGTTTGTGTGGCAAACCATGCCATCTGCCACAGTGGACTCCTTCAATAGCCATAGTAGTCTAGGCATCAATCATAGAGAGGCGCTTTAGCTACTCCCCCTGAGGAGCCTTATTTAAAGAGCTCCAAGTAAGAAAGGATGCATTTTCTTTTTCATCATGGGGGAAGAGCAGGAGGAGCATTTGTCCCAGCAGGAATATCCTGGAGTCATCTGAAAATGTCTATGTACAATTCCGATAAAAATACAGGACTGGCTTGAAATAAAATAAGTTGGTATAGCGAGCTGCAAGTACCCAGATCGGTGTCTTGAAGATCCCAGCAAGTTTGGGTCCATGGTCATAGACAGTTTCATTCGAGTCTCTGCAGGTCGCTCGCTTCAGTCTCAGGTGCTCCTGTCTGTAAACAGCATGGGCTCCCTCTGCAGCTCCATTCAGGGGCTCAATCAGGTAGACTTTCTGCTCAGCCATTAGAAGCCCTCTAGAAAATAAAAAGGGTCACAAAGTCAACAAGAATGTATGTTTTAGCTTTAAAGACACCAGACAAATTAAAGAGTGGTCACTGATATTCTTTCAAAGCCAAGACACTTCATGTAAAAGGGATCCTCACTTCTTTGTAACTGTGTATGCATGTCTTCAGTTATTCTTTGGGCATGGACATACAGAAAGATGTTTGAATATTTAGATATGATCTATAAATATCTGATACACCAAAACTGTCATCAATATATATTTATATTTAAAACCCTACAGATTTTTCAGCTAAACATCCAGCACTAAAAATATCTTCTGGACTCTTAGCAGGACAGTAGTGATTGTGGTTTTGATCTGTATGCTTTTATCTGAACAATACCAAAGATAGCTCTGTTGAACATATTTTTTTTGTTTGTTACAAATAATTAGTAAATAGGGGAAATTACTTCACAGTAGCTAGAAATATGTGTGAATGAGTGATACTGCTTCTAGGTATCTTGTGACGTGGTTAAACATAATGTCACAGAATTTGCTAAATATATTTTTTCTCAGTATTACTCATGCCTCTTTTCCACTGTACGACCGAGCTGTGCCAGGGACGTACCAAGACCTCACGGTGCAGTTAAGGGGTGTCTGGGTTGTTTTTCCACTGCAGAGCCGAGCCGTGCTACTGACGTCACACACAACGTGCGAGTTAAGTGTACCGTACCCGCGGTTTATGTCCATTTGCTTCAAATTGTCAGAAATTCAGGCATAAACTTTCTTATTTCTGATGCACGACTCCAGATTCCTGAACACTTGTATCTGCCCACAGAGAAACTAGAGCCTGCACTTCCTCCGCGTCCCAAGGCTGTACTTTTCTCTCATCACACTTGCTGCCCGCCATGTTTGTTGTTTTTCTTTCTGGAGGGTACTGACTGATGAAACGTACTGACGAAAATCCTTAACCCCGCCCCTGGCTCACAGCTGGAATCAGATGTCTTGTGAGACTGGAGTTTCATTGTTTGGTTCTCACTCGGCTCGACAAATAGCCAGTGGAGAACCACCCGTACCGTACCGTACCGAGCCCTCCCGGGTCGGCTGTGCCAGTGGAGAAGGGGTATAAAGTGCTACCATCTTTTCAAAGAACTCAGATTTGAACTCTGATGGTTAAACTGAAGTATTTAACTACACCTTGTTTTGTTAAATGTGGGAAAGGTCAGATGTCATTGCTTTATTCTTATGACTCCCCAAACTGCCACAACTTATATAAACATTGGTTCAAAGAACTTAACGCAAGTTTGTTTTGGACAAATTAGAATCATGTAAAGAAATACTGGGTTGTTTTAAATGTTATTATTGGGTAAAAGTAACATTCTTTTCAATAAAGGCATGCCATCTCACATTCCAGATCAATGTGTAATCTTTGCTTGAAATAGGATCACTGGTAATTTATCTCTTGGAGCGTGTCATCTTCACAACAGAGATATTTTATATATAATGAACACCCTCTATATTGGCTGCCTGGTCATTGCAAAATACTTTTATGCCCTTTTTGTCTCAGTGAGTCTGTCTTGGACTGTCTAACCACTTTAGTTCCAGTAAACCATAGTATATTTTTAGCTGCGGTCTTGCCATGATTTCAATCCACTACGTGGGGTTGTTTCACTTCTTTTTTTGTGACAATTACTGTTTAAAAAGCTTAAAAGCTCCAATGTGGACTCATGAATCAAGCATAGTGCAGCCTATTATAGGGACATATTTTAAAGGAAGTGCAAAGACAATTAACAAAATAATTAGGACCGTAACAAAACAGCAATTGAACTGCTCCTTCCTACAACTACATCATTTCTGGCTAGAAGTATTACTTTTCACTTGCTTCAAAATAGGGCTTGCAACCTTTAATAGCTCAGCCAATCAGTGGTTAATGGTCACCCTGGAAATTCCCCTCTGGTGTATGTCATACCTATAATTTCTAAAGTTAGTGAATATACTGTGCAGTGGAGGTGGAGGAAATAGTATAAATAATTATAGCACCTACTCACATGGGATGTTTAAATATGTTAAAAGTATCTGCATTACTAGTTTATACTTTTTATCAAGAAAACCCCAAAACAAAAAAAAACACTTTGCTCCATACATTAATGTAGTTGGCTGTTTATCCTTTAAATATATTGTGGCCGTATAGTAACAGGTCATTTAGAGGTTAGCAAAAGCTAGCTGTTAAATTATAAATCACGTGTGAGAAATCAACCAATCACTGTTAAGGATTTGTCAAAATGTTAGCACGTCTTGTGTTCAGATGTCATTCTGTGCACAGAACATACAGAACACTTTTCAAGTTAAAAACTCCTTTTCACATTTGATAGTAGCTCCTGGGTACAAGAACCACTGTTGTGATTAATAATTATAATGTTGTGTGTAGGGTTTAAGAGATGTAATCTTGTGCAGTTTGTGCACAAAGGGAAGTAGTCCCTCCAATCACATGCCTTTTATAGTTCTTCTGAAAAACGTTATTAGCTATATTAGAGAAAAACAGGGCTAGGTTACAAATATCTTTAGTGACGCCATGCAAATAGGGAGTTTCCATCAGTTTAATGCAACAGTATCATGGGGATGCTAAACACATTTGTGCACATTTTCAAGCTGTGGGCAGCAGTGAATTTCTGAAAGCTGGTCTACGTAAAGAGATAAAACAACACAATTCTTTACCTGATTCCAGAGCATGTATTTATACTGACGGAAGAGTCTTTCACACCTTGGATGTGGCCTTGATAGAAGCAGTGTTCCTGTACCAAAAACAGAAGATGTTAAATTGATACACTGCAATAATATAGCTTTTAAACAAGACACATTAATTTTAAAATAATTTAGTATAGAATAGATTTCTTTCATACCTCAACATTTGGAGAGCTAGTCACCTCAGTACCATTTTGTAGATAGTATGTCTCTGTGTAATCTTTTCCCAAAATAATTCTAAAAAAAGGAAAATCAAAACAACATGTTCCTTGAACAGTAAGGTATTTGTCATCCAGCAAATAACTTGCTATTTAATAATAAACCATACATTATATTATTCAGCTACACACAGTTACTGCCTATTTTATCAATAGGTAGATGTATAAATATCCATTGGCCATGATTCAGCAACTTAACATCTTCAGAAATATTTTAATTAATTGAATGATAACAAGTGAGAATTATAGCTTACCTATTCTTTTCAAGATTAATGGTATAGTTCTTCCCTTCTATAGTCAAGGCATACTGCACTTTCTCAGGGTAGGGAACCTGCAAAAGTAAAAGTAAAGTATGCATTCTTTTATGCATTCTACTTCTAAAAGTCTCCTTGCATATTACCATATTGGAAAAATGCATGGACCTAGGAGAAATGCTATACTACGATCTGGTGCTGAGCTATTAAGAAAAAGTCTCCACCACACCATGAAGCAAATATACAAGCGATCTAATAAACGCAGTTGGAGAATGGGCTACATATTTAAATTGAGGGTATTTCTCTTTCCATTATCTAGACATAAAGGTGCTTCCACCACTGTAAGGTGTGAAAAGCATTGCTGGGGGGTTATCAGTGAATATACTATCAGAGGATTATCAGTGAATAAATCCCAAATGCTTCTTATCAACAACTTGGCAGCTCAAACAATTACACTCTTAAGAAAGACATTTTAATGTATTTTTTGTCTTTTATTCAGACTTGGTTGCTTTTCTGCAGGAGAATCCACCACTAACCAACAGGTCATCAGCAAGCGCAAAATGGCTCCGTGTGATATTCTCCGATGTTGCTTCTTTTGTTTCGGCCTCCTCCACCCCAGCCACCACCTCTCAGCGTGCCACATCCCGGGGGGAGGTGGCTCATAGCCAATTCCTACCTGCGGCACTGGGATGCATGTAACTGTTCATGTTTTTCCAGCCGTCCTCACGCAGGTAGCCATTGCACACCCACGGACGAGGCCTCCGGCCAAATTTATTATTCACTCAGGCCCTGAGTGCCCATCACAGTTCACTAAATCATCTGTCATTGCAATCAATAAATCTCACCCATGGCGGATTCTCCGTGCTGAAATATCACTTCACACTGTATTCCCCTCACCAGCTATGACAACCCATTCCTATCTCAATAATATATCAGTTGTAAAGCAATACACTTTTTATTTTCAAATAAGCTGACTATAGCAAAATACGATTTAATAAGAATAAGCTACATATAGTTAAATCTAATGTAGTATCCTACAATTTATTTCTGTTTTAGTTTTATTATAGCATGCAGATTCTTCATAGACTGTAATTTGAATTGAATTGCTGTGATATACAGTGCCTTGCGAAAGTATTCGGCCCCCTTGAACTTTGCGACCTTTTGCCACATTTCAGGCTTCAAACATAAAGATATGAAACTGTAATTTTTTGTGAAGAATCAACAACAAGTGAGACACAATCATGAAGTGGAACGAAATTTATTGGATATTTCAAACTTTTTTAACAAATAAAAAACTGAAAAATTGGGCGTGCAAAATTATTCAGCCCCTTTACTTTCAGTGCAGCAAACTCTCTCCAGAAGTTCAGTGAGGATCTCTGAATGATCCAATGTTGACCTAAATGACTAATGATGATAAATAGAATCCACCTGTGTGTAATCAAGTCTCCGTATAAATGTACCTGCACTGTGATAGTCTCAGAGGTCCGTTTAAAGCGCAGAGAGCATCATGAAGAACAAGGAACACACCAGGCAGGTTCGAGATACTGTTGTGGAGAAGTTTAAAGCCGGATTTGGATACAAAAAGATTTCCCAAGCTTTAAACATCCCAAGGAGCACTGTGCAAGCGATAATATTGAAATGGAAGGAGTATCAGACCACTGCAAATCTACCAAGACCTGGCCGTCCCTCTAAACTTTCAGCTCATACAAGGAGAAGACTGATCAGAGATGCAGCCAAGAGGCCCATGATCACTCTGGATGAACTGCAGAGATCTACAGCTGAGGTGGGAGACTCTGTCCATAGGACAACAATCAGTCGTATACTGCACAAATCTGGCCTTTATGGAAGAGTGGCAAGAAGAAAGCCATTTCTTAAAGATATCCATAAAAAGTGTCGTTTACAGTTTGCCACAAGCCACCTGGGAGACACACCAAACATGTGGAAGAAGGTGCTCTGGTCAGATGAAACCAAAATCGAACTTTTTGGCAACAATGCAAAACGTTATGTTTGGCGTAAAAGCAACACAGCTCATCACCCTGAACACACCATCCCCACTGTCAAACATGGTGGTGGCAGCATCATGGTTTGGGCCTGCTTTTCTTCAGCAGGGACAGGGAAGATGGTTAAAATTGATGGGAAGATGGATGGAGCCAAATACAGGACCATTCTGGAAGAAAACCTGATGGAGTCTGCAAAAGACCTGAGACTGGGACGGAGATTTGTCTTCCAACAAGACAATGATCCAAAACATAAAGCAAAATCTACAATGGAATGGTTCACAAATAAACATATCCAGGTGTTAGAATGGCCAAGTCAAAGTCCAGACCTGAATCCAATCGAGAATCTGTGGAAAGAACTGAAAACTGCTGTTCACAAATGCTCTCCATCCAACCTCACTGAGCTCGAGCTGTTTTGCAAGGAGGAATGGGCAAAAATTTCAGTCTCTCGATGTGCAAAACTGATAGAGACATACCCCAAGCGACTTACAGCTGTAATCGCAGCAAAAGGTGGCGCTACAAAGTATTAACTTAAGGGGGCTGAATAATTTTGCACGCCCAATTTTTCAGTTTTTTATTTGTTAAAAAAGTTTGAAATATCCAATAAATTTCGTTCCACTTCATGATTGTGTCCCACTTGTTGTTGATTCTTCACAAAAAATTACAGTTTCATATCTTTATGTTTGAAGCCTGAAATGTGGCAAAAGGTCGCAAAGTTCAAGGGGGCCGAATACTTTCGCAAGGCACTGTAGTATTGTAAATAGTATTTCCATATAAACATTTTAATAGTGAATTCCCCTTGGCTGAATAATGCTTGGTTTGAACGACACATTTACATGTGGTAAAGAAAATGGATATTTTGGGTAGGGCACATTTCTCTAAAGGCTGAGTCAGTCAAATTGTATTTTTGTGTAAGTCACTGCACATCAATCACATATGTGGCAAGGACTCACTGGCCCTTCTGGTTCTACACATGCTTTATTCCCAAATCATGAAAATTCACAAAGTGCAGAACACATTTAGTGTATTGGATATACAGTAAATACATAGGAATGACTTAACAGACTGACAGCCCTGGTATGCACATATGCAGTAGACTCATTAAAAGTAGGAATCTAATTCACAACTGATGAGGACTATGAAAACCAATGGTTGATTGTAAGTGTGTTAATGAATCTTTGATAATCAAACTGAGCACATTAAGGGTTAAATAATGCACACTATATACAGTGAAGAGAAGCTGTATTTAATCAGTGCACAAGCAAATGAAAACATGTATAAACATTACTGATACTTCACAAGTTTGTGCTGCTGATTTTTGCAATCACAGATGAGAAACAGCACACAGTTGATTGATTTACCATTGAGCAGTAAAACAGGAAACGCACCTCTTTTGAAGAAATGTCTCTTTTGGGTCGGCCTTTGGTCAATCTGTGAGGAGTAATTATTTCATACTTCTCTACATCGGCAAGCTGGGCAAACTCATTTGAACATGATGCTACAAAGAGAAAATACAATTAGACCATGTGGAAATAAACCCTTGAAATAATATGCATCAATATTTTTTTATTTGAAAATATAAATAAAAACACAGTAAAATTGATTTTCTTGTACATTCCAGCCCAGTTCCATCCAGCTCCTTTATTTATTAAAAGGCCCTAGCATCAATTAAGCAATATTGTAACCAATGGAAACAAGGTCTTAGACTGGGATTAACTGGGCCAACCACAGATTTAAGAAGTCCATTGAAATTAACTGAGAAAAAACTGAAGGTTATGGAAGCCAAAAACAGACACTGTCTTGGACTGATGTTGGCTGAGAGTCACGTTGATGGTTAAGCAATATATAAAGAATGCACCGGGAAGATAATAAGTGAAAACCTTATTTGGACAATGTTAAAGTAGCTTATCTAACCAAGGCCTTAATAAAAATATATTCCTATATCAAAACAAAACAAAATACAAGGACTGAAAAATACAGGATAAATAGATGGAAGTAATAACAGCACCAATTTGTTGAAAGGAAGGAAATGACCCAGAAATTGCATTTCCAAAAGGGGGTTTCTGTTAAAACTGAAGATGCTATTACAGAATAAAGGTCCAACCATATACTAATTCACCATACTTTGCCCCCTGACCATAATGAATTCCTCATGATGATATTTCAATGACAAGGCTATGACCCCAAAGTTGTTAATATGTAGGCAGTCACACTAACAAAAATTATGAGTTGGGAATTCGGGAAATCTTGTGGTCTTTCTTTGCAACACAATACTACTTTTTAGGAATGCCTCAGCTCTATCCTCTCAGCTAAAAAATACCTTTATAATCCACTGGGAGATAGCAACTGTAGCTGCCACACCAGCCACAGATGCATTAAAATAATCCATACCTAGTCGTCAATTGAAGCTTATTGTGGACCACATCATTAATTACACAACATGAGTTTATTACACAATCCAACATATTTATTAAATTCAAGGTGCACAGATTAAATAAAATAGCCCAATGTGTAAGCACCACACACAGTGTTAGGTTAGGTTATGAATGGAAAACGTGTTTGCTATTACTATCCATATATATATATATATATATATATATATATATATATATATATATATATATATATATATATATATATATATATATATATATATATAAAGAGAGAGAGAGAGAGAGAGAGAGAGAGAGAGAATTACACTTAATATACTGTAGCCTACGATTTCCACTTAAATATATTACAGACTATGAGTAAAGCAACCTTACATGAGCAATCTGTATTTTATACGCTTAAATAAAAACAACAGTATTTAGCTATATATAACAAAGAAAAATGTCAACAATTGAAACTCTATAGTCAGACTTAAAAAGCATATTATAATATTATAATACACTTTCACTCGAATATGTCGGCTACTGTTTTACTGCAACAAAATATGATTATAAAATGCAGAAACAAACGTACCCAGTTTGCAATGGCATATCAAAAAAGAGAGAAATGGTAAAATCCAGTGCATGTCTGATACAGTAATTCTGCCAGTCAGCGTGCTTTCTCCGTCCCAGATGTTCAGTCGCCTCTGGATTTCGGCTTGAAAGAGCTCTTAACTCTTCTTAAACCCTGCCCACAATGGCTTGAATACGATTTACATAAACTGTGAGCATGAGCAATTTGAATAGAATTGACCAATCTGACACCGTCACATAGTGACTCACACCTAAAACGATTTCACCGGAAAACAATTTCAGAGAATTGGGAGTTAACGCAGTGAGTAATTGATTTTCAGAATTTTAAAGGAAGTTCTAAAGCGAACTACCACTTGCGACATCACTTGTGTATTTTGTCTTTTTTGCTTCAGTTTCAATACCTACAGTAGCTTACTTTTGTTGACCAGCAAGATGCCCGTATATTATGAAATCTCAAAACTTGTATCACTTGTAAACTATTTTGTATTTGAGTGCTAATGTAATGTTAAGTTGACATGCAACGTGTATCAGATAATGTACTGTAGGGCTACAAAGTTAAACAGCCTATACTGATGTGGCAAATTATCATATATTGGTTTATCCAGCTTTGTAATAATAAAGCAGGGTCTGGTACGTTATGTTTGCATGCCTCAGTGCATCACATACCAAGGGCAATGTCGGAATACCGTGGGGCATTCATTACCTGTCCATTCCAGCCATCCTGTCAGAGAATATGGGAGATTTGCCCGATTTGCTGCCACAACACCTATAACAATGTGGACAAATTCCATTTGTATCCCAAGAGAAAAGGGGGGATTCATTTGGGGATATTGAGACCGGATGTATGCCAAACAACGTGGGACAGTGTATCACTTTTTGGCGACAGTCATTTTGCATACCTAGAATGGGGACATCGTGGTTTGCTTCACTGACTGCTGCAACAGGCGACGATTGCCTTATAAGAATCTGAACTCAAATAACTTTTAAGCAAGTTTTTATTATTACTATAATTGTTAAAAATAATAATCTACGAAATCCCAATTTATCGTTTTAATTTAGTTATTGTACATGTAACTTAAAAACACTGCTTAATGTAAGCATCTGCAGTCACTGAATACGTGGCAACACATCACTCTTGCACATGGCTTCCTTTAAGGCTTCGATGCACAAGTAGATGGAAACAGACATAACCATATGTGCATGTCATACATAGTAATCTCTTCCGTGACAGACGGAAGCTCTGCACCGGTAGTTCCAATTGGAAAACGGTGTTTATTATTGAATGCATTGTAACGCATGAGCTATCGCTTTGCCGGTTATTACAGGAAGATCATTTAGCATTACCCATAGGATTTCAGGATGCGTGAGGCATGTATCCTTGCTTCCTACCACACAAGAAAAAGCAGCACAGTATACGCTCCCATATCATTGGTTATTTGTGGGTCTGGAAAAGAGTATAAAATGTAATCCAAAGTATTTGTTTTATAGTTATAAATCAGTATCCTGCACACAACCATTAGATCGTAGACATGACTATGTAATGATTCTATACTATAATTCTAATATACACACAATAATGATTCTATACGTTTTTGTCAATACTGTATACAGAATGCATATATTATACACTCATTACCATTATGTTTTGCACCAAAAACACGTTACAACGAAATGGAGGAAACACGACTGTGTATAATTACTGCCCCCCCCCCCCCCCCCAAAAAAAAAAAAAAAAAAAACTTACATTTTTTAAACCCACGTAACCCGCGAGACTATCTTGCCCTTGAATAACTGCAAAAGTAATACGATACATATTTTACACGGGTCACCAGAAATTAGAATACCAGACAATCGAATCAATTAAATAAACATTATCTTTAATTTATCTATTTAAAGAAAGAACAAGTTAACGACCCAGTCGTTCTGGGCCCCAGTGCTTTTAATAAACAGACGCATAAAGTGAAAAGTTGCAGCCAAGTCTCCATTTGGATTAGAACGCTGTAATTTCACATTCATTTGAATTTAACTGCCAGGGAAAATATATTACTGTAGAATTATAGCGCCACCTGTAGCTTTAAACCAGTATCACACGCTTATGTAAGCATGCTATATCCCTATTACAAAGAAGACAAAGTATGTCTCGAGGGTGTTTATTGGTAAACACTGATATAATAATGTACACATGATGAAAGGCACCATGACACAGAAATAATTATTTTCACACCAGTCTAAAGTTATGATAGTTGAGAAACCGTACACACATTTAAAATCCAATGAACTAAAAAAAAACGTGCATTTTGTTTCCTTTTAATACATTTGAAAAATAACTTAAATTGCTTTAACATTGTATTTAACTGAGAGTGGTAAAGATAGGCAATCATTTTCCCTACATTTCCTACTTCAATTCAACTGAAGCAGAAAATGTAGAAAAGAGAGATTACTTGGGAAGTCAAGATGACCTAAAAGCTGGCTTGGTTCGTCAAGCAACCTCAATAATATGTTCCAAGGCAGAGGAAGCAGACATCTCCAAACCACACATGAGGACCTTAGCCTTTAACCTTAAAACCAGAAGGATAAAGCAAGGAATACATGATCTGCTGGTAATTAGGAATGAGTAAAACAATGTAAGATGCCATTACTATTCAGCTGGACTTGTACAACCCAAATAATGGAATGAGAAACACAATTACTTTTTCCCCCAAAACTAAAAAGAGTACTCGATTGTATCCTGCTCTGAGGTTTTGGGTCTCTCTTGAGCCATCAGTTTGGATTTCCTTGTCCCTTCCTTTCTACCAGTCAACAAGAAATCTTGTGAACACATTAGAATTGCCTTGGACAATATATTTTTTTAGAGGTAAATCCCATTTGAAAAAATACAAATATGGTTAACAGATTAAGTAGCAAATCCAGTTTAAGAGATAATATACAGCAAGCTGTGGGATGACACCCATAATAATGCACTAAAAGGTGAATGCATGTTGAGTGTTCCATTTTTTTTCTTTATAACTTTTGGTTTGTGGTAAACATGTTGCTCAGCTCATGCCCCCCCCCCACTTCTTTCTTGACTTTTTATCAATAACTGAACACTTTTGCAACTAAAAATATTTATTGAATTATTAACTTTTCTGAATAAACACTATTTACAGTCATGCGATGTTCAATGATTTAATGGGTTGACACCGGGGCCCTAGGAGCCCCTGGAGGAGCTGTCTTTTGGCTCCTTTCTACAGACATTCGCTCAAGACGCTCTGTGTAGAATCCATTGAAGTCCAATCTAGAAGACAAAAAAAAAAAAATACAGAAAAATATATTCCCGATCTTAAAAGAACAAACCTCTGTTCCAATTTAAATATATTTTACAGTACTATGTACTGTATAATAACTAGGCTTGCCACTTTTGATTTTAGTTGGTAAAGCTTGTTTGACATCGAATTCCCCAAAAATATGAGTTTGACTGAAATAAATTTAAATAGAATAAATGTCAGTAAAACCACTCGCTATTTTTTATTTTCTTACCAAAAATAATAATTTAGAAATCATCTCTAGTTTGTGTAGTTTTCATACTTGCTGTCTGTCCCATCTCCGTTCCGCTGTGAATGGCTAGGGGTCACTGACAGTCATCTCAGTGGTCCCTTAGTAGGCTAGTGTAGTTTCACTGTCAGTCATTTCATCCTGTCTGACAGATCTCGTTGACTGAAGCAGCGCTAGAATGCTCTCATTCATTTAAATGACTGTCAATCATCAAGACCTGCACTGACTGTGCACTTTCATTTGCCAGCTATAGCACCTGTCACACAAAAGTATTGTGCACAATACCCTGACAGACGGCTGAAGTCTCTGCGGCAGGATGAAGCGGGCCCGTCTGCTTTGCCTTCCAGAGGTGGAGCTCAGACTCCGAATAATAAGTGCAAGTTAGTTCTGTTCAACTATCTAATGTTTTTTTCAGTGCATATTATTTTTACACGTAAATTTATGCAATAAAGCTTGGTGTAATACACTTTTATATGTTGCGTTTCCTACGGTTTATTTAAGACAATTTTTAAATTTGTGCAGGATCTTTATCTTTACAAGGTATAGCTCCGCTGTGACCAAATGTTATTTCAATTAGAATGTTGGTAACCATGGTTTTGTTGCATGTTGAATATAAATGGGTTTCGCTAAATGAGACATTTCTCAATGCCATAAAAAGTCTGTTTTTTAAAGCAGAAAGGTCACACATTCTCTACTTGAATTGAAAAATAAAAAACAAAAAAAAGCAGTAAATTCTTTCTAAAATAAACGCCGATATTAATTGATTTGGCAAAAAAAAAAAAAAAAAAAAATCAAATAGTAGCAAGCCTAATAATAACTATAATAATAATAGTGGATTTGGTTTATGACATTTTAGAACCACAATACTCACCTGTAGATGATGTTGATCATACTATGTTCACAGTCATTGGTACTGTAAACACTCAGTCTGTCCAGTAGATCCAGCAGATGTGTAGAAAAATTACTGTCAAACTTGTTGATGGTTCCTTCAAATCCTGCCGCTGACTGAAGGGCATCCACATGCTCCGATAAATACTAAATAAAAAACAAAAAACTACCTGAGCTACACTGATACACAATTACAAGAATGTTTTAGTGACTGGTTTAAATACAGTAAAGGTTTCTCACTTTGGAAGTGAGCTTTTTCTTTTCAGCTTCCTCAGTACGTTCATTCTGTGTTGGAGGACCTCTCATTGTTCCATGTTCCACTGTTAGGCGACTCATCTCACCATCTAATTTCATACTCTGGGTAAACCTCTGTGGGGAAATTATTAAAAAACAATAATGTCCTAAATGACTACCCTATTCTGTATGCATTGTACACAGGTGTCTTAACACAGGTTTTACTTGTGCTAAATTCATAAGGTTACACATACTGGTACATATAACAGATATAAGCATAAATGAATGAGATTTATAGCAGCCCATTTCATAATTAGCCTGTCACGTTTCTACATGAGGTTTTTATACAGAACTCTAAACTTTTTAGATTTTATTTAAACAAACCTGCATGCAGTTGGTGAACATGACACACACAGACATCAGCTTGGAGAAGATCTTGAGCAGCTCTGGGTTTGTTAACATACAGTCCTTCAGACAGTTATCCAGGAAGCTTGTGTGGTGACACAACACATCATCAATGTTTGACGCCTATGAAAAGCAAGATCATTTGCACAGACTATTAAATCAGTATGACATATGCAAACAAAACAAAAACATGTTTCTCATCAGCAACATAGGATATTGTTTAATGATGACCTTTTGATAGGTTGTTTCATTCTAGAGCCATTATTACCCCTAGGGAAAATATGAAGCCCAGCTCAAAGCCTGTTTCATATTAGAGCTCGCTGATCTCATGTTTCAAGAAATACAAAACAAAATGGAAAAGTTTGCCAGCCTGAAAGATCTATGTGAGCTCTCAGTGTGCGAGTTAAGAAATGTCATTATGGAACTGAATAATTTCTTTCTTTCCAGTGTGTTAAGGGAGGGTTATAGGCTACTCATGGGACCGCTAAGCTTCACATACCATTCAGCTAGTCATACTCACAGATTTCAAGTTATTCCCCATTATATGCCATGTTGGCTCCATCACTTCAAACATCATGTAGTACTGAATATTTTGGACAAAGTTCAGCATACGCTGTCTCAAAGTAAAAGCTCCTGCGAACCTAAAAGAAGCAACTTATGATAACAAACCAAACCTGAGAGGATTGTTTTAGGCAAATATGACATTTGCTTTTTAATTTACTGGTAGTCAGTTTAAAAAAAAAAAATATATATATATATATCACTTGTTTTGGAATACAATGAATAACAAAAAAGAGCAGATTGAATATTCACTTATTTACAATCATCCTGCCTTGGAATCACAATTTTACTTTTAGTAATTTTAAAGCTTGTTCTTTTACTACAAATGCATTTGGGAGGGGGGTTAAAAGATATGTTCAATGGAGTAAACTTACCATTTAGCAGAATGCAAGGAATATTGCTTTGCATTTTTATTGCTGATCCACACATTGCAGAGGAGCCTTTCCACGTGCTTGCAATAAAACATGTGCCTGAACAGCATCTGGTATCTGGTTAAAGCTTTCCTGTGTTTAAAAGAACAAGCATTTGCCTTACTTAATCACAGAAATCAGCATTATTACAATCTTCCACCACAAGTGGTCATATCAAGCCATTTAACACCTATATCCTCGAGGGGTTTGTTATAGCGAAAGGATAATCAAAATGAATGATAAACTGTTGGAGTAAGTTAATGATATGAATACAAGTAGAATTACATGTACCAGTTATCTCAAAGTGCACCAAATCTTAATCCAACATACAAGAAACCCAAACTGAGCTTTTATTCCAAATCAATCTGACAAAGTTTGACATGAAAAGTTTTTTCTTCTTTTTTTTTTCTTTAATCAATTTTGCTTTGCTGCATGTTTGCTGAACAAGCCAAAAATCAGAGTGCTTTTTGACAACCTATATTCACAACAGAGATATGTCTGCCTTAATGCTTTTTTCAAACGATCAGTATAGTTTCCAGCTTTGTTGCAACATAAAATTATTTTTGTTTTGGAGGCAGTTACACAGCGCATGCTTCTTATTAAGACAAAAGAGTTGACTTAACTGCGGAGGTGGCATCCTGTGCGTTCAGACTGGGATGTTGACAGTGTCTGTTTATATTCTCTTTTTTTATTTGGGGTCCAGGGACCAGGTTCGTTATAGCAAGGGTGTACTATATATATATATATATATATATATATATATATATATATATATATATATATATATACATATATATATTACATTAAAATGTAAAACTTATCAATGCTTCTTCATATTGTGATGATAACTTTGTAAGACAACTGCTTACAGGCAGTTTTCTTACCTATTGATAATCAGGGACAGTGGCCATTTTACAATGTAATCAAAGGAGAAAGCCTCCAGCCCACTAAGGGCAATCTCAGTGGGATCTGCGTTGATGATTGCTTTTTCCTGCTTTGTTTCGATAGCTAGAACACGAAGCAGCTGGGTGATAACATCATGTGGCATGAGATCAATCTGTAAGTGAAGAACAAAAATGTTATTTCTATCTCTTGTAGCTTTAAAAACTACATGCCGTTTGGACTATTATCAAACCGACAATACAATAACAAGACAAAATGTTTTCAAATTGATACTGTCCATTATCAATTCTTCTTAAAAGGGGTGAGAGTTAGCACTGTAAATGTCGTTACAAAACAAGAACACAAAACAAGGGGTTGCGTCACTACAACGCATACTTTCAAATCATCTTTAAACGGGTCTGTGTTGGCGGTGCTCATTCTCAAAGCTAATTCCAGTAAGGTTTCAAGCCTAGTAGGTATAATGTCATCTACTGGTTTCTTCAATTCCTCTTCTGTGAGGTCCATGAAGGAGACAAAAAAATCCCCCTGGTCCATCAGGAAGTAGTGCTTTATAGACCTATGGTGAAAAAAATGTAACTTAAGATTTACTGGGGAGACTAAATATGAGTCACTAACAAAACATTTAGCTCTATATTAACTAGGAATGGGTATCATTGCATGTTGAATTAAGTCTGCTGTCAATAGTTTTTTAGAAAGCAAAGTTACATTTCAAATTTTTATAATTAGACAATTAGTACCTATACTTACATTCATATTACATCTGAATAAAAATATATTATTATTATTATTTGTTTATTTAGCAGATGCCTTTATCCAAGGCGACTTACAGAGACTAGGGTGTGTGAACTATGCATCAGCTGCAGAGTCACTTACAATTACGTCTCACCTGAAAGACGGAGCACAAGGAGGTTAAATGACTTGCTCAGGGTCACACAATGAGTCAGTGGCTGAGGTGGGATTTGAGCCGGGGATCTCTTGGTTACAAGCCCTTTTCTTTAACCACTGGACCACACAGCCTCCTATATATAGTCTCCTGAAAGTTCCTGTAAGTTCCATTACTGTACCTAACCTTAACTACTATTTTAATACTGTCAAAGCGGAAGAGATATGAATACTGATCATTTGTGATCAGTGCTCAAGTGTAAACGTTTTTTTTAAATAACAATTTGAAAGTATCTTTAAGAAAGTGTGATAAACCATCAGTACCGTAGGCGTGCCACTAACTCCTTCTCTTCCATCAAGAAATCCAGAAGAACCTTGCTGGCATAATTGTAAGCTTTTTCAATTTGCTCCACATATGCCTTTTCTTTGAGCGTATAGAGGATCTCTTTGGCCTCAGGGCAAGTAACATCACGACCACACTCCCTTACCACATTCAGATATTTACCTTAAGAACAAAAACAAACAATACTCAAAAAGTGCAAAACTGCAGTTATCCATTTTCACACTAAACCTCATAATTAAGGGGTTTGAGTCTAACATTTATCACAGGTGAAGAGTTTAGTTGTCTCACACCTAAGTTTAACTATAACTTAATCAGCCTTAACTATCAAATACATGTAACTTACCCTATTACTTGCAAATACAGTATATGGTGGGTGTACTGATTAATCTTATATGAAAAGTGCAGCAACAATTTTGTAAATAATTTGAAAAAAATCTACAATTGCAAACTTGCCTGTACTTAATATTTTGTCAGCCATTTTTTGTAAGAAGGCTGGGATTCGGTGTTGCACGACTGTGTATCGCTGATCCCAATATTTGTCATTATAGTCCTCCTGAATCTTTTCCTTTTGCAGCTCATGCTCTTCCACCATGAATTCACTACCCAATAAAAATATATATTTCATTAAAGATTTTAAAATATTACTATAAATCAGTGTTAACATGCTTTAAAAGGCCAGGACATCCATCTTATGGTTAGACTTTCTGGTAAAGTAAAATGACATTCCGTATTTTTTTTTTTCCTTTTACCTGTAAGGGTCCTTTATAATCCCTCTGTAGATCCATTTCTCAAGAATTTCAAAATAAGGAACACTGGATGCTTTTGTCAGATACAGACACAGCTCCTGGGCCTGACTGTCTCCTGTGTAGTTGAAGGTTCGATCATGCAGAAGGCTTAATGTAGATCCGCCCATGCAGTCTCCTTTATCTACTGAGGTAGCTACAGGATAAAGCAAATCCTTCATAATTTAAAAAAAGCTCATTTTACAGCACAAGGAACATTGTTTATACTAAGGCAACCTACTACCTATTATGTACCACCACTTGTAATAGCATTTAAAAATGTTAGTAAACAAGGATGGTACAAAAACAGGCTCCAATTAGAAAAATTTAAGGATATGCCATCATCTAAACAAAAGCGTTTCTTATGTAGTGGTAATGCATATAGAATCATTTCAACAAAAAACACGTGGCTGAAAACTTTTTGAACAACTTAAAGCCCCTGCTCAGCCAATTTATAATATAAAAGCATTAAAAACAACATTAAGCTTCTATGCACTGGGTCTCTCATATGGTGCACAGGATATGAAGTTGGATCGTTGATTTCCCTGTTTCCAAACACTGCTAGTCTACAGCTGCAGATAATAAAATTATTTGCGACGGCATTTACCCGATTATTATGGATAAAAAAAGTCAAATAGAAGGGTACTTGTATGAAACGTTGAGGTCCGACTGCCCCAGTTTAACTTTGTCAGGCAGCGATAGTGAATATTCAGATGAGGATAACAAGGACAAGTCTGCAACCAGCCTAATCTAAAAAAACTGAACCAAGGTTCCCGAATACTTGGTGCACTTGCAGTGAATGTGTTTTATGGAACACTGCTGCAATTAATATTGTCTGTGTCAATTATTTTTATACAAAACCTCCAAATTACAAAAACCACTCGTTTCAGTATAACAGATACTTACGAGCAATAATCACTCCAGCCAGAGTAAAATTACAGCAGAGAGAAAATTATAACTTCTAGACAGTAGAGTGAAAACAGAGAAAACAGCATGTGAGCTGCTACACACATACGGGAAAACAGTGAAAAACTGAAGCGTAACAATTTCCAAACTGGAAAACGATAATAAAGAGAAATCAGAATACTTCTCTTTTTTCTAGAATTCATACAAGTGTTCTACTTTTTCAAGCTTTTGTAAATGGCTACAACTGATAATAAATAAAGTGCATCCTGTAATACTAGTATCTCAGGCTTCTGGTGACAATGACCTTCGTTGTCGTCATTTATCTTGCCCACTGTTTTTGATTCCGTATTGTTAATAAACATAATTGAGTTATATACAATGACCTACTTTTTGATGATTTCGTTGTGCTAAACGATGATGCTGGCCTTTGCTGTGTGACATTTCTTCTTGTTGCAGGCAAATATTGTTGGCATCGCATCAGGTTTTAGCCTTGTCTTGCATTAATACCCCAGAAGCTCTGCCTGCATGTTTTGTTCGTAGCATTCAGGTTCAAAGTGGTCCTCACACACGAAAGAATTTCGACCGAATGGAAAGGTTTTCAGTGTATGCCCCGTTCTCAAATGATGTAGTAATTTTTTTTTTTGCTATGATCGCCCGTTCGGAATGAATAGGCTTTGGCACACAAAATAACTTTATCTTCTTGTTTTTACGCTTATTATTCAAGCACCAGAAAGCTTTGCACTCCGCCATGTCGCATGCTATGGGTTTTCACCACTGTATCCCATAAACCCATGCGCGCAACTTTTGGCCTATCAGGGAAATCAACGACTTGACATTACGTCGCTGCCTGAAAGGCTCCAATATGTCAGCTCCCTCAAGTGTTACTTGACCCAGAAAGTGGACAAAGAAATTGAAAACATCGCTAAACACGTGACTTGTGTGCAGCAAGAAGTATTTTTTGGATATGAAGAGCACAAAGAGATCGTTGTTATTTTTGGGTACAGGTACCCTTTAACAGCACATGTTAGACATATACACTTACCAAGGGAAGCTAAAATTTCCATTGTTCTCATCGTTGGCTGGATATAAAACCAAAGTTTCTGGAGAGAAAGCATCCCCTGTCTCTGCAAATGCTCCAGCTGTGTCACCAGGATCATGTACTCCTTCATCAGTGTCCTCATCCCAGCAGCTAGTGCATGGTTGATTTGGCCATACTCAAAAGAGGACTTCTCTTCAATAAATCTGCACGGAATAGATACTGTTTCTGAATTTGTTATATAATTTCGTACATGTCTATCATTATTTTTTACAATTTAGACTGAGCTTACCGACTGATTGTGGAGTAGCTCACTGCAACAGGCAGAATCCTGTTTACAAGCTCCTTGATTGACATGTCTAGAGTTGGGTCCACTGAAAAGGACCGATTCTGTCTGCCTTGGACAGGCTGAGCTGTGATGTATCGGCCATCTACACCAATCAGTAGGTACAACAGGTCTTCCACTAGTGCAAGCTCCTGGGCAGCTAATGCCATGGTATCTAACAAGAAACCAACAAGCAAATTGACAGTTTAATCTATCTGAATAAACCAGGCTTAAAGCCAAGGTTTACTATTGATTTTTGAAGACAAGCCTAACATTTAAAAGGTTTTTTATTTGTTATGTACTATAGTTTTAAAATACGTATTGTTCTCTCTTATGAAAACTGAGGCAGGCCTCATTTTATGTAACAAAGTTAGTAGGTTATGTTTAACATCATGACTCTAATAGCCACTATATTGGTTTGAGTTAATAAGAGACACATACCTATAGGCACAGTTGTATCAGTGCTTCCACTGGATACAGTAAGGAAATCCCCAATAAGGGCTGGTCTCTCATATACCCAGTTTGGAAACACCGGGATGGGCTGCACAGGGTTTTTCTTATTGTGCTTTTCTCGAAGCATCTTCCTTGTTACTTCCAAAGGCTAAAGCAAACATTATTTTGAATACACAAATATAAAGCAAAAAGGTGGAGTAAAAAAGAAATAAATAAATACAGAATCTGTCTCGCTATCTTCCCAGAGATAATGTTAAGTATTTAGATTGAGCTTTCCACAGAAATCAGGCTGGTTTTCTTACACTCTCAAAGTGTAAGAAAACCAGCAATCCACTTGTTTCTCTTTCAATGGTAAATTAGCCCAACCATCACCAATGACCCTCACCTGATTGTCAGTGCCTGATTTGTGGAGAGCTCAATCTGAATAATCGGTTTGTGCAGCACTGTTAAGTTGACTGATCTTACCTGTTTCTTGATACTACACTTTTCTAACAATGTAACAATCAGGTTGCATTTAAAATACATTTTGTTTAAAAGCAATTTTGAGATGAAGACCTCATTACAGCAAGATATAAAAATGTTTTACCTGCTGTAAGTTGGAGCTGGCTGTGACATTACCAAGCTTCTTCCTCAGCTCCTCCAGTTCCTGGATAGACATTTTTGTGCTAGTTTGAGGGATATGGAAGTTGGTGGTAGTGGAGGCTGTAGCATTGGCAGAAATGTCTGCTCTGTCCTTGGCATTCTGTTGGAGGTACTGCAGGGTCTGAAAATGCCAGAAATGCAGTTTACATGTATGTACCCAAAATGTATACCACTATGGAAGTAATTCAGATTCATTCCCACTATTACAACAAATACAAATCTCCTACTGGGTTACTGACCAGGTCAAGGAAAATAATAATATACTCTGAAAGCAACCAACTATCCAAGATATATACAGTATATAAAAAAAAAAATTTTTACCTCCTTATCCTCAGTTAGCTTGGATAACAGATAGACCAGAGGATCTAGATTCCTCACATTTCTTGACTTCAGTTCATCATATTTTTTGAGAAAGTCTTCTGGTGTTTTGGAATACTCTGCTATTTTTACCTACGGAGTTTAATAAGACAGTTCTATGCTGTTAATAATAATAATAATAATAATAATAATAATAATAATAATAATAATAATAATTTTATTCATAACACTAAACACTTGCGCTTCCTCAAACAAATTAGGATACATACCTGGCCTAATAATAATGAGATCATATCAGTAAATCACTTTGTAAAAATGATATACAGTATATGGAAGAAAGAGTTCAATATTAAGGATACAATTGAGTCTCTGGGTGTAAATAACATTTGAGAATCAGGCAAGCTTTTTTTGCACCTGCTGTCTGCTGACCAACCTTAGCACTGTGTGCAGAAACTGTTGTGGTGACATATGGAGTTCTGTTCTTCTGTAACAGGTCAATGTACACTTCCGCTCCATCCCCTCCACGAACACGAAGCAAACTGAGCAATTCACTCACATCATGATGAATCCGGAACTCACTCATGGTTGAAATCCTGGAAGTGGAAACGAAGGACAATGGACAGTTTGATATTAGATGATTGTAGTTAGTGTGTTGTTATGTCTTGTCAGTTACTCATAATTAATACACGTTGTTCTCTGTACCTTCGCCAGTGCACAGTGGTCAAATGCGGACAAATATTCAAAAGAACAAGATACTATATTAATTGGTTGTCAATACTAATAATGGTGTTATCAATGTTACCTATTGGATGACTATAGGACTTCTAGAGAGTTTAAACTTTTACAACCGCCTTTCTGTTCAGATGTTCTGGTTGTATCTTTGGAGGCGAGTCGTAACTGTAACTTTACTGTAAACAGAGACACTCTGGTCTAATTTCAAACCGCAGTTTATACCTTCAGGAAATGTTTGTAAGTATGTAAAATACACAATCGTCGCACATGTTGAAAATAAAATATAATGGAAAACATTTTAATATTATTTTACTACCTTGCCGCTTCTTTGAAGCGCCAAACAACACAAACACTGGATTTTCCGACAACAAAACCGTCCCTCTGCTTCATGGAAAACTGTGCAAGCCAGAATAGTTCCACCTTAGAGGCGGCTGTATCAGATAAACCTTGTTTAGTATACATATGAAAACATATTTATATTCATCATTAAAGTAAGGATAAATAAATCAACAAATGCAGTTACAGTGTATAACAAATTTAAGTAAAACTAACAGGACAGACTAAATGTGTTGGCGGGAGAAACGGAACCTTTCTTGGCAATAAACTCGATGGGCGTTGGGACCTGTGTGTGTCACAGTCACACAGATAAGGTTTGGTCATACTATTCGTTGTAAAGATGAACCATGTTATATCAACATAGTGACATTCAATTGGTACTTTCTGTCAATGATGTTGCAGTCTGAATTTATTCGATTTTTAACCGAGGCAGATGCTGACATGCAGGCGTTCCCAGTATTGCCAGTTAAAGAAATTACGGCAGAACTCAATACAGCAACAGGGAATCATCATGACGCCAAGGATAATATTAGATCACCATTTACTTTCACTTCACAGCGATTCCGGTTAAACAAAGAAGATGAATTGTTTGAAGTACGTTTTGTTAATTTTAATTTCATATGTATAATCTGTTTGTAGAAGTGCTGATAGGAAACCATCCTGAAGAAGCTATACGTGCATTAAGTCCATGTGTACTAGTGTATTTTTTACATTCTATTAAGCTACAGGACAAAAAATAGGTTTGTGTGACCACTGGCTAATATGTTAATGAACAATACACTGAAATGCTAATTTGTCTTCCATTTTTATGCGTCCTGTTATTTTGATTGTTTTGATATTGTTATTTTATTAAGTCTCACTGTTATTTTTATTTTATAGGATGGGGATATCCAAAGACATCTGTACCTGCAAGATGCCATAACAAGCGTTGCAGATGATACTGAGAAACCAAAGTAGGTACAGCACATGATAATGGATTTTTAAAAACAATTAAACAACTGTGCAGTATTTGACTTAATGATTAGAACAGACTGATGGCAGAAATAAAGTTTCACTTGATCTTTTGATGTGTGGAAATCAAACTGCCCAATAATAACTTGAGGCTAACATTTTATACTGTATGTCATACCAATGTACAGTTACAGTGAATTCCCTTTACCACCAATAAACTGAATAAAATGGTTTTAAAATGTCATTTGTGTCTTTAAAACATGCACTAGTGGTACATTTAAAAATATAATAATAATAATAATAATAATAATAATAATAATAATAATAATAATAATAATAATAATCATTATCATTTTGACTAGAAGTCTTTTTCAATGTCTTCAGTGTTGAAGACTTTAAATGTTAGCCTTTAGGCGTAATTCGGGGGATGACGTAGAGGGCTCTCTCCCGCTTTGCGCTGCTTTTTTCTTATCCTATATCCTTTTCTTTAGCCTGTCTTACCTTCCCTCCGTGGCGTCCTGCCCGGTAGCGTCCGTGATCTCTTCCGGGTGGAAGCTGATCCCAGTTCAGCCTCATTTAGTATTTCCAGCCAATCACACAATGCAGTGCTCGCCTCGTCAATTATTAGGGCATGGCCAGCGCTGCTTTACGTATGTTATTGGCTGCCCCTCCTGTCTATCTCTCTCTCTTTTTCTATTTAACCCAGCACTATTTCCGCTTCCTTGTCTGTGTTTGTTTTTTGTTCCTCCTCCTCCCCACCTCTGCTCCTTTCTATATCGCACTGTCCGCACAGGGCTCCCTCAGGGGGGGAAGTGAGTCTCACTCCCCCGGCTGTCCGGGTCGGCCTCTCGTCTCAACCACTGCTGTCCGGCTGTTCCTCGCCGGCCTGAGGGGACCCCCGGCCACATCCTATTCTTCTGCTGCTTATGCGCTAAGCGTTCCAGGCCTCAACCTTGCTGTCCCATCTCCTCTCTTCCATTTCAGGTCCAGGACCATTTCAGCCCCCTCATGCAGTAGGTCGTGCCTCCACCTGCCGAGCGGGACCCGACCGAGGGGTGGGGGGGGTTTCTCTGTTTTCGTCTCTCCTAAACGGACCCGAGACACTTTTTCCTAAGCTCTTAGCTGCCTGAGGATGCTACACTGAGTTGCGAAGGATCTGTCCTTTTGTCCTGTTCGTCCCCTTCCTGTCTCTTGCTCCACTAAATGCCCAGCAGCCAGAGGATGCTGCCTGACCCGACGAGAAGGGAAAACTCTTCGTCCCCCTATCTCGTCCTGCTATCAGTATCTAACCTCAATGTTACTAAGGACCATTCCCAAACTCCAGCCCTCAATCTCGCCATCCCTCTCAAACTCGTCTCACTCTTAAACTCTCAAATGTCTCGCCCCTCTCAAGCCTCCTAAGCAACCGGAGAAATCCTCTCATCTTGTCTCATTCTTAATATCTCACTCCCAATTTCGCCTCCTCTCAAGCCCTTATGGGCAACCAGTGAATTTATTTTAGTTTTTCTAAATCCAGTGTGCGGTCTTAATAGGGAGTTCATCATGACTTAATATTGAGTTTAGGTTTACTGTATATTCCAGAAAACTAAGGCATAGACTCTGAGACTTGTTTTTTATTCCCTCACTGCAGTTGGTAGTGCAGACTTTTACCCTTTTATACAATGATGTTTTTCTCTTGTGCAGGGTCTCTGAGTTCAGATGCCATATAGCAGGCTGTAGCCAGCTCTTTGACACACTGGAAGGGTATGAGCATCATTACAATACATTTCACCGCAACGTCTGCTCCTACTGCAAGCGCTCCTTCCCCTCTGGCCATCTTCTGGACATTCATATACTGGAGTGGCATGATTCCCTGTTCCAGATCCTGGCAGAGAAGCAGAACATGGTCAGTTAACTTTACACACAAAACTGAATTCAAATTAATTTCTTCCACTTGTTTTTCCAATTGAAATTACCCAAGCTGTTTCCAGCGCTTACTCAGCTGAGTGAGTGAGTGATCTCACATGTAGCCAGAAGTGCCTGCAGTGCATGAGAAGATCATTCAGATCTACAAGCACACATTTCATCCCAATGAACATTTACTGCAAATGGGACTATGCTAATGGAAAATGGAAAATAGCTGACAAAGTACTATACTGGTCACATTACACAAATTCCACCTTGATCAGACTTGCTCTGCAGAGACTGTAATGAATAATTAGCAACCAAATAATAAACAGATACAAAATTCAAATTTAGAGGGTCTACAACATTCCTTTAAGTTACACCAAAGATTTGTGTTGAAAGTTTGTTTTAAAATTCAATGGATTAAGAAAGTTTCATTTAAAAAAAAAAGTTTAATGGATATCAAACTTTATTTTATATAAGAAAACAGTTGTTAAATAACTAATGGGTTCACGTTTTATGAGTTATTTTTATTTCTGTAATTGTGTTACACTGACATTTAGTGGTTTACAATTGTATGACAACCAAAGCCAGTAACACACTGTTTGATATGGCTTTTTTTCTTTCTTCAATAATTTACTGATTTGTTTCCTTTTTTCAGTATCAGTGCTTGGTAGAAGGCTGTTCTGTGAAATTTAAGACCAGTATTGACCGAAAAGATCATTTAATAAAAATTCACAGTTATCCTCCAGATTTTAGATTTGACAAGCCCAAGAAAAGCAAAAGGTAAATATTTTTATTTTACTTTTTAAAACTATATATATATATATATATATATATATACTGATTTTGTTGTGGTTTCTTAATTATTAATAAGTATCTGCCATATGATAGCTATAGTCCAAAAATGTTCAGTAATATATATTACTGAACATTTTTGGACTATTGCTATCATATGACAGATATTATTTGTGAATTATTAATTAAAGAAATTCATGAAGGTTATAAACCCTAGTACATATATATTTTATCATTAGGATGTGCATGCATGTACATTTTTATTGGTGTACTTATTTTAGGGTTAAACCTGATCCAGCCTGATTTCAGCCCTGAGTAACATTTTTAAAACTGTGGAAGTAAACCATGATTAAACCCGTTTTTTTTGTAATTATAAATATAAACCAAAAATAAAATAAAATAAAACCCCCACATTGGAACCCCTAATTTATGCAGTATAGTTTCTAACCCCTGAACCTTCTCCACTGTCGAGTAGCATTTAGGACCTCACTGCCATGATAGAGTGTAGAGGATGAAACTCCAATGTTAAGTGAGCATTTCTTTGTGTTGTGGTGTCTGTCTTGAGTTCAGTGGCGCATGTTTGCAAATCATTGGTTAATTAAGCGCTAAAAAAAGACCAGATTTTAAATTATATTTGAAAACTGGTAATGAAAATTGACTACTGCGCTGACTCTAAAAATGTATTGTGTTCGAGGTGGGGTGGATTTGAGCCTGGTGAAGAGGGTCCTGCCCAGGAACTAGATTCTCCAGTATTCATGGCTAAACTGTTTAGAGTTTGTCATTCATTTTAGATCAGCATCTAAACGAACATCCTTTTGGAAACTCTTAGTCATTTCAGGTTTATTCAGCACATTAAAGAAAGTTTCCAGTTGTTAGAACAGACGGAATTCAATTGAAATATCTTGACCACATACCCCAAAACCACAACCCGTTTTCTCCATTGTAGAGAAGTGTACATAGATGAAAATGCATCTATATTGAAGCTTTTTTTTCCATATCTACATCCACTTAAAAACAATACACTTACAAAAACAGTGTACAACTGTATTTCAATTGTGCTGTCCCACTGCCTGCAGTTATACTCTTAGGATTGGGAGGATTTGAAATATGGTTTTAGTGTTCCTTTTACTGTGGTTGTTTATAAATAACATAAAAGTCAAAATCAGCCACATATCCAGATCTTAGCAGTTTCTGTATCATGTGGATATTATTATAGCAAATTTACATTGCATTGTAAGATTTCAAAGCCTTATTATATATCTGTCTTATTTTGTGACGCAGTTGTTTCACTGCAGTTGCAGTTTTCTGTATCATGCAAAGCATTGCCTCACTTACCATTTTGCTTCACATATTGCAAGGATTGATTGCTGTTGCTAAGCAACGACTACAAGCCAAGTGGCATGGAGTGGGGGAGACCATTGTCTCCAATTACATCAAATGCACCCTGTAGTTCTAGCTATTGTATGCATATTTTTTGATCTTTCCTTTTTTAAGATCCTGGATTTTTTTTTATAAAAAAGTCACTTATATGCAGCTCTCAGAATCTGATCAGTCATTTGCCTCGGTGACAGGGTGCTGTTTCTAAATAATTTATTTATCCATGTTGTGTTGTCACGGGAAAACAGGATTCCCAATGACAGTGAATGCCTGAGTGATTCCACTTGTCATATAATATTGTATAGAAACAGGAAATAAATTATCAGCATATTTCATCACATTTATTAATGGTAAAAAGAAAAAAATAATTAAATAATGAGCACGTAACAGCTTCTGTTACTGTATATCCTTGCTAAATCAGAATAAGACAAATCTGTTCAGCTTTCATCTTATGAGTTATGGAAGAGAGACTGCCTCCTATAGAAACTGTACTTAGAACTTGTATTTTTACATGTATTAACAACAGCCAAGATAAGACTCCACATAGAAGAGATGTGACAATGGTCCAACCATGTCCTGATGATACAGGACGTATGGAGTCCATGGAGGTCTGTCCACCTGAAAAAGCAGAGCCGGCAATGAGTGAATACAGCTCTGGTCATGTAGAGCAGATGAAACCACGCTATTCATACAAGTTCGTTTTTTTTAATTATTATTTTATGTAGAGGCACTCTTTGGTATTTTGTATTTTGTAAAACACTTTCAGCACTACCCCAGGATTAAGTTATGTCACTATCTTATACTGAAAAAAATGGGCATATATATACATAATAGTATATTAGTTGAGTTTACTGGTCTGCTGTTTTAAGTGGAGTTTTCCTTCCTTCTAGACCTGTGTACCAGAAAAAAGTAAAAAAAAGTACCCCTTTTGTAGCCACAAGAGAGAACACTTCAACCACAAATCAGACCACCACCCTTACAGTTACAGTTTCAACATATTTCCAATGCAGATTTTAAAACTCCCAAAATAAATACATAGTGACATGTATTTAAAACATGTGATGGGATCCTTGCAATGGCCGTTCCAGTTTGTACAGTTAGGGGGCACAGTGGAAGCAGATGTCTCTGCTTTGAGAAGGCCTTCTCAGTAACACCCCCTTTAGTGTACTAATTGGATATCGATAAGCCATGAACCTTTTACTCATGCGTTCCATCTTAAACCTGCTACAACAAAAGGGTTGTGTCAGAGGAAAGGGTTAAAACTATAAACAAACTATTGGACAATACTATAGTAATGTATGCCATAATAGTGAAATTAAAGAACTGTTTATTTTATTTTTAGGGTACCAGCCACAATTTGTTTTGGTCAAGGCTCAGTACGAGGATTCAGGGGCATGAAGAAAAAGAAATGATTTCTACTGAAGAAAATTAAAAGAATGAGGAGGCTCTGTGCCCTATAGTTCTCCTTAAAATGATACAATAACTTGGGATGTAAGAAGTCATAGTGGATCGTTGGAGCTCTAATAATAATTTCCCATTACTGCAACTGTCTTGGCAAATTTCATTGACTTGTTCAAGTAAAACCAACATTATCCAAATGTTCAATGTCTATCATCTCGTCAACGATATTGCATTTTTAGATTACAAAGTATAGCATTATAAAAGAACAAGTAGAGACTGGTAAAGAGTTGGTGTCCTGTGGTGTGTGTTCATCAGGTCTTATATTCTCCTTGCTGATTGAACTCACAGAACACAGCAAGAGCTATAGCTACACACTACCAGCTACAGAGTGAACTGCGGCATGCCAATCACTCCACAGTGTGAGAGTTTAGGGATCAGGTTACAATGCCATCTATCATATCCCAGTCACTCCCCAGTATGTAGTCTACAGAACCCTCACAACAATCTTAAATGTGAGATGTGCCCCATAGCAAGAGATCACATTGTATTACTATCCAGCGAGTCAAGAGAGTTACATTACATCATTTATCAGCAATGGTGGGCAATCCATGAAATGTATTAACAAAAATGCCAACATTGTTCACCCTTCCTGTATGTTTTTCACTATTTCTATTTTTTTTTTTTTAATCCTGGTGCTCTTCTACTAAATACATGTCAAAATATGTATATGTATTAAAAAAAGCGTAAAATTAGGACATGAAATTAAAAACGAAAATAAAAATGAACCATTGTGGCTGGTGTTGTTTTGTACAAGTGATGTGATCATGAGCTGCAGAATAAAATCTAAACCAAGAGGGGTTTTGTAAAGGTTGTGATAAATGTTGCCAAACATACATGATGCCACAGAGCTCATTCTTGTAATGAACCACAGTTATAAAGTTCTACCTCTCAAATATGTTTTTAAAAAGGCGTTAACCATGCACCACCGGGATTATGAAAGTAATACCCTGTTACTTGGCATGCAGGGTAACCACAGAACCCTCTGCACTATGGGAGTCCTGATTCTTGGCATAATCAGAATGTTGCTCCATTTCCTAATTTGGTGATGCTCAAGAAGACTTAATGGATATATAGGCACTTACCGCAGTTGAGCAGTGATCGGACGCTTAATTATAAAGCAAGTGGGTATTTTAATTACGCTAATTCTTTTGGGAGATTTTTTATTTATTTATTTATTTTTCAATCCATATAGTTAACAAAGTTGAGTTTTACGTTTTCTCATATTTTTATTTTGTTTCGTGTAAAGCACAGTTAATAAAGAACCGTTGTCCTATAGGAAACCAAATACTTTAACAGAAATATTAAAGCTACTTTTAAACTTTTTAGTTGTTTATTCATCTATTTTTTTCATTAAATGATTTTGCGAGTTAAATATATAACAAAACGTTATTTTTCAGTTTGTATAATCAATGCTATTGTTGAGTAAACTACACAACTGTTATAAAATGGATTTTATCATACATTTTCATAATGCATTTTGTAGTTAAACAGATAACGTTAAAATGGTCATAGATTTTCCAGAAACGTGCCCTTTCTGTTTCCATTGTTGGGTTCCCTGCAATCCTTCAGAATTGCAATACATATTGTTACATTTTATAGACAAAGGCGGTTTTTTAATATGCATTCTGTTAGTTATTTAACTGATTAGTAGCCTGCTAAAATAGGTTAATGGTTAATAGTTAATATACAGGTGCTTGTTTATTAAGGTATTACATTCATATGCTAAAGTGGGTGTGTTATTCATGCATGTTTATTGGAATGTTGGGGAGTTGCACTTTTTCTAATTTAAAATAATTACATTTTTTGTCTTAAGGAAAACCAACTACTGTACCACTAGTGGGGAACATCGCCCAGATACACTTCTTATTTATTTTTTCAAAATGTGCTCTATAATCCATGAGGTGGCGCTAATGCATTACAGTTGTCTATTGTATACTACATGTGCTTAGTTACTGCTGAAAATACACCTTAAATTGGATGCAATGCAATGTTTTAAAAGTAATTCTGGACAGTGGGGGGTACTAGCCTATTGGGGTTCCTATAACATCCACTTTGTATAAACACCTGAAAACCTATTTACAAACAACTTTTTACAAGCTAAAACGCATAGCACAGAACTGATAGACTTGTTAAGCACGATGTTACGTTGCACAAAGAAAAGACAAGACCAATAACTAAATAAATAGTCCCATTGTCTTATCCACAAAATATGTCACACAAAAATTGCCAAATAGCATCGGACCAGTTGTGTTAAGTGCAGTAATATTCTTAAACAGCTCAGCAGTCTTTTGATCCGGCAGTGCTGACAGAGTATATATATATATATATATATATATATATATATATATATATATATATATATATATATATATATATATATATATATATATGCGACACAGGACCATATAGTGTCAGATATATGTCAGATAGTAACTGCTTTAACCTGTTAAAATATAATAATAATAATTATAATAATAATAATAATAATAATAATAGTATTTTAACAATAGTCTATTTTTCTGGTGTCCAAGCAAATCAGAGATTGTAAACATAAAGTTAATAGCACTGTCCGTTTGTAATATCTTGCGTGCTTGCCGTTGTGTTGTTACATTTATAGATATCTTATTATGGTCCGTTTTTGGATCATTTTACATATATTCTTGTATTAAAAACGTGTTTTGTTTTGTGGACATAACTAATTTCAAGTATGTATGCCATCAGAAATCAGTATTAAACCATTGTGAATTGTAATTAATTCCTCATTAATCCAAAAAGAGGATATTATTATCAATGACTATGTTTTTCTTGAATATTAATAATCTAAATCCCGAATAAAGAAATGCCGATGTTGTTTTAACGTAAGCATGGGCTTGTTTAAACTTTAACTGCATTTTATAAACAATAACCGATGATGATACAATAAGTCTCTTGAGCATCTAAAGCTATTGCCAAAAGTTTTGTATCCTCTAGAATTTTAGGATTGAGACATACTGTAAAAAAACAAAACAAACCAACAAAAACCTTTATGCACATAATTTAGATCTTTATTTAACATCATGCAAAAAAAGAAACTTCAAAAGTCGTAATAGTAGTACAGTATTTCATGTCAGATTTGGAAATGTCACTTCTATTTATTTATTATCAATTTTTCGTTAAAGATATGGAAAACTAAAAAGCAGTATGGGAAACTGGGGACGTTTTTTTAGTTTTTTTTTTTTTGTTTCTCCCCATTACACATAGATGGTTTAAGCTAGTTTGACCAGACTTTGATACAAGAATCTTACATCTGTCCTCTACCAATCACCATAGTTATCCTGTTCAAAGAGTTGATATACATATGGCAAGAGGGCTTGAAATGTAAGGTGTCAGATGTTACAATCGACCCCATGAGGGTGGGGTCAGATGTAACATTCTGTGAAGAATAATTAAATAAATAACATTTAACTCAAGAATTGAACGTTTTATTGAATAAGATCAATTTATACATGAAGCAAATATGTTTGTTTTTATTTAACTAAAAAACTGAATATCTTTATTGAAAAATAAAAATCTTAAAATAAGGCTATTTATTTGTTGTCCTACTTTTAAAACTTTTTAACATCCCTAAAATTATAAGCCTTTTCAAGTAAGAAAATGCCACTACATTCTGTTTCCTTCAGTGCAAGCTTCATGTGCCCAAATATAGTTGAACTAATAATGTTGTATGGAGTCAATTGTAGCACGTGTTACAACTGGCCCCAACCCAGGGAGCCATTACTAAACCTCATGTTGCCGCAAGAAACAACAAAACTAAGAGCAACCAATTCTGTCAATTATACGTACAGATATGAGGGATGAGAATGCTAAAAGCCTGGATCCATAAACTGGATAACACAGGTATATATCACAAAAAGAAAACTGTGGGAAAAACGTACTTTAGGGCTTTGGCACAGAGACCTCCTCTTCTACTACAAGCAGACAGAGACCTGAACTGAGCATGTGCCAAGTGAGCGATGGCACTCTAGCTTGCTTCTGATTGGAGAACTTCAAGGTGTACAACCGTCCCGTGTAATTACTGTCCCCGGGTCCTCCGTATGTAATTCAATATGTTAACGTAACATTATTTAGTAGGTTTCATTCGACTTTATGAAGCAAAATTAATTAATTATATACGGCGATGCAAAACTTTTTGCAATAGCTGTATATTAAATTTAGGTCAAGCTAAAACTGTAACAACATTATTGTTATTGAAACCAAATGAAAGTCATACCACGCAGAAGGAAAATGATTACCATATCAAGATTCGTAAAGTAAATTAAAAGTCTTTATTGAATACTTTGTACAAAATCACGACATTCTGTTCCTTTCTAATGTAGTATGTACAAATAATATATTGTAGGAATCAACACACGCACACACACGCACGCGCGCGCACACACACAGTTAAATATTGTAAATATTGTGATCCTGCTTTTTGTGTGACAGTGGTTACATCAAACCATACTTTTAGAATTGTTTTATTTACAAATACAGCATTATAAAGGAAGAGCTTTACCCTGTCAACGAGACGACGTTTTCACATCCAAATAGTGCTTGACTTTTAAGAGCTCTGTTCAAAAGGGAAAATACAGGTCCTTTCAATGTCTACAAATAGACACCAACTTCAATAGCAATTAATCACAGGAACCGTGCAACTTATAAAGTTTACCAATATACCATTGTATTTTCAAATACACGTTTTAAATTGTGACCTGCAAGCATACATGCACACATACATACATAAACAAGCACGATACAATACAGTATTGTCTCCAGTGGCCTATCAGTTATAAAACGGAAAGGTCAATTATTTTTTTTTTAAAGTTGTATTTGGAATTGGAATATATTTAGGGATCCTTATTTGCAGATAATTCAATCATTCTTTTCTGAATTTTTTTTTAATGTAAATAATGTTTTATTGTATAGTTTGAGTTTATATCAAACATCCATTAATAAAACATGTCTGAGGCTGTCAACAGATTTCTAAGTCACCTGTTGCGTTTGTCCTGTGATACGCAAGCATTCATGGATGTACGCGCGTTTAAACACAGCCATAACCTTGTATATTTACCAAAAGTATTTTTGCGTAAAGGAATGTGTTAAGGATAAGGGCGTCTGCTAAGAAATAAATAATATATATATATATATATATATATATATATATATATATATATATATATATATATATATATATATATACTTGCTATTTTTTAATGTTCTCTTTTTGCACCCATTGGGCTAACATCTCTGAGTACATGGAATGATGGTTTTATAAAGCATAGTCTGATTGGTTTTAGTTAGTTATGATAGATAGTACATCCCATATGTCACTGGTGTACCGAAGAGTCCTGGGACTGGCAGCGCAGGTCTCTGGAAAGAACTGGACGGTCCATATAGTGAAGGAGAGCCAAGGTGCGCACCGAGTGGGAATGGAAAGGCAAAGGAAGGCAGCAGTGGCTTGGTGGCCAATTTGAACTTTTCTAGTTCAGCCTCTTGAAGTCTTTTGGCTTTAGCTCTTCTGTTCTGGAACCAGATTTTAACCTGTGTTTCTGTGAGGTTTAAGGAGTTTGAGAATTCTGCTCTCTCCGCTATGGAAAGGTACTGCTTCTGTCTGAATTTCCTCTCCAGAGCCAGCAGCTGCGAGGTGGTGAACGGGGTTCTGGGCTTTCTGTTGTTCTTGTGTTTTCTTAATGTACAAGGAGGGGGGCTGGAGTGTCCTGTTTAAAAAAAGAAAACAAAACAAAAAAAATGACTTCGTTATTTTTGCCAAAAGATGCTTAGACCGATGCATGGTTACCCTTTTTGGAGCGTTATTTGTTGGCCCTTATTGTTTTTCACTCAAACGCTTTCAACGTTTTGTGAAAGGCACTGTTGACCTGTACACTTGTTATCTTTATATGATAAACAATATTTTCTATAGGAGATATGTATATTATTCGTGTATACAAAATAAAATAATACAATATAGGAACTTAGCCAAGTCAGTTGGCCTAGTTACAAAAACAACACGATACAATATCCATTTACTTTTCTTTGTATTGATGGAATGATACACATTATAGTAGGTTATTCATCAGTTCCAAATATTAGTAAGTGAGTATACATGTCGCAGTGTGTATACGGTTTTGGATGCAGCTATGGCTATTTATAATGTATGCGGATAATCGAACGTTCCATTTCCTATGATCGAGGCCAATACATTATTATCCTCCACGAAATTAAACTTAACTTGTTGACTTAAGTGGACTGTTCGGTAGGTATTTAATATACATGGCAGTATAATTCACTAACACGCGGTTAGGTGTTACTGTTCTCATTCTAAATGGAAAACGAATATTTTAAGTTTGAACTTTAAAAAATAGACACGTAAATGTGTTGTTGTTATTTATGTATTAGTTTAGCCATTATCCATGGATTCATTTGATGATTTACTGTTATTTATTTTAATGTTCAGATCGAAATGCGTCGTTGCTTATATTAATGTGTCTTAATTCCCACTATATAAACCTACATTGTGGGACTGAGACAAAAAACAAACAAACAAAATATTAACAAATATAACATAAATTGGGGAAAAAAGGAAAATGTAGACCTTTTCATTTCTTCTTTTAACGCTGTCCCAGTTTAAAAGTAAAATATAATAATATTCTGCTGACCACACATTGAATATTTGGGGATTGCATGAAAAACAACGAACACTTTAAAACAATAATAATACAATAATAATAATAAAATACCTGTCACATGTATTACCTGACAATGATACACCATTTGTAAAAACAGCTTTTACAAACTGAAATCTAAAATCTTCATAGCATATTATCGGTACTACTATACAGCCCAATAAAATGAACACATCATCAATATTAGTGATATAAACTGTATAGCTCATCTTCCTAAGATGTTTTACTGATAAAGATTTACTTACTGGGCGGAGTTGAGAAAGATGAATTTTGAAACCAAGTGCTCTGGTCCTTGTCACTAAGATCTTCGATGTCATTTTTCGGAGACTCCGTTAAGTTTGGAAAACTCTCCACAGAAACGCGTTTCTCAGCAGAAATTGACTTTGGAGACTGAGGCTGATCAGCAACGGGCTTATTGGAAACCATACCCTGTTCATATGGCGAATATTGAGTCCTGCAAGACGATCTCTTCGAAATAAGAGATTCTACACTAAAAGGAAGGCTGGGTGCCTTGCTTTTACATCCTTTGATAACGTCGTTATCTTTTAATGGACAATCTTCCTTCTCTGAATCTTCTCTTTTGTGCTGCTTTTCTTGAGAAAGAGGCCCTTGTACAGGATTCATGATACTAGAGAAAGGGGCCATACACCTTTGCAGAAACCACTCTTCAGTCCAAAATCTCTTTTTGGCATGCGACGGTGTGGCCAAAGTACACCACTTTCTGTCAAAATACCCTCAACTTCTTGTGCCTTATCTGTTGTGCTTTCAGCTATAAAAGTTCTGTAACTTTCGCTTTATCTAACCGCCTTCCAATCAGATTGCCTTTTTGTCTATATGACGTTAGAGGCAACGTTTTGATTGGCTGACAAGTTTCTAAAAGGCATCAAGAATGATTTTTGAAAGACATGAGTAGTTAATCAGAGTGTCTTGCTGGGAAGGTTTATCGATAGCTCCAGGGCTCTAATCTCCTAGGAGCTCTGACTCACCAGAGCAATTTTAGTGCAATTAACCAGTAGGGCAACCTTAAAAAAAGAGTCTCTTTACTCATTAGTTAGGCACTTATTGAAACCATACAGGAAAGCAACCCCCCCCTCGGTGGTATTTATTTTTTGCCTCATTTTTGCATTTTGTGTGTATATATTACGTTTTTTTGTTTGAATATTTAACGGTTCCTTGCATTTTCTGAGTAATATAACGATAATTTATCCATAGTCGTTTCTTTGTAGCCACTTATACCTATGTGTTTGTAATGGGGGTAATCTATACAGCAGGTTATATATTTTTATTTTTTCATTTGTCTGTCTGTCTTTATTAGCTGAATAAGTTATACTTATTTACCATACACTATTAATAAAGTATGATTGTTTAAATAAAGCATTTGTACAGCCTAAAATATGTCCTGGCCCTTTTAAGATTGCTGGAGCTTCAATTGAAAAGCACCAGGCAATCCTTCACTATAAGTCAAAGCGTTTAATAAGGCAGACAAGTTATGTTTTGGAAGGCGCCAGGCTCGGCAGGATCAAAAAGGAAGCTACCTCAGGGAGAATAGGCAACAGTTAACTCTACTTAACCAATTGTCCTCAGAACGTTGAATGTCTAGTGCGTGGCTGGAAGGGGAACATTCTCACAGTCTGCTACATCAGGGGGCGTTAACTGTTTCATTCCTGGATTGTTGTTGAAACTAGGGAAACCTTTACCTTATATTATACATTTAAGTTATCGGTGATTTTAAATAGGGGATTATAAACCATTAAATAATAATAATGCTCATCACTATAGTGTTCGTTTAACAGCTCATGGTATAATCAATTCAATATATAATCTCTTATTTTTTTCTGCAAACAGCTATCAATTTTACTAAGTTCTGTTTCCTATATTTAGCATTTTACAACGCACTGTTAATAATGTTAATTCAAATAGCAATACTATATGCCTACGTGGTTATTATGTGTTGAATATTGGAAGCAGGCGATAAGACGCTGTATATCATTGATAACTGGTTACAGAATGTTTAGAGGTGAAAAGGAAGTTTCATAGGATTGTAGGTGACTTTTTAGACAAACTCGGACGTTGATGAGTTTGACAATACACCGTGAATCTGTTGTGAAAGGGTTAAGTAAAATGGCAAGGTGAAAAAAAGTGAAACTTCACAAAATGTTTCGCTATCTAGTATTGCATTGAAAAAGCTGTTACAGAATGTTACAGTGCTTTGTGTAAAAACGTTTTAAATCGCATGAAATATTTTAAGAGGGGCGCACACACATCACGTAATATATTACCACCTATTGTATTACATAGGCTGTTCGCGATGTATTTATTTCTTTTAAGTGAGTATTAAATAGTTTTATTTATTATCGGAAGTTAAGTGATTTAAATGTGAAAAAGCTGAACTATGGTAACATACCTTAAATGCTATATATATATATATATATATATATATATATATATATATATATATATATATATATATATGGATTTTATTGTTTTCCTTGTCTGCAACTATATATTTTATTGTAAAGTTTTAAAACGGTGTTAAGTAGTGCTAAACTGATGAAGCGGGTGTTTTATTCATGTAATCTTTATTATTTGAATAGTAAGATACATTTTTATTCATGTAATAATTTGATATTTTAATGTCACTGTTTAGCATTGATGCATTTATTGGATTTATTATATACTGATAAATACTGCTTATTGTGCTGTCCCTGTTATTTTTTAGGTTTGTGTGTACCATTATCGTTTTTATATGAAATTGTATGTAAAGTTTTGTTTCTTAAAATGTGATGCAATATTGTATTTTTTTTTCTTACTACATTAAAACGCCGGGGGTTCCAAGAGACTCCTGTGGAGTCTGTAACAAAGCTCCGAATGTTATATAATGAAACACATCTAAAGTTCTTACATATGAATCATCTGTATCATTATTACAAGCTCGACAACTAGGCCTATGTTAAGTTAATCAGTGGATTACACACACGTCATACCATTATTTTTTAGCTGTTTATTGAAAAAAGGAAAAACAGCCTACACAGTAAGACGTACACCGGACAATCCATGTGGACGGTTTTGTTTTAGTTTTTCTTAACCAGTATATATTCGGGAAATGCAGTTAGTAATATTTAGGTAAGTCGGGTATTTTACTTTGACAATATACTGTCGTATGACTGATAAAGTAAGAAAACAAAGTACAAAATATATTCCTAGATTCATTTAAATGTTTTAAATGTATATTATTGCTGCCCGCGCAAATTATATCTTTCCATTTATTCTATACGGTTTTTGTTGCATGCTTTGTCTGTAAAACAGGAAAGAACAGCAGCAACTTACAATAAACTTAAGGTATTTCATTGTAATATCTTATCCTATTCAGTAGTATACACGTTTAATTTATTACTTAAACAAACAAAAAAGTAAATACACACAGGTAAATGTATACAACAGACAGAATATAAATATGACACAGAAATGTGTAACAAGAAATGCCATTCATCGCCTAACAAAAAGGGGGATCAATGCTGGCCACACACTTCATAAAATTCGGTTTATTGAGAATCCAAATGGTCTTCCGAATCTGACCCATTTTAGAAATGTTACGGGTAGTCCTGGTCAACTATAGTGTGCCGAATGAAAATAGATATTTCAATTTCCTAACAAAATAGTTTGCATACAGTATTATTTAATAAATTTTCATAATTATAAGCAAATTCCTTAAATAAATATACTTTCCTATTTGAGAAAGCTGCTTATAAGAGCTGCACAATTGGATAATCTTAAATGTCAAATAGTTCAACCGACTCAATTTTATTAGGGGCCAGCCTATATTTTTCACTTTGGGCAAATCGCAGCCATATTGGCCACTCCATAGTAAATCTTCGTGTGTGACATAAGCAATTTGTCTACAACCGAAAATCGGGTTCTTAAAGTCCATAACACGGCTTTATTAGTGCTGTGCACTCAAATATAATGAGTTGAATGTCTAGTGCATAATATGTAACGTTACGCAATGTTATGCAGGCTGCAACGTGTATGTTTCTCTAGTCACTTCGTGTTCTTCCATATTCTCTTGACCCACGGTATCGTGAGACCAGCAAATTATAAAACAGCAAATATATATTCTACAGTGGTCCATCAGACGATTCGCAGTTAAGACAGGTAAACTGCCATCAGTCCTTAACCATTTTTTTTCGATTAATGCATTTGTCTTTACTGTAGCATCCCGTTAACGTGCTTCTGTGTTGCTTCAAGTTGAATTTAAATTCAGACTTTGAACGTTGGCCTTTCCCAGTGGTGTTGGTTTCTTTACCTCTATATATTGGATAATTTGTTCTTCCTTTTACTCTTTTAGGAGCAAAACAATCGCTCGAAAATACTTGAATAAGTTGTTCCAAATGCTTTTTGTACGGCATACATCAGGTGTTTATAGACAGGATTGTATTTGAAAAACTACACTGATATCATCTAGCCTTTAATACGATTGTTATTTTGTTCACATAGCAGAAGCAAAATCAGTTCCTTAAAATTCTACTTTGATCATGTTTTACCACATGGAGCATAACATTCTAAAAAAGTCGAGGGAATAATATCTACTTGTTCAAGGGCCTTTTCTTCATGACTTGAAATAAAGAAGTATTGAAACTTTCCCACCTGCAGTAGTAATCTTCTCAATATATATACACACACACACACACATTTATGTAGCGGCTTAGTGCAACACATAATTACATATATAACACACATAACAGAGTTTCCTGCATACTTTTGAATTAAATATGACCAAAACTAATTTTTAATGCATGAGTCCAAGAACGTAATTCTAAGAAAGTCAGTTTATATACATTTTCCTAGAATGTGTGGGCTACAACAATCCTTTAATGTGTATTTTCATGCATGATAACATAGCTTTTGTCTTTTTAGTCTGAAGGCATTATTTTAAGGCCCCATGCTACCATCTGACTATCATGCTTCTCAGAAGAAGAGGCTTCAATCAGAAACCTTCTGCATAGATTTCCTTTTGTGTGACAGATACTGTCCAACACAAGAACATTATTTACAGTACTTTATTATATGAGAAATAATAAACTCATTTACAAACTATATGGAAAAAATATCTAGTCCTTTAATTGCAAATCTTTACATTCTCATGTTAACTGTAATACAAAATCATAAAAAGCTTAATCTCGGAATAAAATGAAAAAATGTGAAATAATATTCTACTGCACCAGCCTAGCAGCCTGGCAGCTTTACCTGGTTTCAGAGTTAAAATCTATATCCTTACTCATCTCAGTCATGCTCAGTGAGGTTTAAGCCAAGTAAAACGTGGCCCAGGGATCGATGAATACGTGTGCAGAGAGTCTTTCAGATGATAGAGACCAATTTGCTGTTCCTGGGCTGGGGTGTCTGTCTTCTTAAAACATTTCAGAATTGAATCAAATTTAATCATGAAGTTTAGGTGCACCAAATACAGACAAGACTGCTTCATTCAGATCAACATACATATTATGTGAATTTAATACTGCACAAATTATACTGCCAATAAGAGAGATGAAAGAAACCTTTCCAATTCAGCCATATTCTTTTGAATAAATGCAGTACTCCATGAATGCTCCTTGAGTATCCCTTATTATTTCAACCAGTGTATTCGGAAATTGCATTTCTTATTAATGGGCAACAGTTGCTAAGCGTTTATTGAATTGAATGACTTTTGCATTAACAAAATCTACAGATATATTTAACTTCCATTTACATGGATTAGTCCTTTTTGGATGACATCATCAGGGTTAAAATAAATACATACATAAATAAAAAAATAAAAAGTATTCCCTGATCTGTGCTAACCAGAAGGCATCAACAGACAGCAGAACACTTCCAATGGGTTAATGCCCTATGGAAGTGCAGTCTTCATTGAACAGTGCTGAATAACAAACAGCAGGTATCAGAGTCCAGCCCAGTGCCTGCAGCGTCCAGGCAAGCCATATGGATTATTAGGTGGCTTCCCCCTGGTTGTTCATTCAGAACATGATACAAACTGAATGTATACAAAAAGAAGAATGCATTAGTTAGGATTACTCAAAGCCATACCAAGTAGCTCTTTGAAATGGGGTTCTGGGGTTCTGCAGTAACTTTACAAAATGACCCTGGTGGCCACAATTGAGAAACACTACTGTACCGTTCTCTTCTGTAGAAATTGAGTCAATTAAACTTACCATATAAATTATAGGATGCATTTGAAGAATTTTAATTTTCAAATGATCAGATGCCGCTACAGTAAATAAGATAAGTTCAAAGTTAGGGTCTCAGTTTGGAGAGCATGTAAAAATTACTACAAACCACCAGTACCGGTACTTGAAATGAAATCCCAGTTACTCCGTAAAGCATTCTACAGAGGTTTTACTTTTCAAATAGTTGATACTGATTTCAAAAGAGTTCCTTATAACAGCTTGCTAGTGAGTAAACTATGTCAGATGTCATTACACAGTTTGAAAGCAGACTGGTCCCTTAAGGTCACGTGCAGATCATTTGCAGGTTTCACAGCAGCAAATGTTCCACATGGAACTAAGTCCAAGATTTACAAGCATGGCCATTATACATTAGCCATTGAGCCAGTGCCAGTGTAAGAATATCATTACAACACTACAACCCAGGGATGGTACCTATAATTGCAGCTGTGCAAAGGTTTATTAACTGACATCACAAAGTCCACATTCAGAGAATGATTCGGGGAATTTTTCACTTTCCTAGTCGATCACCTGTAATCATACAGTCTATAAACGCAGCAGGATGACAGAGAAAGAGGGCTCCCAGTTCAGAGGATCGACCCTGCTTTAATAAAATGAAACAGCACCCCCCCCCCCCCCCTAAAAATCTACACAAAATCAACTATATGCTTTCAGGAAACTACTCATATTCCCCAAAACAAAACAATGTTTATACATTTCTTTTACATAACTTTTTTTTTTCAACAGCTGAATGAAAAAAAAAACTGGAAAATATGAGAATGAATTATAAAAGAATCTTTTTTTTTATAAGTTCCATACTAAAAATGCATTTAACATACATTGACATTTCTCACAACACAGTGCCCTGTTTTGAAGCCAGTGCACATTTTCAGAGAGATTTAAAATAATTTACAATTAATTTAGAACAATAATTTTACAGTTTTTTTTTCCTGTGACTGTTTTTTTTTTTTTTTTTTTTTTTTTTTTTGGGGGGGGGGTGGGGGGTTGTTTTATACCATTATAATTATTGCATTCTATTTAGAAAATTGGTCTTTGCCCTTGTTATGAAATAGCAGCCTGGTTGCTAGACAAAGTTTTGAACTGGGGCAGTGTTGCCTCATATTACTGGAACATAAAAAGATGCATGATCCTTTCCAAGGAATGGTGGCATAGAAAGAGCCCTTAATCTCTACTCCTAGGGTGAAAAAGCAAGTGGCCTGACCTTCAACTAAACAAGAGTCTGACCTGACCTAATCAAGTTTAGGCTGACTTCCGACCCAAGATCTTGCCAAGACATTTGGTATTAATGCTGGAAAGGTTAATGTTAAAATGTAGGAAGCATTTTTTGTATGCAGATACACTGGTAATAGTTGCCTGTTGTGAACTTTCCATGTACAGTAAATACTACTTCTATTTTTCTATATAAATCCAAACGTTTAATTTATTTTTGCAAAATAAAACAGTGAAAAAAAAGAATAGATATGTAAAAGTATTAGATAAATATATTACACCATGTAACACCGAAAGTAATAACACCAGTGTGTGGTGGGATTGCAGGGAAGGTGCGTGGAGGATAAGCTAAGTGCCATTCTATGCTGCTGAATGTGCCTGTTTTAATGAGTTTGTTAAATTGCATACTCTTTTGTAATTGTTTTATCCTTGCAAAGCTTCCCATTTTTGTTTTAGACAATTTTAATCTTCCAAAATGAAAAAGGTATCAGTGCAGTTTACCCATAATGGGAAACCTTTCCCTGGTGTAGGTAAAGTGCAGGGTACCCAGGTAATGGGAATATGTTAGCTAGTATAGGAAAAGTGCAAGGCACTCAGATTAAAGACTGGTAATACATCTCTGGTGAGAGGAACTGTTTAGTCAATTTTGGGTTGCTGGATATGCATGTTTTCTGAGGGAAATATTTGCTGCAATATTTATTAAGATTGCCCAGCCAGTTTGGCTGCATTACATTTCGTAAATTTTATTTTATATGTCAAATAAGGACAGTTTAATTTTTGAGTGTAGGGCAAAAGATGGCGTTGAACAATTAAATATACAATTGCTTGTAACGGTTCCAATGGAAATTTAACTAAAAGGCCAGGAACAATAACTATAACCCTATGGATTTGATAATGGGGCATAGAAACTAATTGTGGTCACTTTGTGGCCCAGTAAGTAACCAAGGAATGTCCTATCTGTTTTCTCCCTTAGCAAGCAAACAAACAAAACAATTATTTTTTCACAATAGCAATTAAAGGGGAAACTTAATTGGCAACAATCGTCACCATCACTCTGGCCTTTGAGCTAATTTAAACCACAATACTTTTAATAAACCACAAGAATGGGTTCACATTGTATAGGAATTATATACAAACAACCTAGTATAACAAGGTGATGCTAATTATTGCTAACGCCAGTTACTGTTAGATTTTGTTTAATTACAGTTAGACCAATACAGCTAACATGTGATGTATATTGGTTCAGCCAATGCTAAACATTTTGTAATCACAGGTAAGGCAGACAAATAAAAGGTGTTCATTCTCTTACTAGCAGCCTTTGAAGCTTTTTGGTGTGTGAACAAATGTGTTCAACTGGATTGAACTGACTTTTTCTTTTGAGAAAAATGTCTTGTTATGTGACTGGCATCCTGTATGCCAATATGATGAACAGTTTTATTTTACTGCTAGAATTGGATGCAACTTTTTTTCTGACCTACTAGCACTACTAAAATATAGAAAGAATGTTGGGGTACAGTATTCTAAATAGTTTATCTAATCACGTTTATGTAGAAGTTGTACATGCAGAACTATACGGGCAGCTTGTTAAACTCTTTAGCTATCACAATTCGCAGCATGATGATTTTGTAAGTGCAAACTATAGTTTCATGTACAGGACAAATGTAAAAAAAACAAGGGGTTGCTCATAAGTGGACACATGTGTAGACCTGATTACATTGTTTTCAAACTGTTCCCTCTATTTGATTTAAATATTCAGTCATGCAGTATAATATGATATGTTAAAGACACTCTCTCCATGAAAATGAAAATGTTCTAAAAATATTGAAAAGATTTTGTCCAGTAAAAAGAAAAAAAAAAGTGGAACTATCTGGCAGTGCTTGTGCTACATTTAAGACTAAATCCAGCAGTATATGCCTGAGCTTGCTTGGAGATATGCCTGTTGTTTAGCCATTTGTCTGTGATTCCTATTGACAGAGAAGTCATTATACTGTGACCTTTCAACTTTTGTCCCAATCTGATCAAATGTATAATTTGAAAGTCATTCGCACTTGCAATATCCATAACATAATGGATGTTTGATTTCCTGCACCACCAAGTGTTTAATCAGCAATGTAACAGATCTGGAAAAAGCAGAAAATCACATTTCTAGGAGTCTGGATCAGATTCAGGTGATCCTGTTGGTGAACTTGACGTATCTTGGCTTTATCCTGAAGATATGAGCAAAAACAAGAGTGTGATGGAAGTTACATTTATAAAATCAGCAGAGATGATGTGACTAGAAAGAGCCATAGCACACAGTAAACTTGGGATTTATTTTCTACACTATGGTAAGGTTTGTTCAGAAATGGCTGGAAAAATTAAATTAACTCTGCAATCCTTAAAATGGATTTGATAGCTATCAAATCAACTGACCATAAATGTCAGAGTTGAAAACTGAACTGGGTACAAATGCATGCATGAAACCCACTAGATGATGGTTAACTGGTATAATTGAGAGCGGAACATGCTTGAAAGTTTTTGTGAAAAAAGAAAAAAAAGAAAAAGATTATTAAAGTTTATTGGAAAACATAGAAACAAACATCTGGTCATAAACCAAATAAAAAATAAAATAAAAAAAGAGAAGTGTCCTTGCTTGTTTGGCCGATAACTACATTTGGATTAAAATGGGAAGCTTAGAGAAGTTAGACCAAATAAAAGTGGAATATGGAAACTGAATGGAGTAAAAATAATATGAATTGGAGTTAAAAGTCAAGATAGAAGAGAAGCAGCTTGACCTGAGCTCTAAATCTTCAGGAATATTAGGGCTGCCCTCATCCAGGATTTTGGATCAGGCAGAAAACAGGAAACCCAAAAATTGAGGATTTGAAGATTAACTGGATAATGCAGATAATGTGCAGATCTTAAAAAAAATACTTTGATACTTTTCTAAATGGAACCTCTGCAGGGCTTCCTTTGGGGTTTAACTAACTTGCCCTTCATCACGTGAAACGTTAATGGGAAGATAAGATGATAATCTCAGACCTTAGACGCCTGTTTGTTGGAACTGTTCATATTACCATAATGTCACATGAAATGAATACAAAGAATCGTGTTTGTTGTGTGACATTGCTTCTTTTAGCGCCTGATATTTTCTGTTCTTTTATTATAAATGAAAAGTCAGCTGAATGTATACATTCCATAAAACATACATAGCAGATATATGAATGTTCAGTGAGATATTATTCAAATTGTCCTTGAGAACTTACTTGAGAATGTATTACTTTTGTGATAGCCACGCAGGTTCCATTATGGTTATCTGTTGGTATCATATAGTAAACACATTGGCAAAAAACAAAGTGTACTGTGCCAAAAATTGCCAATTTAATTAAATTTGGAGCAAGTTCCTTCAAAGTAAAGCAAAGAAAATAACAATGAATATTTACTAGCACACTGTTCTCTGTTATGATGTGATACAACATGTTAATTATGTTTAAGGTAGACTTAAGCTACTATTTTTTACACCATGTATAAATAATAATCTTTATTTTTATATAGCACCTTTCATAGTGGACCACCATCACAAAGCACTTTACAAGATACAAGACTAGGGTGTGTGAACTATGCATCAGCTGCAGAGTCACTTACAACTATGTCTCACCTGAAAGACGGAGCACAAGGAGGTTAAGTGACTTGCTCAGGGTCACACAATGAGGCAGTGGCTGAGCTAGGATTTGAACCAAGGACCTCCTGGTTACAAGCCCGTTTCTTTAACCACTAGACCACACAGCCTCCTATGAGTGTGTGTTAATACATTGTTTCTGGACTATACTTACTACAATCTTGCTCCCAGTTTCAAGTGATTTTCTTTTAAAAAATGGGCACCCTTATATGCTGACCAACTGTCCGTCCATCACTCTGTCACACTATACAGGGAGAACACGATAGCTACTTTTATCATACACACCTAGTGTCCTGTAGACATTTCGGATTGCATTTGGCAGTATGAAACCAAAAAAGCATGTTTGCTTGTATACTCTACAACGACTGTCAAAAGTACTTTTGGCAGAGGAATGGTATGGGAAAGGTTTTTTTTGCATGGACTTTTACCATAGAGTTATGTCAATACCTATTCGTATCTGAGAAAATAATGTCAGTTCATGTCTAAAAAAATAATGTCACTCTATCTCGTCATGGACAAGGATTATCACATGTGGGACTGGATAGTCATCGAACTGGGAAAAGTGCAGGTTTTAAGACAGCTCTGTGGGTTTGGATTAATCCACTCAGCTCCTGTAGCAAGCTAAATGTTAAGCTGGTTGACGTGTGAATTCAAGACAGACCAGGATTTATAATATCAGAATTGTAAAAAAAAAGTTAACAATAAAACAGTTAAAAACATAATAAGAATAATAACAAAAAAATGTAATATTTAAAATGGTTACACACTGCTGCATAGTATATAGAAATCTTCATTCTCCATTCAGCTTCCAAGCAACATAACTGGGCTTTACGTACAGGTTTGGTTTTCACAAACATTGACAACATCTTACAGTGCGATATAGATTTGTAACTTTGTACAGATTGGACCCCACCCCCCATCACCACATTATTGACTCTGTTGGCAGGGTATTTCTCTGTTTAATATTATAATGACACTATAGGAGCCTCTGAAGCAGGGTTATAAAATCTTTTCTGCACTGGATCTGTGACAGATGTTTGTGTGATTACAGGTTCACTGCGATTACCAGAGAGAAAGGCCAGAACAAATAAGTAGGCCCGATTGTCCTGAGATTACAATTTAGAATTCCTCCCATGAAACCCTAAACAATGGGAGGGAGGAATGTTAAAAGGGCCACTGAATAAACAAGCATTACATTTTCTTTGAGAATGAGTGGCTTGGCTTTTAAAAGACGGGAGGGATTTGCAGCATATCCATAGTTAAGAAGCAGCCAGACTTCCGTGAGAGGAAAAGTTGTCCACATAACTTTTATTTAATACTCAGCTGACGTTGATTTTTTTTTTACTCCTTTTTTTTTTGGAAAGGGCTTTGTTGTGCTGCTGCTTAATGATCTGGAAAATACAATTGCACTTTCCTGACTGTGAAATTTGCTTTGAGGGCATCATAAATTAGCTGCTGGGAGATACTTAAATTGATTAGACTTTGTGTGCTCTATGCATAGCCTGTGTTCAGGCACATTCTTATGAAAACCCTGAATAATGAAGGATTGAAAGCCATAGTGTTTTAAGTATATTGTGCTGTTTTTAATACAGTTATTCATTTATTTTAATTGTCTTTTTACCAGAATCAAATATTTGTATACACTGTGCAACTTATGGTATTTTACTTTCTCAAGAGTTTCATATTTACAGAGATAGGTGGTAAAGTTGAATAGACTTTCAAAAGGAATTGTATTCCACTTGCAATAACATAGGGCCTAGCATTTTAGCTGGGAAAACATTTTGGGGATATAATCTTGAGCAATAAACATAGTGTTCGGTACTGTATGTGTTGCAATACTTATTTTGAATTTAGTAACTATGTATTCATTTAATCCAAAAAATGACTAGTAAAAATGCTGGCGGAATATGATTGTGAATTGGCATTATCCGCAAGCAATTTGTGTCAAGAAATTTGTATTCAAAGCCAAATATGAACCAAAGTGCTCTGTTTCCTTTATTGCTTATGCTGGTAACTCCAAAAAAAAAGGACTTTGCTTTCGTATATCAAAAATGGTACATCTTTAACCTGACTTTACCGTAGAAAACAGAACATCAGTAATTTAACTTAGATATTGATCATTTTAAATATAACAGGCCCATAACTTTAATTACCAAACTTCACCCTCTTTCACCTCTGCCTTGTACAAAAAATTAGGCAACGAACCCCACAATAGTCACAGAACAAGCTTTAAATTGGATGTAACTTACACACACAAAATGACTTTTCTATTGGTCTAGTAATTTAATATAGGATCATATGATAGGGCATCTGCTCCCTTAAGCCTGCATCTCTGCATTATAATGTGCACTTCCTGCTGGGTTTTTAACTTTTGCTCTGTGTAATTGATGGCTTCCACACTTCAGCTAAGTTCTTCACCCTTTAGCTGGCCGATTGTTTGTATATTTCTGCAGTGCGGCCTCTTTGTATCTGGCATTGTTCTTCATAGGAGCATTAGAATGGGCTGAGAAAAAAGTCTCCCCCAATATTTAGTAAACTCCGAAGGGCACTTTTCATTTTATTTTGCAAGCTTGGCACATGCCTTCTGTTACTAAGTGGCCTCGCATTCAATGGCTCCCCATCTTCTATTCTTTAGCCCACTAGGTGCCCAGACTTACAGCCCTGGCAGCTGCTGAGCCTTCAAAAAGGCTATAGACTCCTCTCTGCAGGTGAGCCCTCCTGCCAAAGCAATTTCCAATCAAAGGCTCTTTCAGAATTTCAATAGGAAGCTGACTTAGTATGTGCCACTGCTCAAAGTGCCTTCACAATGACTGCCCTCTCTAAATATGCAGCTCATATGAAGTGAAGCCATTCTGCCTTTTTGTCTATGGTGGGAGCCAATGGCTGGCGCAAGTTCCTTTGGTTCAGGGGAAGGACATTTTCCTTGCAATTACCATACGAGCTGTTACACATTACTCATAAGGTGTGGTACTCCCTCAAAGGCTTCTTCTGTTTTCTTTAAGCTGTTGGCAAGCTGGGATATCTATTCATTTGGTTACTTAAGTATAATTGCTTTCTTTGAAGCCTCAGAGAGGCAAATAATTTGATTTGCCCTCAGGCAGTAATGGCGACTTACCCACCGACCCCCCTACCCTGTAGCTGCCAGAGCACCTCGGTAAGGGCAGCACCCATACAGAGAAGAAATAATACAACTAGGGCTGCTCAATTTCACCTTCTTTTCATCCAATTCTTTTTAACTTTTATTAACAACAGCTTTCAAAGCCATTCTGAATGCTTGAAATGGCAAAAGTGAGACTCCCTGAAGTAGACTGTCAAAATCACCACAGCATTTACTCAACTTCAGCAGGCTTGAGAAAGGACCACTAACTCAGTTCACACTGGAAAGAAGGAATCATGCTTGCATTTTGTGTTGACCAAACCTCAGTATGCATGCCACTTTGAAATTAACTTTAAATATGGATGTTTCGTTCTTGAATCCCTAAGCATTTTAAATATCAATTTCATTTCTATAAAAAACACATTTTAAAATTATTTTTTATTAATACAGATTTATTTTATTTTGACCAGGGTATGAGCCTTTTTTGAAGACATTATTTAATTGCAATCATAAACTCTTTAAAGGTGTTTTTTGTTTGTTTTGTTTACTAATTTATAATTGTTTTAAGAATACATTACATACCTTATTGTTTTTGTTGCAGTCATGTTTATAATTACTACTGAGTAACTATACATATTACTACTACAAAAAATAAGGTATGAGCTGTATTCTTAAAACAATTCTAAATTATAATGAGACAATATAAAAAAGATCTGCTTATTCTGCAGCCCTTGGATATCATGAAGGATTAACACAATAGTTTCTATGTTGTTAGGGAGCAATCAAAATATTATTATAAATATTAAATGCTTCTTGTATTGTTTATTTTTGAGTTTTCAAAGGGATTGAGCAGCATTTCCTGCAGCTGTGCCAGCTGGTAACAATTTAGAGACTTATTAAAGCAAGTTCCTTTGGGATATTTTCAGAAGACTGTGTAACCAGTTTGCACAGAAACTACTTGATCTTTATTTAAATAAATAATAATAATAATAAAAAAAACATTTACTAGGATACAGAAAGTGTTATGAGAGCAAATAACATGTATGTAAAGCTTCAGTGTTGTTTTTAGTATTGTTAGGTACAGCAGCATGTCATTTAAGTTTGAGCTTCTCTATCAGTTCTACAGTATTTAACAGTACAGTGAAACCGAAGTAACAGTCTACTTGTGTCATTCTACATCAATTGGAACTTTTCAAATAGCATGTACATGAAGCACCGTGTATTACTACGTTGGTCTGAGTCATTCACACTACCCCGGATGACATTAGGAACATTTAAAATGTTTAAGAGACAGGAAGAATTTGGTAATGTTGAAACTTGGGTCAGCCCTCTTTGGTTGATGAATGATTTGATCTATCCCAACAGCCCACTATCAAGCAGAAACAGTAAATGTATATAGGAGGGACATGTTCTTTGACTATTGTTTAGTAGGGATGACTGATATTAAAGCAACACAATATGAGTAAATGGGGAAGTGAGGTGGGGAAGCATATTACCGGTGCACTGTACACTGAAGCCCATAGCTGAAGGATTGTGTTCTGAAGCCTGTGCAACAATGATATGTTTCCCTATAGCACAATGAGCCCTAAGGATTATTTTCTGAAGCACATGATCTAAGCAGAAACAACAACAGAGAATCATACAGAACACACATAAAAGGTCATGTTAGGAAAATGTAGATGACGTAAAGTATCCCTTTATGGTATAAAGAATGAATGACGAGAATCACTGTTTTTTTAGGCCTACTTGACAAATCTATAAAGACACAGAAGTCAAAGGTTTCCAATTATTGTTAATTCAAAAACATAACAAAGCCATGGTATTTTGCTTGTCTAAGTGCCAGATAAAAAACTCTCTTCCTGTTTAAGGAGGCACATGTTTAATTTACCAAGACAGATCTTACACAGGGCTAAAAATGTACTAAAGCTCAACAGTGGTTTAAAATGAGAACACTTGCAGAGCAAACACCTCAAGATTGGATAGTTTTCTCATTGAGAAATCCTATAATTATAAACTCGAACTAGGTAAGGTGAATCATGATGTTATTTGCATGATTTGCATTCTTTTTTGATAGATTAATATTCTCATTACTTTTTATTACTGTTTCAAAAATAGGCGTCTAGATGTCACAGCAGAGGAAGCACAGGTAATTTTATCTGTGTAGTACTGTGTCTAAAATCAGTTTATTGTTATATGAAAGGTTGTTTGTTTGGTCATCAATGCTAATTTCCATTTCAATTGGCCCCTAATTTCTGCCATGAAGATCAATCTCCCTTTCAGGCTTTACGTGGTTAATGCTATCTTACTGTTAGGCCACAGATTGGGTCTTTTGAGTCTTAAAAGGATTACATGTTTCAAAAGAAGTGTTAAACCACTGAAGTGTTTATCAACTGGACACACAATAGTAATCATATTATGTGAATTTAATCACTTTCCCCTAAACCCCTCAAGCAAATTCTATAATTTCTACTTTGCCTTTACATGCAATGATATTATTTCCTACTGAAACTATTTAATACAATGTATATATTTACAAAATATAAAGATACTCAAATAAGTCATTAAGGACGCTGTTCACATTTTTTATGTAGTTTCTCATAGTTTTAATCTTAGGTTTTATATGTAGACACATTTTCAGTGATTAATACGGCAAAAAGCTCATACATTTTAAAATCTGTATTTTTTCTTGTTCATTATTACACACAGGAAATGAAATAGCCATGTTTGGGTGAGTGAGATAGAAAGAATAAGTTGCTTTAGTTTAATCCACAACACAAAATGACAAGCTGGGAGGAGCAAGCTGTTGTTATGCACATGGTCAATGAGTCAATTAAAAGCAGCAGTAGGCAGTGCTTCGTATTGCCTCATAGCACAGTCCTTTAGCCTTTAACCATACACAATAAACTATTAGTGACGGGGATTCAGTCTCCTTGAATTGTTTTAGGAAACGTAATGTTATTATAGGTATTACATATTGAACAATAAAGGTAAAGTTAGCATCCCACTGCAGCTAAGATACTTTAAATTATAAAAAACTGGAAAAATACAAACTGCTACAAGCCAATCCTCTCTTTAGACCAGCTGGCTAATGTTGCTAGGTTACTAAACCCTGGAGTCTGGTTCGTCTCCACTTGGCTTCTTCAGGCGCCTGTGCAGTAGGGGTCGCTGAAGCGCTGGGAGGTGAACTATCCTCAGCCAATTTTCCTCTCTAATCTGTAGGAGCGCTAAAGACAATGTCAGGCTCCCTGTGGGCCACAGTCACTTAAAGTCGAGATCAGATTATGTCAACTGGCATGAAAAACATGTGTGAAGATTAGCCACATAAACCAAGCAGATCATGTTAAACCAAACAGTGTTAAACCCAACTTGCATCGACTAATACCAGTGAAGATGTTAACCAGTCGTCATATTTGTCTCCAAAATAGCTTTAGCGCTAATGAGTCAGTAGTAATAAGGCTTGATCATCAAATATTGATTTGATGGAGGATCAGATTTACTGTTTGGGGAGTCAATTTGGCTTTTTGAATAGCACCATTTGCATAATACAGCAAATCAGAAGGATTTAAAAGGCTGCCCCTTACAACACCAAAAGAAGGTTGTGGTAATAGAAAAGCATATGGTATGGTTAAATGCAACAGATGGTTTCCACAAAAGTTGACAATTTTTTTCAAGTTAACCTGAAACCATCACTATCCTGCCAGAAGAGGGTTAGATAGGTCAAATGATGTCAACATTGTGAATTTTGTAGTGCTGAAGAAAGGTCAGAATAATATCCAACAAAGCTCCACAAATACTATTATTACAGTCCATCTAAATTAAGAACACAATAGGTTGATTTTATTTCTATGTATTTATTATTCCCACAGAAATAATAGCTTGTTGGCTATTCAGTTTTCACAAGAGCATTAATAATTAAAAAATAAAATTGATATGTACTGCACATACTATGTATACACCTCAGTTTGAATAACATGATTTATATGAGTAATTACATTTAAATTAATCTGCTTTGAGTCTGTTTGGGGCAACTTTTAGAGAGAAGCCAAAGTCGTCTCCTTTGGTCTCCCCATTTACACATGTAACATGTTGTATTGGAGATGTTATTATGCACTCATTCTATCAGAGTGTAAAACACAGTTCCAGATGATTTAAAAGATCTAAACAGCATAGAAACACACTGAAGTGCTTTTTATCCTGAAATGAATCTTACATGCACTCCTAATGAGCTCCATCTCTGACCTTGGTTGTATGTTTTTAAAAATGTCATGTCTCATAACTCATGACCCTGGCACTTATGTGATTTAGCATTAAGGGAAAACATCCAAAGAAAGGCTTAGTGCCAAAGGTCTACTTTAATAACAGGCTTCACAGGGAATTCAAAGAATGAAACTGAAACTGAGACGATGAGGGAAATAATATTCTTTTGGTTGATGCAAAGCACTTAAAGGCCAGAAGAAAATAATTAAAAGAACAATAATTATAATAATTCGTACTATTAAAAAACTACAAACACATACGTATTCAGTTGAAAAACTTTGAAAGATCAGTTATATCTGTGCAAACCTTTAGAAAATATCCACAGCATAGTAGACTATTATTTTAGTCTTTATCCACATCTTATAAAACTACAATAACACCATGCATTATAATCAAAAATAAAGTGTTTACTTGTGGTGGTAACTTTTAAAAATTTGCTAATATGTTCAAGGTGGCTTGGGAGGCTAAAAACCTACAAGAATCATTGAGTTTCCAAATAATCGTTGTACCAATTTAGTACTGAAATGTCAAGAAAACTATACTGCTACTCTGTAGTACCATTTAGAATAATGAGAATTTTTTTCTGCTTATTTAACGTGTCATTTCAAAACCTGATTCTGAAGGATTTTTTTTTAGCTGTCCTTAATGAAAGGGCTCCATTCACATCTCACGAGAAAATAGCCCTACTGAGCAAAAAATTACTCAGAAAGACTGGAATTACAAGAATACAGGACACTGTTCTGTGCCAAGAAACATTATGCTCTTCAAAAGGTCCATTGCAAATAGAAGAAGCCTGCAAAAGTGACGCCCACTGTATTGAGAGCTTATCAAGATATGAGTGCAGTTACACAATTCACTTTTGATAGATGAATCAAGACTGCTTAAGACAGTACATTTTTCTTATAAATGTATACTTGACATCAGCCTCCAATTTAAAATGTAACTTACTGGGCCTGTTTCTGTGAGCTATTTTAAAATTGGAGTTTTAAAGAACGGTTCTAGATTACTTTTCATTTAGACAAATTTACAGAGGGGAAAAAAATGGACTGTTTTATTTTTAAATTGATAATTACAGCATAAATTGATTTATGTGAATTAATAATCTGTGAAGTTACAATACACCCATGAGGTACCAGCACAGTCGGAGCTAGGACTGTCCAGCTATAATCTTTATTTATAAAACGGAATGTTTGGATGCTCCACGCTGATTGGCTGTTATGGATTTTTTGCCATGCAAAATAGTACAATGCACAGCAGAATTATTTTTTGCCGAAGCACAGTTCAATTAATAAATTATCAATACACAACATATAAAACTCTGAATAAATATACACATTGTTTTTAAAAATGAGTGACATTCCTTTTGTCACATTTGATCTTGTCAGAGGCATATGCTTCAGTGCGTAATTTGGCTGGTCAAGAGTACTGAGTTTTGTTATAGCATCTGTGCTGGTCTCAATCGCTCCGTAAACAATGCTGGCATAAACCGCAATGATAGCCTGAGTGTTGATGACCAAGCATTTAAAAATGCCATTAATGTATTTAGCTTCTCCAGGTCAGCGGTAGTAATGCTTGGATAGTGAACTTTGTCTTTGCCTCCTTTTCTGTATCTTTTCATTATCAACAAAAATACATGATTGGCATTTTTAAATGCCTGGTCACTAACATTGCAGGTTGTGTCAGCTCTGTTTATGGAGCGATTGAGACCAGCACGGAGGCTTCATTCATTTGAATTAATTACAATAAATGGAACTCCAGGTTAATATTTACAAAAAATATACTGCTTAGCTTCACGCTTCCAACCCAACTACAGCCGTACATACACGACCACTCCCTAATAACCAGTACATTTTAGACACTTTTTTTTACTTGGAGATATTTACCATGTACGCATTGTTGTCCTGCATCTATAGCTGTTTTTCAGGTCTCAAATTTTGGGTTTGCAATGGGATCTATAAACTATGCTGCTGCGTCCTTTCTGTAATTACGTAACCTTTCCATGGACCACCTAAAAGGAGCAGGTGGACCACCAGTGATCCGAGGACTACAGATTGAGAACCACTGGATTACATGGTGCTCAATAAAACATCTAAACTATGTTGATCTATTTTTTAAAATTATGTCTCAATCCCCAAAAAAAAGTAGATAATGCAAAACTTTTATCCATAGCTATACCTGCGGGGCTCCACCATGTTTCACCTCGTGGAACTGCTCCTGGAGCAGACCGAGTTGTTCGACTGAACAGTCTCGCCAAATTGGTCTGTTTGGTCACAAAATTACGCCTTTAGTATCACATCTCCCAGCAGAGCAATCACATGACCGGAACACTGACCTATTGCCAGAGCACTCGCTCTGTGTTCCACCTCCAGATAGACAATCTGTCAACTGCGATTTGCAGATTTGTATTTTCATTGACAGTCCGCCATTACTACCTTGCTACGGTTTCTTTTTCTAATCCCAGTAGATTAGACGGCGCCTATATATTTTTTACGTCAAAAAAAGAAATGGACGGGCTGGCCCTCCCAAAGACTGGGCCCGGGTGCAGTTCTGTCTCTTACACTACCCCCTGACGCCGGCCCTGTCATGAGTGTATGATACATTGTTTGTTTTTGTTATAAGTCAATTACAGTATTTCCATTAGTGCATTAGTGTTGTTTTACATATGCCAAATATAACCTACAAGAGATTGTTACCAAATGGCTGTATTCCCATTGAAAAGATCTAAGGGAAGCCCTCCAACTGCTAAACATTCCTGCTTTGCATTAAAGATGTACAAAAAACAAAGTTTTATTCTTGCAATGTTGTTTCTATTTCCTGAAATCACTTCATTTTTGTCATGTTCTTTAGGGCTGGTAGGTCAGACTGCTTCAATTAGCCTGATGGGATACATGTGGCCCCTATCTGCACTAACATCTTCCCTCGATGGGGCTTCAATTGACTGGCTCTTCGAGATAATTAAACAACTCAGAGGAAAGACAGTGATTCTTCCGTGACTGCCTTTTATGTTGTTTTGTGTAACAAGACGAAAGAATTTTTAATAAACTGACTGACTGAAGCTTCCCCCAAACCCTCAGTTTAAGTTACTTGAAGTGATCATAGCCTGTTTCTGCAACTATGATAGTGGTTAACCTAGATGTGTATATACTTATACATGATTATATTTTGTTTTAAATAAGTTAGAAAAACAAAAATGAATAGATTCACTGAAACATTTGTCTCTGTCCTGGTGTTTTAGAGCTTATTAAGAATTTTTTGTACCTATTTAAATTTTCCTGATGTTTGTTTTAAATGCATTCTTATTGCAAAAAATAATCAAACAAACAAAAAAAATCCTCTCAGATACCGGAACTGCAAGCCGCAATCTTGATATTCTGATGCCCTGATGAAATCCTGAATCCTCAAAACAATTGTAAGTCGCCCTGGATAAGGGTGTCTGAAGAAATTAATAATAATAATAATAATAATAATAATAATAATAATAATAATAATAATAATAATAATTCAGAAGTTACATTAACTTAACTGAATATACAAATATAATAAGGACATTTGTTACAAATGTAGTGTATGCTTTAACACATTATTATTTTTGGTGTAGTTAAGGCAGTTCCCTGAGTTTCTGAGTTTACAAATTACTGAAACACACACACTCTCTCTCTCTCTCTCTCTCTCTCTCTCTCTCTCTCTCTCTCTCTCTCTCTCTCTCTCTCTCTCTCTCTGTTTAGTAGCCAAATACATATTTGTTTCTGTATGAATAGGTTACTGGTACATGTACAAATTTTGAAAATGTATAAATATGGATATATTTGATGATACAGGCTATGTGGATTTTTTTTTTTTAAACTAAAAACAATATTAATATTTACAAAACAGCCGTGTTCATTCAGCAACTTGCCAGCATTTACTGTTAGCATACAGTATCTGAGGTGAAACACTGTTCGGAATTATATTTTGTCATGAGTTGTTATCAAAAAATGTAAGGCATGTTTCAAGTAAACATAGAGGGTAATACAGTCAGACAAGTGGACTTTTTGTGCTAGTACAAGTAGGCTTTTACAAGCAGTTATCAAGATAATTGTTCAGGATCCTGTGCATGAGTGACACTGCCCAGAAAAGACAAAAACAAATTAAATAATATTCAGCACAGCTAAAATCTCTCTGTGCTTAACCAGGGCTTCAGCTGAGGGCATTAACACGTCCTGTTCCCAAGGAGATGACTCTGAACCGTTTAATTTAGAGGAAAAAAGCGAGCTGAAGTGGCTCACTCAGCCTACTCTTGGGTAGGTCACATTCAGGAAGGTTCAAACAATGTTGGCTGGGTTAACACTACGAAAAAAAGAGTTGCTTCAGTACCGTCCTAAAAGTGGAAACATTTGTGTAAGCATGGCAGCCAGAATGACAAGGTAGCACGATCACTTTGCTTACATTGTGTTTGATCTCACAGATCCACTCAAGTTCTTCTTTTCAGAAACCGCCCAGAAAAATGGAAGATAAATGTGAAATTATTCGATTTGAGAAACTAAAAGAGGAGGTATGTCTATCAGGGTAAAATAATCAATTGCCTTAACTTTTTAGATTTTAATTAAAAATCTTGATTTTAAATCTGTTGCTGTTTAAAAACGGTCTGTGATGAATTAACAAAAAAAAACCAAAACAACTATCTTAAACCAAGCTGACATTTTTTTTCTCATTTGATGGCATCATTTAGTCACGTAATGAAAACATGCAGTGAAAATTCATTGAAATTACTGTGACTAAACTGGAGCGCATGTTCACAACAGACCTTTTATTATAAAATATTACTGTCTGTTCTATTAGCAGCATGTAAATTATGACTGGATTTACTTCTGATTTGTTTTATTGCTCATTAATATTTTTATAGCAGAAAAACAAAAATCAGAACTAATGTGATTATATTGTTCTGTCATACTTAAAGGTTAATAATTTCCATCAGTTTTTTCCTATGTTATGGCTGCAATTGGATAGTTTCACATGTCTTTCTATCTATCGGGTATGTTGAAGCATACCTGGAGAAATACAGCTGACGTTCCAAACAGCAGTCAGGTGGATAGTCCACTGTCTTTATCAGCATTGCAGCCAACAGCAATCTCTAGATTCTACGGAATCTCTGATTTTACATCTACATTGCAGAAATGAATAAGGACCCATTTAAAACATCCCTCCCAGATATTCTGCACTTTTGAAATGGCTTGCTCATTAAAACCATTTGCCTATTTTTTGAAGAGGGGACTGTTATACATTTTGACAGGGATACCATGATATTTAGTAAGCAAGTTGTTTGAGTGTAAATAAAAGCCCCACCTCCCCAGCACAACAGACCAGCACAGGTTTTTCATTTTGGGCAGATACTTTTGGTCGTATCAAATATAATATATGGATGATTCTGTTTGATGTACAATCAGATTTCAATCACATCATACATGTGCAATGTACAATACAGTATGAACTACTACAACTTTGAACCAGGCAACAGGAAGAGCAGGTAACATGACCACAAGCAAAACATTGAATTGGCTTACTGCATGAACTGGCAGGGCCACACTAATTGACCCATACATCCCTGGAGCTTTAGCAACAAAATAAATATTGCTTGGTAAAAAATAAGCCACCCTATAAATGATAGCTAATTTGAAACACATGTTATCTGAAATTATACTGCAGAATTCGAAAGTAAAAATTTGCTCACCAAGATTACACTATGTAACACAATTTTAATTTGTAAAATTGTAAATTTCAAAATATCACTGTCCTGGTCACAAAAGCAAAGTTTGTGGGGAATAATAGCCATTTTCTATACTTTTGAGGCATAAGCAATTAGGAAATAACACTTACTACCCAGGAACCAAAAAAAAAAAAAAATTGTTACACGGTGTTATCCACTTCCTGCTAAATTGCTTTTTTCCTATTTTCAATTTAACAAGTGAAGAAGCAAGAATTAAATATCCTTTCTAAATATTACCCACATATTAGGGCAGCAGTGTGGAGTAGTGGTTAGGGCTCTGGACTCCTGACCAGACGGTTGTGGGTTCAGTCCCAGGTGGGGACACTGCTGCTGTACCCTTGAGCAAGGTACTTTACCTAAATTGCTCCAGTAAAAACCCAACTGTATAAATGGGTAATTGTATGTAAAAATAATGTAGTATCTTGTAATAATTGTAAGTCGCCCTGGATAAGGGTGTCTGCTAAGAAATAAATAATAATATTGCCCACTTACTATCAATGCAAAACCCGGTGGGACATTTTGTCCTCATATTTAATTTTACACAGTTATTGAATGAGTATAAAATAAATATGTTATTGTTGTATAACTGCAACAATTAAGCAAGCAGAAAAAACTCAACAATAAGTATACCATGCTAACCCGTGATTTCTGGTATATGATGATTTGCCAAACTGCAAAGAATGGAAGTCGTAAGTATATTTCACTGTGTACCTGCCAGTGGCTAAATGGCGTTTTCAGAGGAAGTTCTGACTGTCTGACTGGGAAGGGGGAAAAGGTGTTAGGGTTATATCTTGCAGAAAGATGTACACATTAAGTACATTGTAACTATGCATAATAACATTGTAATTATGTGTAAGTACACATGGACTTACTATATAATTACTATGTAAATACTCAATAATTACAGACACTTAATGTAAACTGTTATTGTTTTTTCAACATATAAATATGTTGAAGACGTATACACCATGTTGTAAAGTTACATGTGAATACAAATTATATAAAGTACTGCATATATAAGATAAACATGGTTCAGTACTGGGAATAAATAAGTAATGACATAAATACATGGCTCATGGTTATAATCTGTATTTGTATGATTTGAACTGGCTGCACTTTGGCACAGTTTGGATCCACTTACACACTTTACATTCAGGGTCTACTTTTTGCTCTGGAATCTGTCCCTGCCTTTGCGTTGCATAGTTTAGAGAAATTGCTTAAAAAGGGATCTGGATCTCCTTTAAATCTGACCACAGAAAAAAACAGAACCCCTTTTTAAAAAGCTACTGTAATACTCAGCGGGGTTATCTGACACAGACCCTTCTTTAAGTAATTCATTTCAGGAGACTTGACTGTGTTCAACCCAGCTGATAACACTTAGACTTGCACTAAAGAAGAGGCCCCTTTAAGTGATCCATTAGCATCCTATACCCAAGAGTGGGACAGTGTCCACTGAAACAAACCAGGAAACCTTCAAGAAAAACAGGATGGCAGACAAGCACTGAGATCAAAGGCCCCCCTTAGATCCCTCTCCTCCAGACATCTCGAGTCTTCCTTCCAGAGCCCGCTTCCAATGTTTTCAATTAGGAGCTGAGAAAATGTTTTAAATTATAACATTATCAATTAGTCAGCAATTTTAATAGCTTAAATTTACAGCAAAGATGTATAGACAGAGAGGCGGTGCTTTACGACGTTCACATGGTTGTTGTTCTAAGTCTGGATCATTTGAACCAAATACCAGCGTGTGTGGACCAATGAGCAACTCTAGCGTTAAATCATTTTCATCTTTTCAGAGTCACGTGCAGGCGAATTGCACGTGGGTATGGAAAATTTAATTTATTTAAAATCTTGATTTTTTAAATAAAATAATGTTTGTTTCATACAAAATGTGTGCATATTTGCCAGTGTGTGAGTCCTAACAGAATTCTGGTAGTACAGCCTAGATCCCTGAATTAGCTCTCTCCACTCTGACTTACACACCTGATGCATCCACTTTGACTATCCATTTGCTGCTCCTCTACCTTTTCGATTCTCCTGCATACAGTACATCCCCACCATACTGGTGTGCAACCTATTCATTCAATCTTGAGAAAACAGCTCAAAATAACTGATCAGGTCTGTCACAGCGGGTCTGTTTTCAGATATTTGCCGGGTTATTACATCTGTAACATGGATACAAAAAAAAAAAAAAATTAATGAAAATTAAGTATTAATTATACAACATGATGATAAAAAATAAAATCATCATTTTGTAAGCCAGTAAAGTTGTAGAAGCCAGACCGTTCTTGAAGTGCACAATGTTCAAGGCATATGCACAGGCTTTGCAGTTTTAGAATACAGACCTAAAAGATATGTTACTATTAACTTGTGGTACTTCTGTTATTCTTTACTCTCCCCCCGCACTCTAACCAAAACTCACATAGCCCTTACTTTTAGCTTTGAATAATAACTTATAGTAATATAATACAATATATATATCATGTTTATATATATATATAATTTTTATTATTATTGATAGACTACTTTGCATCTAGCAATACCATTGTTACATAGTTGTAAGTGATTCTGCAGCTGATGCATAGTTCACACACCCTAGTCTCTGTAAGTTGCCTTGGATAAAGGTAAATAAACAAATAATAATATTCTAGGGGAAACATATCACAGATAATGCTGGGTCAGGGTCATTCTCAATTGTTTTATTAGAAGGTCTAGCTCCCCTATCTGGATTTAGACAAACTGGACTATTGAATGTGGGAATGTTCTGTAACACAGGAGAAATGAGCATAGGCTGGCATCATTTAAAAGATCATAACTGATTTACAAGAGCATAATCATAACAAGGCTCCTGCTCCATGAGAGTGTGGCTCCAGCTCTGTCCTCATATCCTCACAATGATTGTAAAGCACCTAATGACAAAGACGAAAAACCACTGCACTTATCTGTAATCCTGGTTTTAAAAACACAATCTTTCCATGTGTTTGCTGATTTGATTCTTACAAAACTGTTAATTTAATTTGCTGTATAGCCAATTTATGGTTCCCTTACATTTTGAAAATTAAACTCACAGGATTTTGTTTGATCTACGACCACGTGTATTTTAACTGAATAAGACCATTTGAAAGATAAGGAAAGATATGACAGATGAGCACTTGTATACCAGATGGACTACATTAATGGTTTGACTAAAAGAGGTGCTTACACGCAATCCCATAGAAGTGCAATGGGTTTATAAGCATGCATCCCTTTAGAATTCAAGCCCAAGGGGTTGCCCACTTAAATAGTTAAAATATACAATAAATAACCATAAATGATAGTATTTGCATTTTGAAAACTTCATTTCCCAAATGCGCTCTACCACCTGAGGGTGGAGTCACCATTCTTCCAGGACGTCACTCCCCGGAGAGGCCTGTCGGCAGCTCTGACATAAAATGCTCAGTAAATACCTGACCTGTGGCAGGCATCTCCCAAAAGTATTGTTATTGGTCATCCTCAAATTGAAAGGGAACACTTTTTATCCACTTTTTATGAAAAGTGCATCTAAATGCCATTCAAAAAACTAACAGTCCTTGCCTTTCAAACAACAGGCCAAAAGTAGCACAATTAAGCTCAACAGGCCAAAAGTAGCACAATTAAGCCTTAACAATTAAATTACTGTTAACCTTACATGTTTAAAGTACAGTAAGTGACAAATTAAACATAAAAATAGTATGTGACTTCATTAGACATAATAAAGACTTTGCTTTAAAGGTCAGTAAACACAGTGCAACACATAACATGCTACTTTTAGAAATCTTCCATAACCGCTGTAACATGCCCAGCCTACACAGTTCCACAAATAAAGCTTTAAACAAAACAAACAAGCAAAAACATTCTTACTTAGGCTCAACTGTAAAGAAGCAAGGTCAGAACCGCAACTGTTTATGACAGGAATGTCAAAGGAGGCTGCCATGCACACCATTGTTGATTCAGCGTAAAATAAAATATCAGGGATAGCAATGAAATGAAGAGACACAGTGCTAACAAAATAATTCATAGGTCTCATAACCTTAATAACTAAATAAAAAAGGTAAGTCTTGAGGCAAGATATAAAACAGGCACAATATATTGCAATAAGAAGTCCCAGAGTTTATGTCTAATAGCTCTTGGTTCCAACAGCCCAAGTTTAAAGACTGGAAAGACTGATTTTGCTGATATGGCGTGAGTAGAAAACAGGAGACCTCTCCCGATCCGCAGAACATATAATGAAAAAGTTTAGATTAACAAGTGCCCACGTTGTACAATACAATTTCTTAGTCTTCGGAGGAGTTTTGGACAACATTAACACAGCAGAACAAGGTGGCTCACCACCCAAGGCATTTACATTTCCCGGTATCATATAGTATACATTCCTGCCAGAAAAAAAATAAGGTTGAAATTAATTTTCAGAGTAAGTTGCCAGGTTCTATCAAGCTGTGCTTCTGCTTGTATGGAAATATTATCATTCAGGGCCACCAGAACCCCCCCCCGCCCGCCCCTAAGTGTGTAATTCTGAGGAGAGATGGCAATGCAGGCAATGGTAGGTGGGTGGTTAAGTTTTTGTTACACAAGAGCGTCACACTTCTTTTTATTCCAAGAATTTGTTTCCTTTCCATTGATGTATGCCACAAACTGGTGCAGATCACAAGTTGAACAGATGAATACATCCCTTGTCAATTCATACAATGTTTCTTAAGAGTCATGACACTGTGCAATTAGTAACAGATAACATTAAATTATACAGAACAGCATGTTTTATTGTTCTGTTCAATGAAAATTAAATCTGTTTTCACTAGAGAGATCAAAATAGCTCAAAGTTGCCTTTTTACAGTACTCCATTGTTTGTCATTGTCCATCCAGCATAGTGTTGCAAGTTGCATGCTTCAAGTTGCAACATTTTACAGAATCATACTCACCGAGTTTGTAAAATCTTTGGTGGTGCCCAGGGGTCAGGAGGCAGACTCTCCTATACTTGGGGGCCTGGGGGACAGGACACAGTGCATACAGCTGAACTTCTACACCAAAAATAATTAAGCCAGCAAACCAGGAGAAAATGAAAACTACAACATTGGTGCATAATCAAGCATTTATACTAGTCAACTTAATTATACATTCATGCTTATACAAAGGTAGAAGTAATTACTGATTAGCACATAGTCAACTTATCGCTTAGTGAAGAGCAAAAACATTTTGGCGCTGTTCGGTTCACAAAATGAAGTCGCTAAGGAGATTTTGTCAATTTCATCAGTACGGTTCTTTTGAACGTGCAGAACTGCCAAGTGATTCAGTTGTTCTTGGCTCATACATAGTAGTTTGCAAGCAATTTTTTCGTCTTCGTAGGCAGACTAACACACTACCATAATATTGACTACAAGAATAAAATAGACAAATATAATATTGAATACAAAAATAAAAAAGACAAACATAAAAAAACAAAAATTGAGAGGAACGGTAATCCTCACGCCAATTTATCAGTGAAGCGTGAGAGCTGCCAGACTCTCTCTACAGCAAAGATAGTTCATGTGTTTTCAGGATATTGGCACAGCACAAGTAAATCAGCTAAAAGCACCATTTCACTTTTAATTTGTAGCTCCCAACACTCTTAGGTGAAATGTAGTAACAAAAGTCAATACCGTCATACAGTAAGAGAAATAAGTCACCAAAGTAAGGTAAAAATGTCCTTCTCTTTTTTCTCTCAATGTATTTTTTTGCAGACCCCAGGCACTTTTATCCACCGATATGTATATTACAGTACATCAGAGTTTAATGACAATTAGCTTTTTTTGTCAACATGGAAATATACTAGGGAACACATTTATTGTGATGTCTGCATCATTTCTATTAAACAATTTATTGATATTTTAAAATGGACTAGTCGCACGCATCGCAGACAAAAAAAAACCCAAACTTTTTTGAAAACCCCAGAGAGTTTTAATCCACGCATATGTATATTACAGGACATCTGATTTGAATGACAATTAACTTGTTTTGTCAACATGGAAATATACTAGGGAACACACTTATTGTGACGTCTATATCATTTATATTAAATGATTTATTTCTGTTTCAAAAGAAATAATGGAACATTTGTCTAAAAAATCTTTATAAAAAAGGTCCGGTATACGTGAACCTTCAGATGGATCAGTCAGATGTGATGGTCCTGGGTCGGTGTGGTGACCCTCTGCCTTCCAGAATGTGTCCTGTCCCTCACAGAGCCGGTTTCCTGGTTTCTCCGGACTAGTTTGCTGATTGTTGAAGCAGAACATTTCATTCTCCGGGAAACTTCTCTCACAGACAGGCCGTCTTCATCATGCTAATAGCAACCAGCCGATCTTCATTACTCGAGCAGGGCATGGTCGTATCTTTCGCTGTTCTTGCGTTAATTAAAAATCATGTCTTTTTGAATGGCTATTTATACAGAACTAATTTTGGCAATTTTAACTGAACTCAAATAACAAACACTGAGCACCTGGCATTTTTTATGAAATCACATGACTTGAGCTCAGTATTTTGTTATCCCAAGGAAAAAAACAATCAACAAACCTATCTGCTCACTATTTAAAATGTAAATAACATTACGTATGTGCCCAATGAGCTATTGATGTAAAGCTGCATTTTCATTGTGCATCAATATATATATATATATATATATATATATGTGTGTGTGTGTTATAAGTGAAAAAGTGATATCTGAAACAAAAACACATTGGAAATGTGGGGCTCTCAAGTGGCGCATCCGGTAAAGGCGCTCTGCGTGGAGTGCAGGATGTGTCCTATAGCCTGGACGTCGCCAGTTTGAGTCCAGGCTATTCCACAGCCGACCATGGACGGGAACTCCTGGGGGGCAGCCCGCAATTGGCTGGGCGTTGCCCGAGGGGGGGAGGGTTTAGGTCGGCCAGGGTGTCCTCAGCTCACCGAGCAACAGTGACCCCTGTAGTCTGGCCGGGCGCCTGCAGGCTTGCCTGTAAGCTGCCTGAGAGCTGCATTGTCCTCCGACACTGTAGCTTTTCGGTGTCTGCATGGTGAGTCTGCAGTGTGAAAAAAGCGGTCGGCTGACAGCACACGCTTCTGAGGACAGCGTATGTTCGTCTTCGCTGCTCCCGAGTCAGCGCAGGGGTGGTAGCGGTGAGCTGAGCCTAAAAATAATTGGCCATTCCAAATTGGGAGAAAATAATACAAATAATTGGCAATGACTAAAACAAAAAAGTGAAATAATGGCAAGTTATCAAAAGTGCCCAGCCATTTAAAGTGGAGATATCAAAAACACAAACTGTAACACAAGGTTGCCCCAATTGTTTCTTCTAACTTGTATAAAAAACACAAGCTAAGTTAGAAGAGACAATTGGGACAACCTTGGCCAGCGCCAAGCAAATAGGCACAACTGTAAAAGCGGTGGGGATCAAGGTTGCCCCAGTTGTTTCTACTAACTTGGCTTGTGTTTTTCATGCGTTCAATCCTCTTTTATTGTGTAACTTAGCTTGTGTTTTTGATACAAGTTAGAAGAAACAACTGGGGCAACATTGGGCCCCATTGGTTTTACAGTTGTGCCTATTTGCTTTGTGCTGGGCAAGGTTGCCCCAATGGTTTCTTGAAACTTGTCTTGTGTTTTTGATATCGCCACTTTAAATCGCTGGGCACTTTTGATAACTTGCCATTTTTTTTCACATTTCCAATGTGTTTTTGTTTCAGATAAAATACACAAACATAATATTAAATATGGGAATGATACAACTGACACAACTGTTATGGAATCATAGGGTTAGGCCCTCTAGCTGAGGTTTCTAAGCCTTCCGTGTCTCTTTATGACTTGCCTTGCCTTGTCAAATTCTATCTGAAAGGATTCAGTCTCAATCAGGCAGTGATCATAAGAGTCATTCAGGGTCTGAAACATAATCACTTCCCTTATATCTATGTCAAATTATTTACAATCCACATCATTAAAGGAAAGCCTGAAGGCAGTATTAAACAAAAGTCTTTTGAAGCAATGGCTTGAAAATGTGCAGCAAAACTAAACTGATTATCTTGAACTAATATTCTCGAGGAACTGACGGAAGTGTCTCCTTTTCATGATCCACAAACAGTTCCAAGGTTTACCCAAAACTTTTGCAGTGCATGAGGCTGATTAACAACACACACACACACACACACACACACACACCCCAGCCCCCCCCCCCCCCCCCACACACAGGTTTCCCTAAACACAGTACTGAGAGAGGCCAGTGACTAGGCCTTGACTCCATTTCAGCTCAGTGCAACAAGTGTGTTTGGTAAGTCAAAGCCACACACACCCTCTCCCAGTTTCACTGCACCACCCTTCTACTGTTCTTATTTAGCTAGGGTCCTCTCAATAACGCCAGCTCCCCATCTGACACATGTTATGTGTGTATGAGCTTAACAACAGAACTGTTTGTTATCTGGAATGTTTCTAAAATTGAAGTGAAGGAACATAACCTGGCCAACATGTAGTCAACAATCAACCATTTATACACGAACAGGGTTTTTACACTAAACGTTTGTGTTTTCTTTCTCAATGACTCATAAACAATGTCTGCCCTGCCTGAACCCTAGATGAGGGCCCGGGTGTTCCAAAATAGGCAGCTACATTCAGACAAGGAGGCTGGGAGGCAAGAGATCAAATGCTGAGCCTGTTCTTCTAAAAGCAAGGACCCCTGGAAGGGTGCTACCTGTCTTGGCGCCTGGCTAAACTGTAATTACAGGATTACTTGAAAGAAAATGATCCACTGGCCCATCTTGAGGCCGAATGCTCCAGTCCACGCTTACTTCAAACCAATTACTATGAATAAAGGGATTGAAGAAACATCAAAAGCATGGAAGCAATACAAAAACTTGGGCTATTTTTCTCTGTAGGTAAAGCACAATTAAAAAAATGTAGTAGCTGATTTATAGCACTTCAAGACAGATCTAATTGTTATATATATTTTTATTAAGGGTTAATTTATCAATAAGTAATATTACAATATAATTGTAAATGTTATATTATAATACACACACATATATATATATATATATATATATATATATATATATATATATATATATATATATATATATATATGTGTGTGTGTGTATTATAAAAAATAAAAATAGAAATACCATATAGAATGGGGTAAACACATTATACAGTATTTTGCACAAACATTCATGATTAAGAATGATTTTAGCTTGTTGTTTTTTATTTTAAATAATAAGAATAAGAATGAACTTGGTTTATTAGCAATAACATTCAAGTACGCTCTAACTTCAAATATTTTGCTTGTATTATTGCATTGACAATATATATACAAAAGGTTTAAATTATTAAAAACTGTGCAGAAAGAAAATTAAACACAGTGCAGTAAACTTGTGCAGTAAACTTGTTATTTTTCAGGAATTCTGTGTATTTTCTTTCTGCACAGCTGAAGAAGGGCTTTTTTCTGAACTAAGCATCCTGAAATAAATGATTTTTTAAAATAATTTAAACCTTTTGTGTACATCCACTCTGTCAATGTTGTATCATTCAAAAAAGACAGAGATAATATATTACATATTACAATACAGGATTTTGCAGCACTGCAGACACTACAGTAGAGGGCAACCATAATACATACGTTATGGAAAACCTATGATATACAGTTAAAATATTATTATACTTTATTATTAGACACGTCCGTTTTATCATAAGCAACAGTCTAATGTCAGCATTTAAAATGCATACCGATAGCTTGACATAATACCCCCTCTCTATAAAAATAATTACAAAGTTTGTGAGTTTTTCAATACATAAATGCATTACTTCAAAAACAGATGCAATAGTAAATTGCTCCAGGGGCTGGTATATTCATAATATAATTTATAATAATATTTGCACAGTGAAAAAGATTAAGTTCACATTAAAAAGTGATTTAACTTTAAGTGTTTAAGGTGTAATTCAATTTTAATGCATGTTTCAATTTCTGCCTTGACATGGTTTGAAAGGGGGAGCGCAGGGTCCCGCCTTATAAATGAAACCCATTGTCAACATTCACATTTTGTCTGTGTTTTTTGATACCTCACCCCCCCCCCCTCCACCACCTCTGCAACAGTGTCCCACTGGTGGCCAAAAAAGCTTGCCACCCAGGCTTGGTGGTTGGGACAGAGGAGGAACCCCAGGGCCAAACCGTACAGCCATTGGCCCAGCCTAGTGAAAGCTTAAAGCCTAGTGATTGCTGACACAGATATCTTATGCAAAATTGAGGTTTGTCTTCTTAACAACCCAAGTACCGTATCCAGTCCCAGTCCATGTAAACCACCCACAGTAAACTGAACAGAAGCATTCTTAAGAAAGAATATTAAGAACCGGAATGTCATTGAGTCAGTATGGGATAGGAACACAATGCAAAAACAAACAGATAAATGATACAGACTCGTTAGAGGCTCAAGGTTAATGAATTATGCATTGCAAAACAAGATTTTCTGCTTTTCCAACACAATTGTTTTTTCAAGACCTGTGCATCTTTTGCAGTACACAAGTAAACTTTCATGAGAAAACTTACCATTCACTTTACTTCAAAGGGTTATGTGTCCATTCCACTTTTATTATTTTCCTTTGTTAAGGTAGAAAAAAAAGAAAGTGTGTGAGGAAACATGTAATTTCACTTACAGATCTTTTTAATTCTCCAAAAAAAGGATAACATTTGCTCATTCCTTTTTACATCTCAGAATCTCTTTGTGTGGGATTTGGACACAGGCATATTCATTTCCAGTTTAAGTTTACTTATTGGGAGGTCACTCTTGACAATAACATTTGTCACATTAACATCTCCAGTAACTACTGTATAGAAGTATAAATTACATTTCTTTCAGCAGGGCAGTCATTGTGTTGCGACTTTCAGCGTCTGAGTTTTGTTAGAAACACTTCATCTGTGGGAAACCCACTGTCTGCCCACATCATTATCAAGAGCCCCCTTTCCAGACATGCTTTCCTCTACAGGAATGTGCATCTACACAGTTTTCAGTATTGTAACAATGCCAGATATATAAAAGGACCTCACAGCCAAACCTTCTCTGCTTTTGCTCTGTTCTCCACCCCCTTTAATTAATACATGGTTGCATCTAGCAGACACCATATGGGTGCTATGTGTGTTTCTCAACAGGTGCTGTTGTTTCAGCAATAGAACAATCATTAGCAAAGCCTTAGCTGCAGATGTAAAGTACATGTCATTTATAACCAGAAAAGGATCAAATGAGCATTTGAATATGCTCATAGTTTTGTACTATCAGGTTTTTCTTCTGACATTAATGAAATTCAGTGTTAATATAGGGACTGAAATCTATAATGCCATCTCTGGACATTATACTTGAAAGTCTGTTGGTTGTGGTAGGGAATCATACAGGGATAGCATTTCAGCCCCTGACTTGATAGAAATAGATTATTCCTGCATGACCGTACAAAAATATTAATAAAGATACACATTCAGAAACAACACTTGAGTCTTAATGCTCACTTAACTTCTCAATGTCAAACACTTTTCACAGTTAAGAGAGCACTGGCACTCAAGTGCTGTTTCTGAATATGGCTCTTCATTAATGAAGACTTTTTTCCCAGTATCATCGTTGCACGATTTGTATTTAACTCTTTATCCTCTCAGAAGTTGCATTACATTCTACTGAATACAGTAGGATATTATAGCTGTTAACAGTTGAGTAGCCATTAGTCTTAGTAGACAGTTTGGTGTGATCTAAATGTCATCATTATTGGTGTATTGATAGCTTCAAGTAATCTGGCGTGGTGGGGATTAGCTCACTCCATAATGCTATCCTGCTTGTAAATCCTAAAAGGAATAGAATATAGGATTGAGGTTGTGGAATCTGGAGGAATTATTAAAAACAAGGGAACAATTAACCTGATCTAAGGAGTCATCCAAAATACTTTTAGCTGCCCCCTAAACAAACCTATTTTAAACTGTGTATGGGGTATAAAGGCAGCCTGGCTAAGGTCTAAAGTGATGAGGTAGATTAGTCTGGCCAACTAAAGTTGGAGGAATTGCCATGGCTTTGTAATGGTTTAATATATCTTGATTTGTAAAGTATGCCTCTTCACTTTAAATCTGATTAGTTTATTGATATCAAATGCTACTCTTTATCACCATAGCAAAATCACAACAAGCTTTTTGTTTGTTTTTGCTACATACACATATTGGACTTGGCATGTCTAATGATTATTATCTATGGAAACAAAACTAATGCTTGTATGCAATATAAATGTCTTAATGTGCGACAATGTTGCCTCAAATGTACAGATACACCTGTTAACTTCCATATGTAAGAATACAACATTTATATAAAACAAATTACCATTTTGATTAAGGGAATAAAAAAGGTGACTTCATAAATAGTTGAATAATTTCCTGGACCTTGCAATTAATGTGTACATTTTTTATGAATAAGTTAGTAAACATGCACTGGACAAAACATATTAACCAATACAGTATAGTAAACCTTAACCAGATGTACACAATCGTAAACCTAGTCCATAAACTATGATCCAAAGCAGATCTATTATGTGGAAGAAATACAAAATTATGAATGTTGTAATAGGAATACACACATTACCAAATTTACTGGCTATGTCAGAAAAGGATTACATATATGCTATATATTTCATGGATACACAACTATCATGTTCTATAGTGTGGGGATTTAGAAAAGAACTTCAAAGACCAAAATCTGACATACATTGAAACACACCTGATTACGTCATCCTCCAACAATCTGCAAGACTGAAACGACTTGCATGATTGTTATTATTCAGCGATCAATAGCCTCTTCTGGGAATATACTGGCCTGTCTTGTCTCCATCCACTCCACCAAACAGTTTAGCCGTCTGATAGCCTCTTTGAAATAAATTCAAAGCCTCTTGTTCCAATTGTTGGCCTGCTTGTTCCAGAAGGGTGGAGGGAATAACAAGTGCTATACAGTAGTCACCTGATGGCTGTCATCAAGTGCCTGCTGTGTCATTACTGTCTTCTTCTTAATTACCCATCTTCACTCTCACAGCGAGGCCCTCACAAATTACACTCAATTGTCATTGGACGATTGGTCTGTCATCATGCAGTGTGTGTTTCAACTCCACCATTGTCAACCATGCCCAGCAGCGGCTCCATACAAAACCGGTCATTACCCTTGGTGCCAGGTGACTCTGTGACCCAGACAGGTTCTGCCATGTCAGCAATACAAAATGACAGCTTGGAAGCAGTTATTCTACCACACACAATGGGGAAATGAGGTATACTTTAGATGAGGCAGTTGAAACACTTAGAGATAATAACTTATCATACCGGTTCTATTCCCAGTGGCGCTCCTACTGAGAGACAATAATTACTGTTGCAGTAAAGAATCGAGAGAGTCATCCTGTCTGTTGCATTGAGAGATGCAAATATACAGCTACACCCATTAGACATTGTATTAATGTATTAGCAATATTAATTTAAAGTTTCAAAATACTTTTATGTGATTACCATCTTAATTTTACATTGATTCTAGATTATCTTGGATATTATCTAGCAGAAACACAGTCAAAATATAAACTGGATTACTGAACTAGGTATCTAACATGTTTCCATTGTAATACAATGTGTAAGAAATAACACTGTTTTATGTGGTGTTCTTTATTCTTTGAGCAAAGGTGGTATATCTGACATTTACCATAGTAGAGTGTTGCAAGTGGACAGTTTAATGTTTACACTCTTAGACATGATTCTGAGAGCTTAAATGAGGCCACAGGGTTAAAGCTTAAAGAATCTTTAACTTCTGAGTTTTTAAAAAGGCACCAGATAATTCTTAACAGCTAGTGAAACATGCACGATTGCCAGCACAGTGCTGTTGCTCATCCCACAGAAGATGATTCTATTGTTTTCCTGCACATGAACACTTCTTTCCAAAGGGTCTAAATGAAATGGACAAGGACTGTAAACCCTGTCTACCAAAAAAATAAATAAACAGAAGGAAATTGTGAGCAGAAATAGCGATGTTTGAACAGTTCATGTCTCCCATTGGAAAGCATGTGAAGATGGATTGCAGATTTAATGACAAGTAAGTACAAGGTGGTGGATCCTGGTGGAGGCTCTATGAAGTATGGGGCTCCATCGCTCCACGTGGGGTTGGTGATTTGTTGATAACTGATGATAACTGAAAATTGTCAACATCAAGAAAATGTCATTAGACAGCATGCAGTCACATCTCAGAATTATACCCTACCCATTTGAATTCCACCTTACAATTTGTATATTTAAAAGTGTAATAAAGTGCCAGATGACAGACACGTATACTATAATTATATCTACTCATTAGGTCTTTTCTGGATTGAAATATAAAATCAATCTAAATGTCACAATCCCCTATTAGGATAGTAGTCATTTTTCTTAAGTATTTCCTTCTTTAAATTCATAAATTACAATTGAACATAAACAAATGTGAGCTCAGTGGGAGGTGTACTTTACATAAGACATACTTTTCAACAAGAATGGATGACTAATTTCTGTTTGATGTAATTTTAAAGTAAAACCTTAATTAACTAAGTGGCACCATGGCCCTTAAGGAATACATTTTGTTACATTCTTTCTCATTGAGGTAAATAGTAGTTAAAGTATTAGAGAACACAACCCATTTTAAAACATGGATATTACTTATCTCATAGCTCTACATAGAGCAGTGACCTATTATTGATTTGTATTTCTTTCTTGATTTAAACATATTTTAAGTTAGTGGATCTCAAGACATATCACGTGTCCACATCAATTTACATACATTGCAGACTAGTGAATCATTAGCTATTTACAGCACTGTGTGGACAGAGCTAAATGTGACACTGAAACCATTAATAATTATCTTTTTATGTATTTTACAGATGTTTTCTGTGGTTCTATCTTATCCACAAATTAAACATTATAAGTGTTTTGGTAAAATGTTCTTAAGTAAATAGGTTGTTATGCTGCTTACAGTAATCAAAAAAATAATACAAATTCTCATTCACTGTGAATTAAAATATAAATATGAGGTTATTAATTCATTTATCAGTCTGCCAAGTATATTTGGGTTCAGTCGCAATAGAAAATTTTGTATTAAAAACAAACACATTGTAAACTTTAATTGCATGGACTATGGTTTTTGGCTCAAATGTTATACTCCTTTCCCAATATAACCAGAACTGCAGCCAGAAACTAATTTGTACTTACTGACAGATGATGAACATATGTGAAATCCTTTTACTGTGGTATTGGGTGTAAATGACTATAATACTGGAACTAAAGGTTTGATAGACCAAACAATAAGAGCACCCTGAACATGTCTGACCATTGCATAATACCTTACAGTTCACTGTCCAAAAGATAAGTAAGCAAGTTGCAGTGTAATTTGAGGAAAAGGCATTACAAGGATTTAATTTGAAATATAGTTCCACAGAGTCTCATTTTGTGCTTCTACTATCAACAAGATTTTCTATAGTGGCAGCTACTACAGTTTTACCTGGAAATAAATGGATATAAACCAGAATGGAAAGCTCGATTTCTTTTAAGGCAGGAGTAAAACTGAATCAATGTATTTTATCCCAAATTCATATTCCCATATGCCAGATATCATCCAAAATACAGTACAAATATCAGAACAGTGAACGATCTTCCAAATTAATTGTATTTTTAAAAATGTATTTCTATTATTGTAATGAAGATGGCTTTTATTTATGTAATAATTTAATCTGTAGTGAGATTTTTCTTCTTGATCATTTTTAACATCAATAACATAATATGTTAATTTACAGTGAAAGGTGCATTGTCATTTTCTACGTCAAAAACTGTTTGCAAACCAAGCTCTGCTATTATGGTTTATGATGTCACAGAGCACCTTCAATTTAATTCTTTTACATCTATTAATCAGAATTCTACTGTACACATGTTTTTTTTGTTTTTTTTTTGTTAATTATGTTACATAAATTGATAACTGTTAGGCTTTTCACAGTATTGGATCATTTTAAGAAAAGTCCAATAAAAATAAATCAATTACAGCTTACATATTCAGCAGAAAATAAATCTGAATATGTTTATTCAATGTTGCACAGAACAGATGACAGAAATTATGAAAATATTTGTTAGGCTTCTTTTTTTTTAATACTATTTACTGATTGCCTTGGTGATCAATGCATTGTGGTTGTTTGCTGCATTGTGAACAGGCTGTGTGTGATAAGCAACATTGCCACGTCAGTGCCCCCACCCCCATGCAGCTTCACAAGAGCCCCCTGAGGCACAAACAGGATACCACTGCCTGCCTTTTAAACATCACATCTCCAGCCATATGCCTTGTATTTCTGATATATTGCTCTGATTTGGAGATAATAAAAACAGTTTGGTTACACTGTTGTGTGGATTTAATGACATCGCTGAACTCTTTAAAATGTCTAAAAGAAGCCTACACGAGGATCCTTGTATTTATTTATTTATTTATTTATTTATTTATTTATTTATTTATTTATGGTGTCCAAGGAGAACTGATGGTCAGTGTGCATCTTCCAATCCCACATTCGCCTTTTTACATCATGGAGATTGCCGATGTTGTCAGCAAGCTATCTCCCCCTAGAGCCAAGCCCTGCAGCTGTCCTCTCAATCTAAGGAAGCCACTTTCTGTGGGATCCCCAGCCAGGATCGACAACTTGGCACCATCAGGGACCGAACATGCTCCCCAGACTTCATGACTCACCCTGCACAACAGGCAGCCATGTCTTTACCAGTTAAGTCAGTGTGTGCTCAAAAATATTAAATTTTTAATACCTTTAGTTTAGTGAAAAATATGCAGGGGCATGGTATTTTTTTCCATGTGAAATCCATGTGTGTACAGTACTGTATTTCTGTATATAAGCCTATTAAACTGATGCATATATTTTAGGTTTATTTTGCAAGGTAGATAACACGTCATACACATTTGATATTGCTTGAGACACTTATATCAGTTACAGAGCTATATGGGGTGCCTGATATCTCTGCAAAAAGTGAAGTCAAATTTGACTAGGATTGTATTAAATCAGAAATTGGAAAGACTAAATGACTGTTCAAAGCACAAAATAACAGCCATGACAGAAAAGTCATCCCCAAGGAAAATACTGTAACATTTAGATACGGTGAATCATCACAGGAGAAAATGACCTAATTTGTGACATTATCTAAAATAACTTTATTCACTTCAATAATAATGACAGTAATACAACTAATCATTTGGGCTACACACTGTGATAGAATGATGAGTGGCTTCCCTATCACTCCAAGTTTATCCCTTGTCTGGTAACATTTCTGAAATACCTGCTATGAGAACACACAAATCCCTGATAAAGTTACATTTTATTACTGCACTTTGTGCCAAATTGATCTGTATTTCAATATGGAACAAAGTCAAATGTTCATTTCAGTGGTTTTCCCTCATATAACAGAAATTGCTGCAAGCTGCTACACTTGGAAAATGTTCCTTCATGATACCCTTCTTCTCATCATAAATCACAGCTTAATGTTGCATTTAAATAGTTACAGACAGACAATTTATTCTTGGCCTACTTGTTACAGAGTGCCTTGTAGTTGAAGTTCTTCACGGTCTGTTGCTGACAGTTACTATTCACTGACAGACCTTAGTCTTTACTTCTCTACTTTACTTCTCTAGTGTTTCTGTTTTTTTCATTCCCTCTGACTGTCTTAATGAACCGGAAGTAAAGCAGTGATGAAAATGCAAGCTAAGTTTAGAATAGTGATACTCTGCCAGTAACGGTGACTTTGTTTCAAGCATAAATAAATCTTTATGCACATGAACAGCTTCTCTGTTCATATGACCGTCTATAGCATTTTTACTTACACAGTTTAATTAAACAGTGTAATTGACAATGCCCAAAACAAGACAGGGATTAAACAAAACTGTGATCCTTTCCAGCAAGAAATTTCACAGATGTGGTCTTATCCAAACTGAGCTGTATTTCATTTTCCCCTGTCTGATCCTAAATTAAACCCTGCAGAAAATAAATCAAATTAGTGTGTGCCAGTTAGGATGCCAACGGCTATGGTATCCAACCAACTGGTTTAGAATGAATTTGTCTCATTAGCTAATTAACCTCAATGTAATTACAGGATGCCATTTAATTATTTTGTCTCTGACTAATGGCAACATTTATACATTTATACGCTTAATTGGGATAAATAAAATAACCATATATCTGCCCCTGTTTCAGACCATAACTAACATTACAGGAGATTAACATAATTTACTAGATAAATAACATGTGAATTTGTCCTAAACTAGCCCCCATAATGAAGGGTAGACCTAAAAGCACCTATAAAAACATCTAAAAATGTCATCACATTTTAATATTCCGCACTACCACAAGTGGACAACTAATTCTGAGGTTCCTTATGGAAGGAATACTGTAGACAAGACCATCCTCTCAGAATCTTATAGAAGTGTTATGTAACTTCCATAAAATGTAGATTTTTTAAAGGATTGATTAAAGGATTCTCTCTTACTTTCCACTTGTAAATCAGAGGTAATGCAGGAAGGTGTCAAGAAAAGCAAACTAGAACAGTTGTTTGCTCAATGATGTGGTGAATGGATGTAAGAACCTTTTTATTTACAATATTAAGCACCATCAACAAATCTGCTTAACAGCAGCAAGTTCTTGGCAGAATAGTCCAAAGCAATTAGTGTGTTGTCCAGGGTTCAGCATTGTGGTAGACTGCTGGAGGAGATTGTAGTATGACTAAATATTGCTGTGGTTTTGAACAATACAAACAGTGAAAACATTTTCCATTTTTTTGGTAGAAAAATTCAAACTTTGAATTGGTCCTGAGGCCTGGACGACAACTGCCATTTTAAATTGTTATTTAATAAGAGAGAATGCATAGCTTCAGGAATAGGATGATCTGAAAGAACAAATTGAATTTAATTATTGTTATTATTTATTTTATTTATTTTTAATTTTCACACATACCAGGCAAACCTCATCAAGCTGGCACAGCCAGCTTGTTTTTTTAAGAGGGACCCAGGAAACACAAAGTAGACATAAATGCATTTAAATCACCCATTCTGACACACATTTCTTATTAACCAGTGGTTACATATACTTCAAACAAGAAAATAATTATGAATCAAATATTTAAATGTACGCAGTGAAGCTGCATTTCAAATGTCAAACAGTAACCAATTCCAGAACTGCAATGGTAACAGACCCATGTTAGTATACAGACAGTGATGAGTTGAACCACTGCCACAGCCCAAGGCAACCTTGCAAAGACAAATGCTCCTAACATGTAAACAACATCTCAGTAGTCAGTAATAGGTAACAGTACTAGTGGAGCAACCCATATGGGAAAAATGTATACAAATCATACAAGCTTCTTCTGTTATGTATGTATAATATATTTAACATATATGTTGTGAATTTAACATAAAAGAATAAACATTATCACATGTACTGCTTAGGGTTAGTGTCTTACCTGGACATGTATGAAGTTTGCATGGTTGTCATATTTACATACTGGTACACTGGATCCAATAAGGAATTGTATACCAAGTGTACAAATACTTATCGGAGCCACGACAAGATGGAATGAATAACATGGAACTTCCAATAGCACATAAAAAAAACCATAATGAACAAATGTAAATTACTTTGTGAATTTTTTATTTGAGTGTACAGACTTGCAGTGGTTAAAATAGACTATATTATATTAACATTTGTTTTAAAATGCATCACAAACTGTTCACATTTATAAAAAAAAGTAATGTATATTATATCAAAACAAAAACACAAGCAGAATTTTTGAAATGATGTGTTTGTTGGTCCTATCCTATTATTAAAAAATAAACATAAGTTGTAGATGTATTAAAAGTATAAACTATTAAAAGCCTTGTTTAGGAAACTTAAAATAATAATATTTAATTTTATAAAAAGGAAGCATTTTAATTTTATAATTAGTCTCTAATTTGTTAAAAAAAAAAAAAAAAAAAAAAATTAAAAAAAGAGGACTGCACTGTCACGATAAATTACCCACATTTTCACAGCAATGTAAGTTGTGTGTGTTGCATTTGAAGATAAATGTATTCCTGATAAGTAAAAGTACACTTCCTAATGAATATGTCAAGATGAACTGATTCTCTGGAAGTCTCATCATTGCATCATGAAGCTTTTTTTCCATATATGTTTTTATATGAGAATGGTACACATCTTTATTGGTCAAATTACAAAAAAGTTGTAGCGGGGGGGGGAGGGGGGCTCATGCAAATTAGTTGTAGAGCACATAGGATCATGGATAACCTGTAACTGAGGAAAAGGGGGTAATTAAATGTTGGGGGTGCAGTTATACATGTGGGGAGAGACCGGGGTGGGGGTATGCTTGTGTAAATATGGGGGGACTCTGGGTGGCGGTGGTTTGGGGATGAGGGCCGGTGGTCACAGTGAGAGGGGGGCCGCTCCTCTGTTGTGACCCTCCCTGCTTTTACAGTGGTCAAACAGGCACCCTTTGGGTTTTCTAATAAGGAAGTAGACATATTTGTACCATAATGCTTATATGGTTCATATGAGTTTGCTTGTATGAGGTACATGTGAGAACAATACTGTATTGTGTAAGACAAATTATAAGAAACTGGCCATATTTTGCACTACAGTGCGTATATTGTTTATACAAGTTTGCTTATATGAAATGTTTATGTAAAGTAGGTTTTTTAAAACGTCGTCTCATAAGAAAGTGGCCATAATTGTACTACACTGCTTATATGGTTCATATCAACAAAAACTTATATTGAACCTACTATAATACACACACACACACACATAAAAATACATAAGCCAAGGTATTTAAAGGACTTTACACTTGGTAAAATGTGGTAAAACATTATATTACAGATTGTATTATGAAACGCTATTTGAGATTCTCCTATCCTCATTGGTTCAATTAGCGGTGATGCTGAGTTGCCATGGAGATCTGTATTACAAACAATCTTGACAGTGAGAAGGAAAATGATACCGGTACCAAGGCTTACTTACTGTGTTAATTAAAACAAACAAAACAATCCTGCTTGTGTGCAAATATACTGATTGATTATTTTTGTTGAGTCAAACTAAGACTACTTTAAAATAAAATAGAAGATTGTTAGCCCTCAAAAGTGTACTGTTTGCAGGGACCTGGTGGGCAGATTGTATCCTATGAATTTAAACAAAATCTTGTTTTAATTTAAAACCATAAATCATAGACCCATAGATCCTCTGTGAATTCCCTTTCACAGCATATAGTCTGTAGTCATGTACATTATTAGCACAAACTATAGTAAGGTTTACTTACACATTTCAATAGATGCCAAATATCTATTAGAATATATCCCACTTTGATTTATCCCGTCAAACACCCAATTATTAATATGCAAATGTTTCTAATTATCCTAATAAAGTGGTAGGAAAATAAACCAGATGGGCTTTTGCCACAAAGATAACCGCAGACAGATGAAAAGAGTTACGTAATTGAACTCCTCAGTTTCGAAAGCGAGATCCTTTGATGCACTTGGTTGGTGGCTATCATTCTAAATTTACAGTATATATTTTAAAAATATTTTTTAAAAAAAAACTATTATGTGGATGTTATATGGATATTCTAGGGCTTTTTTTTTTTTTTTACATGAAGTTCCCAGTCTGTTTTCTATCATTCACTACCTACATGAAGTTTATGTTTTTGTGTGTGATTACGTCACCTACCAGCCCTGCTGCTGCCTTCCCCCGTGCACGCTACAATATTATGGATTAAGGCCACATTCGCAGTTGCAGAATTTGTTTTCTCACAGTCGTAACTCAGGTGTATGATGTTAAAGCCAACACTTTAATTACATAACATACATGTGAGTAAGTGGCAGCACAATTGCCTAAGATTTAAATGGTAGTAAATGTTTGGTTACCAGAAGACATGTACATAACATGACAACAGGATTTAAGGATTTTGTTGAGGGACTTCAAATGGATTAATGTAATTCTCATGTTCAGACACCTGTCTGCCTGAAGCCAGGAGACAATGGCTCTGGACAGCCCAGGAGATGAAAAACGATTACACAAGTTCAGGGAAGCAAATGAACAAAGATTAGTAAATCCCCTATCCCTTTCTTTTAAAGGAGTATCGAAGCCTAATAGGTACATCACCTCAAGCTACTGTAAGTGCAGAAACTCTGGGGGTTTAAAAAGGCTAAACAGGGCTAAAGTGATTAAAAAGCAAAAGATGGATCCAGATCTTTCCAAGAACCAATACAGCTCACAAGCTTCAAAGCAGATTATCGGTAGATTTTTCTTCTGCATTCAGGAACATTGGCAGGCCCACAGGCTTGAGAAGAGCTATGTTTTCAATGTGCTGTTCAGGTGTAGTGTACGGAGTAGGAAATGCAGCAGGTCCAGGCATCTCCAGTGTCATCCTGCTTTTGGGCTCACATTCTTAGAGGTGCTAAGAGAGTCTTCAATTGGTTAAAGCCTAGCCCATGATCCTAACAGTTTTAAACTGCACATAGTGTGGAATGGGAATATTCATACTCTCTGCAGCCTGGTAATCTCCCTGTTTTCCAATGTATCTTAAGAAACATGCAGACCAGAGAAGACAGAGCTAGACAGAGACAGAGTTTAAGAACAACCGTTGGTAACCCAGTACATGAAAAGGTAATAGCTGTTTTATTACGTTTTATATGCATATCTGTTTCCTGTTTAGCATTTATCCTGTACACTTTTGTGTAACCACGTTATAAACCTCTTTGTTCCAACTGAATACTCCGATTGAACTTTTCATGTCAAACAAAATTCCAAAATATTTCATTTGGATTACCATGATATAAGAAAGAGTTGAAATGCCAAAAGCAATTCAAAAATCACATAGTGGATCACACATACAGTGCCAGCAAGGAATGGAAAGAAATACATTCTAGGTAGATATATTTTCCTTACAATATAGTCACAAAAAGGCAAAAACAGATTCCATTTGAAACGACTGGTTCCAATCATTTATTTTTTAAAAGACAGGTTTAGTGAGAGTTCATGAAGATTTTTCTGGAGTCACAGAGAAATGTAGAGGTTAATATTTTCTCTCTTACACAGTGAACCCTTAAAAAAAAAAAAAAAAACAATAAAAACTTCCTATTGCCCATTCCAATTAAATAGAGTACTGGAGAACTGGTTCCTGGTATATTTTTAATGCAGCACAGCATAACAGAAACACTGGAGTACTTTTCTTGTATAGGAGAGAGACATTCATCTGGATATCACATTTATACAGATCTTGATTGATTTTGAGTCTGTTGTTTAAAAACATTTTAAGTGAAATAGATTACTCACCAACTGTCTATTGGGTTCTACAGCACAGAATTGATTGATTTTTTCTTCCCATTCTTGCTAATGTGGTTTACTAGGGTTATTTATCAGTAGCCTCCCCTCAAGTCCATAAGCTCAGTTTTCATATTTAAAAGTCACATTTTCTTACACTCAGTGTATTATACATGTGTGTTGCTGTGCTTTAAAACACATTTTGATATCAGGAAAAAAAATGTATAAGTTACCTCTGACACTAATACTCTCTATCTGGTCTCTTCAGAGGTAATTCGGAATGTACCCTAGATAAGCACGATGGACATTTCTGCTTCACAATCAGTGGTGATGGCCCAGCAGGAATGTTCATTTGTGCCCTGAACTTGTTCCTGACTGCAAGCCTAGCTGCAGCCTCTAGGTGGCAGCAGTGAGCAAAAGAATGTCACACTGTAACTGGCTGCTGCACTCCATATGGATTTCATATTGGGAAGCCCAGATAGTTCTAGACGACGTGGAGCCATCCTTTATAAGTAAGAGGAAGTGAGTGGTGTGCATGTCTGCCACTGTTTCCCATTTACACCAGCAGGCTTTGGAACCAGTCCAACAGCACTTACATTCACAGACAACTTGTCAGAACTGAATCCAAGATGATTTGTTAAGGAATATTAAGATGAGAGTTTTTTCTGTCCCTCCCGTATATAGGATTAACATTAATGAACTGCACTATCAACTTTTTCTTCAGTTTCCCTATGTATCAACCACAGCATACTGGCAGATTATTAAAGCACATGTTTAAATAAACATACACATTCCCACTTACACTTGCCAATATTTTCATTTTAGAGAACAAGGAAACTTTTGTGAGATTTCATACATATTCTGTATGTTGTTACAGACATAGTAGTTTAACTTCTACTTTCTGCAGGTTATAGCTTGCTTTTACGTATCCATAAATAAAGACATTGCTTGCTCCCTTAATAAACTCGATTTGTCTCCAGTCTTTCTGTCGTTGTAATAGTAAAACACTATAAACGTACAGTACTGCTATATTGTTATACTAGTCTATAGTAGGTACTGAACTAACCTAAGGAGCAAGGCCCCCTTAGGACTCAGCATATATTTAAAATATGTTTTATTTTGATAACAAAAATATGACCCTGACCTGATTATTCTGATCTGATTCATCCTTAACAATAGCTTCTGATGAACGAGTGTAATATATAAACCTACTAGCTACTGTTGTACTGGACCCACTGTACATGTCTATGGTATTTTACACCATTTTTCTTATGGGTATTCTGTGTTACAAACAGGAACATAAAAAAGTACTGTCCCATTGTCTGATTCACATTATTCTGTGAGCAGCATAGAGCAGGGGTTTCCAACCCTGGTCCTGTAGGGTTACAGGGTCTTCTGAGTTTCGTTTCATTCGAGCTCTCAGCTACTTAATTGAACCAATTATTGGCATAATTAGTCAAAATGAACATGTGTTCCAGATCTTTAACCATTGATCACATAAAGACACCTATAAAACCTGCAGGATTGGGGTTCTCCAGGACCAGGGTTGGAGACCACTGGCATAGAGTGTAAATACAATTTATAGTATGTACATTTAAATATTATAAAATGTTTAACCAGGTACCTGCATACCGTAAAAAGCATGATTTAATGTTTTTTTTTGTTCTCATTGAATAAAACTCCTTCTTTTTAATTATTCTGTAATTGATAGGCTTGCAGTAGAAAGACAATTGATTTACTGATTGAATAATATAGATCTTTAGATTCATTTTGTCTTAGAGACTTCACATAACATTTGGTCTCCTGTGACCACACAGAGAAGTCTTTGAACCAAGCAGTTACAGCGGGTATGATTAAAAGATGTTTTTTCACTTTAACAAGTTAAGAATGCAGTGCATTGTTTGTTTGTTTGTTACTGGCTGCATCTTATGGTCTTCCTTTAGTTCCATTTTAAAAGAAAACCACAATTGCTTTGGTATTTTAAAAATATCTGTAGCACGAATGAGCTCCAGCACCAGTAAAAAAAAACAAAACACATTTAACTGTTGTATGTTCATAACGGTTTGGTGGATTTAATGATGATGGTAAAACAAAAGGTTTGCCCAAGTCTACAAGATGCTACATGAATGTGTGTCCTAATACAGAAATGTGTTACATTACAAAATTTTAAATTGCTCTTAACACAAAAGGCACTGCGTTTTTGTTTTTTAGTACTACGTAATAATTCACATTAAACTGATGGTGCTGTACAGTACATCATAGTTAATGCTGGAAATATAGGGATCATGCTTAGACTTAAGGATCCATTTACAAAACATCTATACATGTGTAGTTTAAGCTTTTTTAATGGCTATTAACAAGGGATTACATGGCTTCTTATATTACCACTGTGGTTTATTATTATTATTATTATTATTATTATTATTATTATTATTATTATTATTATTAGTAGTAGTAGTAGTAGTAGTAGTAGTAGTAGTAGTAGTAGTAGTATTAATATACTTCTAATTGTGTTTATAACATACTTAATAACACACGTACTGTATAGCTCTTACTATAAACAATAAATAATTTCAGCAAAAGGTCTGCGCTGCAAATCAATTTGACCAATTTCCAGGTAATAACAGTCATTTTTATCTAATGGCTGCTAAATTATTGGTGGTCAGCCAAGATCATAGTAGTTGCAATCTACATTTAAATCCATGATTGCCACCTGCAGATAGCCTGTCACGGAGACCAAGGGCTGGATGAGTAAAAGAGACAGAAGAACCAGAAAGTATTGTCCCTCCAGGGCAGAGCAGGACTGCAGCACTTTGATTAATAGCTTAATTAAATGATCACACGATGAGATGTCATTTAAAAGAACATTTGAAAGTACAAGGGCAGCAGTGTTGAGCAGTGGTTAGGGCTCTGGACTCTTGACCAGAGGATTGTGGGTTCAATCCCCAGTGGGGGGACACTGCTGCTGTACCCTTGAGCAAGGTACTTTACCTAGATTGCTCCAGTAAAAACCCAATTGTATAAATAGGTAATTGTATGTAGAAATAATGTGATATCTTGTAACTCAAAGGCCAGAAGTCACCCTGGATAAGGGCATCTGTTAAGAAATAAATAATAATAAGAGGAAGCAAGTTTTTTTCTCTCTTGGAAATGAGTTTTCATCCTGATTAAACAAAAAGAATTGAATTGAATCAAAGTGATATACAGCAGAAGAGCTTGGATCATATTGCTCTCTGTCCCATTTCTCATATGAAAAGAGCAACGCCAGCATATCATCTGTTGGGAATGGGCTGATCCAAGATGTCTGAAATGTCAACACCTTTAAAAAGATTATTATTAATGAGCTGTTTTTCTTAGGAATTAAATGCTAGCTGACTAATGTATGTACGGCCCATTTAACAGTAATTACTAACCCACACTCATATAAGTTCAACTGAAACATTTCATATGGTATCTTTAATCAGTAAAAAAAGTCCCTATAGTCTCACATACTTGATTGTAATGTAATAGGACTTTACATACCAATACTGCAGTGCTGTACATATACAGTCATTAGTATCATCTTCATTGCTTCTTACCTAAGCATGTAAGCTAATATCATCTGGCTAGCTTTCATAAGAACAATTTTAATTTAGTTTTGCTTATAAAGGCAAAGGCACAGTTTCCTTACAGTTTAGTGCAATTGTAACAGAAATAGGTTCAACAACTAAAATGTCCTGCTTCTGTCAAAGCATTTTCAGTTTTAATTTACAGTGTCACAAACCCCAGGAATATCTGGTCAGCCAGACCATTAACCCCTACTTTGAATTTCCTTTAAATAGGTCCTTGAAGTCACTGGAACTTGTGTTTATCATGAATCAATTAGCCTAGACATTTTAACAAGAACCAGAGTGGATGGTGAATTAAGCTGTGATTTTCTAATTACTCTGTCCATCTTCCAAGAGGTACTGAAATGCATTGGTAACATAATTTGGTCACAATATATTCTGAGGGTTGTTTTTCTCCACCATAAAAACATCTTCTTGAATCTGGCATGTTATTAATTTAAAGCATTAATGAAAAACACTATTTTGAATGCAGTATTAATACCAACCCATTTTAACTTCTTTTTATAATCAATGATTGCTACTTGTTCCCAGGCGTTTTTTTTTTTTTTATCTCTGTAGTGTTATTTTAAAATTAAAATGCCTTTGGTAGATATTTATGTTCCAGTTCTATAGAAATTGCCTAGGATTTCTAGACAATCTCATTTATAGAAAACTGCAGTTAGTGGGGAAAGGGCACATTTTTCAAAATCCTTGACTTGAAGGTGAAGTCATATCAGAAATTGTGGTAGATTATATTTAATCTATACACACACATTCTAATTCATAAATGCACATTTTCTGTTGCAAGCTTATATGTTTGAAAGCGTTGTGGATATGAATACAGGTAGTAACACCACTGAGCTTCATGTTTTTTTAAATCTTTTTATGTTAGTGGTTGAAACATGTAGAACAATGGATGTTCAGATGAAACATTGCTCTTTCTTCTATGGATAATTTGTTTAGTTGTATTTGAAGTTCACCACCCATAAGAAACAGGATTGCTTGTTATAACCAACTAGACCACCCACTTTTTGTATGAAGAAAGAGATTAATAATAACCTGCCTTCCTGGCTTGGTTGTTTTCTGATTCATTTTCGAAATCTAATGATAAAAGAATGTCTCTCAAATAAGATCAACAATTTACATTTTATAACAACTCTACCACTTTACTTGAAACGTTCCCACCAGTAGTTGTACACATGACATGCCACATCCCTTATAAAATGTATTTAATTAATACATGGTAAAACAGCTCAGGAAAAGCATGGAAAGGGAAATGCATTACTGTATATGAACTGGCATTATTTATGCCTGTATGCCAATCAAAGTCAGGCATAGGAATCATCTGCTAAAAAAAACATTATTAAAGCACTCCTGTCTCAAAAGAGCAGTTAAGGGGAAATCTGAGTAATCACACCCAAAACTTTATTATTTCTGATGGCATAATAAAACAAAACATTTGGAAACTATGCAGAAATGGAATGGTAATATAAATGTATCTTTATTTCAATATAAGTCATTTACAAGGGACATCTGCAACTTCTTTAGGAGGATGGACAGATGGAGCCAGCCAGACTACAATAACGTAACCATGTGTTCACCCTGGTGACTTTCTCGAAGCATCCCAATAACATAAACTAAACAATGGAGACTAATTTAGCAGGGGAATCCCATCCAGTCAAAACCACCAGCGTGGGTGACGGGCAGTGTTTGCTTTCTACACTACCACACTGACTACCAGGCACAGAAAGATGTTACCCTTTGAATCGGTGCAGCTCAGTTCCTTGTGGGCCACAGCCCAAAAAGAGGTACCTGCAACCTCTCAAAATACATAAAAGTGTAATACATTCAACGCTGTACTTGCTGGGTTTACAGACCAACTTTGTAGTTTATTTATGATGTGTTAAAAAGTTAACAAATGTGTCTTTCATGAGAATAGATATAACTTCAAATCAGCCCAGTGATGGCACAAATTGGTTGTAAGTGGTTAGGTGACCTTTCTCTAATGACTGTGCTGGTATTTATTGGGATTGCCTGTGCCAGGTATTGAGCAATCCTGTTGTTCCCCAGTGACAGTTGTTTTGTGGCTGCAGTAAACTAGAAGACTTCTTTAATAAATGTAAGATTTTCCCAGTGCTCCCAGGAGATTATTTTATGGACCGTAATTGGATACATCTTGAAAACAGAGAAAGGGGAAAAATATAAACAGCACTGAGCAGTTTTAATAGAAAAATTAAAATAAACAAATACATTTTGACAATGCAAATTTGCCTTGGGCCCCAAAGATTGTAACTGGTTGCAGTCCTGGGAAAAGAAGTCTGTTTTCCATAAACAGATATAGTATACAGGATCTTCTCTTGTTAACCCCCCAAGGTCATAAACAGTATTTCAGATTTTTTTTCCTAACTGAAGACAAGATGTCATTTAAATGTGGTGAAACATCTAAAATTTCTCTGTACTCAAGGCCTACTAGTGAACAAACATATTATTATTATTACTACTACTACTACTAGTAGTATTAGTAGTAGTCGTAGTAGTAGTAGTAGTGTGGAGTAGTGGTTAGGGCTCTGGACTTTTGACCAGAGGGTTGTGGGTTCAATCCTGTAGCCTTGAGCAAGATACTTTACTTAGATTGCTCCAGTAAAACCCCAACTGTATAAATGGATAATTGTATGTAAAATAATATAATTGTATGTAAAAATAATGTGATATCTTGTAACAATTGTAAGTCGCCCTGGATAAGGGTGTCTGCTAAGAAATAAATAATACTAGTAGTAGTAGCAGTAGTAATGGCCACATACTGACAATATTCCCCACTATAAAAAACAGTTTATTCAATATGAGAATAGAGGGTAGTGGACTATGTTGGCAGTGTTTGAAGGGTATTTCCTTCTGGCGCCAGTCTTAGGGAAGCCCACTGAGTTCAGGTATTGCAGCTCATGTTAACAGAGCCTTGAAGGTCAGGATCCCAGCCTAGCCTGCATGTCTGGGATCTGCTTTCCTGTTCTTAGGAGTCAGCAGGCATACAGGCCTGAGCTTAATCAAAAAAATATTAGTTATGACAGTAATATTGGCATATTCAAGAGACAACTCATATAACTGCTATTTAAAAAAGTGTATTTTGGGTTCAGCATGCATTACAAACAGGTCTTCAGAAGAATTGCAAAGGAAGGATGAATAAACCTACAAAATTACTGTTCATTTATCATGGTTGATTTTTGATCAGGGACAATATAATCAGAAACAACACATAATAGGGTAATAAACGGATAAGAAATAATAATAAAAAAATACATTAGTAATATTTATATGGTATAAACTATGCCTTTAAATTCAAATGTTACATTCCTTGTTAAACAGAGAGCGCATTCCACAAATTTCAGATATGCCAAACAGTACTGTAATACTGTAAACAGTTGCTGCCAAAGCAGCCCTGCTCAAGCTGAGCTGCCTATATGATCACTTCAAACAGAGTAAATAAAAATGTAACTAAGACGGCTTGTATGTTTGGCAGTCTCAGTACCACAGGGAGCAAAAGATTGGAAATGGTTATCAATAAAATTGGTGTTATTCACTCTGCTAGTTACAAATACAATTTATACCCTGCCTTACAAAAGTTATTTTTTTCTAAAAATGATATAATTACAAAAGTCAATCAGACATATAGTATACTGTTTTGTTTTAGAGATAGCCTCTAGTCTTTAAATCCTTTTCTAAAAACTGTATTAAAAAAACAAACTACATTTTCGTAAGCCCCATGTTTTTAAGTTTACCCACCTTTGAAAAAAAACTTCAGAGGAACCTGCTTATGCTTAATGGAGACATTGCTTCATGAATGTGTGCCTGCTTGAAGAAGGAAGGACAAGCTGTCCCTCCATGTAGTGAAGAGGCTCAGTGGCAGCTTCTTATCATGGCAGTCGTTCAAGATGCAGTCAGTTGATTAGTAAGAAGGAAATGGCAGTTTGAAAGTTTTTAGAAAAAGTATGTTTTTTAGACAAATGTACTAACTCTATACAGTAGCTTATGATTCAGTATTTAAGCATTGTAAACTGTACTGGAAGAAAGTGGCTGAACACATGGTTTATCTTATTGTATTATAAAATTAGAGAAAAAAAACATGGTACATAAGAATATTTGGGGTGGGGTTAAAATGACAGGCTACAGCAAACCAACCTACTTCTTTTTTTATTAAGACCTGATTTTTTTTTTTTTTTTTTGTGTAATGAAATTATTTTCCCCCCTGTGAGCATGGAGTCTTTAAACTTTTTTTTTATAAATACTCTTTATCACTTTTCAAAATTCCATGCCCTGGGCAAATTCTTTGCAAAATCTGTCAATCAGCAACTGAAGCCAAAACCCACAACTAATGGCAATGCTGGTTCAATTAGCATATGCTGTGATACAAGGGTGCAGTTTTAGAAACAGAACGCATTGAAGCAAGGCCTACAGTGAAGATTAGATTCAAACTGATATGTGTTGATCCAGCCTACAAAAAAAATTGGTGTTAATGGAGACATCTTTTGACAGTACAGCTATGGCCAAAAGTTTTGCATCACCCTATAGAACTAACTAATTTTGCTTCGAATGAAACCTGCTGAACAATGTTACGTTAACATATTCAATTACATACCGCTTTGTACTTTCCCATATACTTAATGACAAAAATTGAAAAATGGGACAATTCGAAATCTAACATGAAATACTGTACTACTATTATGGCTTCTGGTAGACTTTTGCAATATCATTTTGTAGTTTCGTTGATTGTAGTTTATATGATGTTAAATAAAATATCTAAATGATGTTCATATATATATATATATTGGTCTCAATCCTAAAATTCCAGGTGATGCAAAACTTTTGGCCATAGTATTATATTGTTGTACTGTAGCACAACAATATAATACTGAGAAATGAAGTACTGGTTTGTATTGTAGCATTTTAATGCTTGAAATCATTGCATGCAAGTTTATAAGCAAGGATATTGAAAAAAAAAAGTCAGTAACAAGTTCTTCAACAGAAGAGCAAACATTCATTTATTTTTTAATTATTAATATCAAAGCAGATGTTCACAACATTTAATTTTGGCACTTAGTACTGTACACAAAAAGTGCTTGCTGCATTGTGAAAAGGTCACTAATCTTTAATTAACAGAAAGCTACAAAGTGCTGAGAAATAAACAGAGTGTACCACATCGAAATGACCAGGAGCTGAATTACAAACACAAAGTGATAAGCTGAGTGTCACAACAATTTTACAGCATTTAATATACTCACAAGGCTGTGATGACGAAGGTACTATGACCTGCAGCAGTTTCTCGTCCAACGTCACATTTTAATCAGGCATCAAAATACAATCAAATCAGCAACATATAAACAGTTCAAATTAAAGTGTACGTGTTGCATTAATTGTGAAAAATATACCAAGGCTGTCATTGGCATATGGAGAAACATTTGTGTTGAAATGGATCATGAATGTATTTACACTCAGCCTGATGTACTGTCCTTTCTCTTTGTGCTCATACTCATGACAGATATGGGGTCATTTTCTTTTTCTCAAGTCCGCTTTTTTCTTTCTATCTGGACCTGAATATTTTGACATTTGTCAATGTCCTTGGATTGCAGTTTTAAGAATATGTTTTATGAAAAGTGATTGCACATAGTCCATCAATTGTAATCCAAACACCATTTTCTGAAACATCGTGGACTATAGAACATGTGAGATTGGGTATATGAGATCAGTTGTTTTTAGTCAAATAATTACATACAAGAAAGTGCACTAATATAAAAGTGTGAAAACTATAGCAATAGGATGTAACCCTATCCTAGCAACACCATTTCTAATTGTACACTTCTGTAATAATAATTGTATTTAAAAAAAAAGAAAGAAAAGCACTAACTTATATAAGCAACTGTAAATTCCACTTATAACAGTATACATGATTTAAAACAATATACTTATTTAAATGCATTAAATAAATAAATAAATAAATAAATAAATAAATAAATAGACAAATAGACAAACAAACTAAACTGCCAATAACACTATGTGCACTAGATCCAAACCTTTGACCTTTTTAATAAAAAGAAATCCAGTATACCTATAGTCAACTACATCTCTACTATAGACCAGCCAAAGAAACACATAACAGAATATATCTAGTATTAAATAGTAATTCAAATAACACAAATGTTGAAGCTGGTGTAATGGGCTAACACATTAATACTTTTTATTGTTGTCATAATTGCTACTACTACCCTTTGATATACTAGAAATATTAGGGATTAATGTAGGTAATGCAGTGATTGGAGAGATCTGTGTTCTACATTGTATCTGATTAAATAACTCTCCAAGGCTAAATATATGTAATTCCAAAGTGAAATTACTTGTAGAGAATACAATTTCAAAAGATGTAGCTCCCTACATGCCATTTCCTCATAACTTGTTAAAATGCACTGTATTTGTATAGAATACAAATAGTGCATTGTCTTATTGCATTATGGATACAATGTATAATAAACCATGCACTGATAAGATGTTTCATAGGTACACTGCAAACCCCTATCATCAGTACTGTATGCCTAAATGGTTCAGGTTACCATATGTTATGTTCCAGTGCAAACGAACACATACACAAAGACATCTATCTAGCTATCTACACTTGACCTTTATTCACCAATATAAAGCACACACATTCATCTTAGCAGCCATAATAATAAAATACTTACTTTGAACATTCTTTAGACATGGCACTTTCCAGCTGGTCTTATTGTTATTTGTTTATTTTGCAGACACCTTTATCCATTAAAACTGTAAAATGTTGTTTTTTTTGTTGTTGTTTTTATTTTCAAAAAAGCTTACGTGGCAGTTTTGTGTGTATGTTTCTAAGCATAATGTGCAGAACATTACACTTCAGTATTTAAATATATTTAAGATTTTCATTTATTATTACGAAACTATTGTTTCTGAAAACTCAAAATATGGAATATTATTAATAATAATTTGATGTGATTTAACACAATGAGCTGTAGTATATCAACACAGGTTTGTTTTTTTAAAGTTCAAATGCAATGCTATGTATGATATGATTTATTTTTTAAATGTCCTTGAAATTATTATTATTATTTTATTTAAAACAAGGGGCTATTTTTAGTGTTAAAATATAACTTGTTCTACCTCCAGGATTTCATATGCAATACATTTACTCTCCCCTAATTCTGAACAAAAAAACACATGACCTTCAAATACCACTGCCTTTTTTTTAAATTCTTTGTACTCTGGGAAAATATCATCCGAATTAGGCCCATTCCTACACCTATGTTGTTTTTCTTTAAAATGTCTAGCGCCTCAATAGTATCATAAAAATGACAATACATGTGTTGGGTAGAATGCTGTCCTAACTAGTTGGCCCACTTGTGTTCTACTACTGGGAACGGCTTGACTCCTCTTTAGCTTTTTCTGCTTCCTTAAAGGCGTTGATTACTGGTAACCATGGTGACGGCAGCTCCGGCACGGTTTTCTTGGCCTGGTTTAAGTGGCTGATAGCTGTGTAGAGGCTTCCTCGGGAGCCTGTCTCTTGCTCTGAGTAATACACCTCCAGTGCTGCGGGAGTGCAGTGCTTGTGCTGTACAAGAGAAGAGAACACACACTAACAATGGTGCTCTAATAATACCTTGTCAAAATTGCATAGGTTGCAGGCTACAATAGGGTAGCAAGAATTTCTGTTGCAGTGCAGATTGCAAACACATACAGTTAACTCTCATTAATATTTGCATAAAACAGCACTAAAATACAGTACAGAGGTGCTAATCTGGAAGTAAGTTAATACATTTCCCAATATCCTTTACACTCAGCTGTTCGAACTAGGGCAATTAGTTTTACTCAACATGTTCTTCCCTGGGGGTTTACATCTGTCCTATAAGTGATTCACACAAACAGGAAATTTGTGTTAAGTGAATTTGCATTATAAGAAGTCATTTACAATAACTGACCTCTACATTTTGCCAGGACAATGTTAAAAAATTGTTGTATCAAGGACGTGTTAATTGCGAGTTTGTATTAATGAGAATTGACTATAAAAGGAAATTAATTAGCCTTACCTTCCCCAAACGGTTAGAGCTTAGCTACTTAAAAAGGAAAAGAATAACCCCTCCAACTATCACAGTTATGGATCCAAAGAAATATAAATTCATAGCACTCAGTATCCAAAAAAACAACAACAATGTATTCATTAAAAACATTTACTCTATATTTACTTGAATATTTAATAATATGGTAGGCAGAAATGGATGACAGGATTTTGTGAGTTGGATACCTAATCCAGCCAAGCTTCTACAGCATACAGATGGAATGTCTTGAATGCCTTTGAAAGTTAAATATTCTCAAGTGAAAAATAAGAGACATGGTTATCCTGCAGAGAATTGAAAGCGGGTACTTTTTATGTGCTTCAGTAACAACGATAATACCAGTAATGTGAATGATGTTTTTCCTTTTCGTGTTTCAAACAATTACTTCAGAATATTCTAATAGCCATGGCAGGCACTAACATCAAAGGCAGAAGGAAACCTGCTGGGCTTTAATTACAGTTTAGTCACAGGAAGTCTCATTGAAGGCACCCTGGTTGTATTTACATGCTGTAGATTTTTTTGTGAGGTGAAAAACTCTCTCTCCTGAGAAAACTTCCAACCAGTCTGTCTTTGCTTCCTACAACCATAACTTAAAATAATGAGACAGGATCAAAAGACTCAAGCTAGGCACACTAAGAAAGGGCTGTGCTACCAATACATTCGTCATGTTGTTCAAATACTGTGAAACTAGCAGGTATTGCAAGGGTTCAAGGAAAATCATAAGGCATAAGTACCTTAGAGTTGTTTGCATATGCATACAAAGAGAGGTAGAAAGTAATACAATACTGATGTTATTTCACAGGAAGTGAACCTTGCACTTCAGAACACAAAGTTACAAATTACTAAGGGGTTGATTTGATCAACCTATACTAAGCCACATCAATACCAGAGATTTCACCTGGTTTGCATCAAGCAGTTATTTTTAATGTCAGTAATGTCAGGCTAAATAAGAATAGGTGGTTAAGTAATCCAGGGTGATTATCCAGTGATGTAAGATACTCCATCTAGGGCTTATCACTGCAGGGTCATATGTTGATTAAATAAAGTCTTGAGTAAAATGATTTGCTGTTTTGTCAAACTTTCACAAATGCTGTTATCTGTTAGAGAAGTCTATTAGGAAAAGAGCAGATGTTAGTTACATCTGTGTTTTACCTGTTCAGTAAAGACATGCATGGGAAATATTGTAATGAAGCAAGGTTCATGAAAGAAAGCCACAATCCCTGGGGTTTCTCCTTCATTTTATAATTAGCAGTCTCCATACAGCATCTAGAGATGCATGCGCATGGAAGGTGATTTATAAGTTAGCTTAGACTGACAGACATCATGCACAGCACATTCAAGTGTCAGACGTGGAGCGGACAGTGTGTAGCACATTTTGTTCACAATCTGTGTGTGGAGTGGGTGTGCTTATTGCTGTACCCAGGTACCTCCCAAGCCCTTGAAATACTACGTTAAACAGTAAATGTGTTCATAATTTTGCAATTACCCTGCTTTTAATAGCTCTATGCTGCAAGCTTGTATTCACCACAAGTATCTGCGATTTACCATGTGTACACATCAATTTGCCATGATTTTACTGCAGTAAACTTTTAGGGTTAAATCCCAGGGACATTTTGTTTTATAAGCCAACCAAGATAAATATCTAATCATGCAACATACACTTCTTTCTGAATTAAAGGATCCCAATGATTAAGCATTAACAACATGGCTAGGCAACCCATTTAACACCCTCACGGATGTAAAAAGAAGTGTCTCCTTATATGGTAATATCTGGGTAACTATCAATATGTCCTGCTATTACATGGTAACTACTGGTGGAATAAGTGTATCTTTTCACTTAAATTACATGATGTTACCATGTAATAGCATCAGATAAGGAAATGTTGTTCACAAGGCCAGTTCCATATAATTGCACAATAGTTACCAAGACAGAGCAGGAATCATAGGAAATCAAGCAGTTGTTACAATGCAATTAGATGGCTAGTCATGCACTGAAATTTGAACTGCTACTGAATACAGAATTTTAACCAAACAGCCAATTTCAGAAACATGAAGTGATCATTTGTGTGGGTCGGTAGTAAGCTTTCAATGTCAGCTTCGTCCTCACTGATAAAACAAATGACACTTTGCATCTGGAGTGAAATATATACCCCAGCTCGTACTGTCTATCACCTTGTCAGAAATAACCCACTGTTTGTAAGCAATGATTCTTTCTTTGGATGTGCTATTATCAGACATTTTAAAGGGGTTCCAGCCATCAGAATCTTTCACCACTGGACCCTTTTCTTTTGGTTCTTTGCCTTTTTTAAGTTTAATTCAGGCTGTTTTTTATAATTAATTTAAGGTACAGTCAGTTCTTCTCAATTTGGTCAAGCTGCAATTAGTCCTTGACTGCAAAATAAGTGATTAGGTAACAGGGAGTGGAGGTATATCAGTATATCTCCCTCTGCAAAAGCTTTCTAACCCATTTAGATTTTCACATGTGTTGCCTTTGAAAAATGGGCATGAGTCAGAAAATCGAGAATTGAAAGAAGCCACAATAAATGCTGCAAAGCGTGACACAAGGCAAATCCATGCGACCTGGTAAGTGCAATCAATATTAATGTTCCAGTAGAACTGTCACTGTAGCAACTACTGGCCACATACTGTAGAGCTGAATCAAAAATAGCATTCTCATTCACAACGCAAGGCACAACATTTGTATTAACTCCCATGCCTTTGAATTCTACCATTACAAATTGAAGAGGAATTTCAATACAACACGATCCAACTAAAGGAAATGTCTAATAGATGACTTTTGAGGCTTTGTACAGTATGCTGCAAAACTGCCTTTAATCCAACAACCTTTGGTAACATGGTTTCATCAGGTGGCGTCTGAAAATAAATGTGTATGTATGTTGCATGGCCATAATTACTGTAGATACTACTTATAATTACAGTAAGTACAACTCATAAACCATTCATCTTTTAACAGTAGCACAATGCATTTTCTGTCAAAGAAACCCCAAACATAAAACATGTTCATGATTATTTATTTGAATTCTATCAAAACAGACATTTAATAAACTGGCTTTAAATAATTCATGATTTCAAGTTTTGTCAATAGGGCCATATGTGCTGGAGCCTTGTCAAGCTACACAGAAAAACTGTGTAAGCAGAAGCAACTGTCAGGAAGCTGTTTTCCCATGCTTTTTTTAATTGAAAATTAGAGATGGTGTGTTTTGGTGAACAAAACCAAAGCATCCCAGCATAGCTTATGGGGAATGGTGTTTGTTAAAAAGATCTATATCACTGAGAGGACCGAACCCACAATCTAACTTGACCTAGAGAATAACAGAATACTGTGGAGTGCTGAGTATGAAGTCAGTATCTAAAAGCGTTCGGTCCTAATCATCTAGAAACCAAAAAAAGCACAAAACCATAATATGGCAGCCATCGTAGGTCAATGATCAAAGTAAAGAACATTATTAGATTTACCCAAGGAGAATCCAAAACACTGAAAAGATGACATTGCCATCTGGAACGGGTTTGAGATATCAGCAGTTACGGGGATAAGTAATAATGTTTATAAAAGTTATGGAGCATCAACAGCGAGCTTACCTTAAACACAAAGCCCTCGGGGCAGCTTAGCTGGTCATACCACAGTGCCTTGTACATGACCAGCATAAGAAGGCAGGCCAGGAATGTCATCGTAATGAGTATCAAGCCAGTCAGCTGCATGCAAAACACAACAACAATACCACTGAAGGAACGTATCAAAGTCTGACCTTGGATGTCTACTGCTTGTCACATACACATTAATACTATGCTATTCACTGGATAAATAACTTTATTTATATTACATCCCTGAATATACAACAGAATAGACCACATTACCTTGTGATGCTGACAAGATCCCAGGTATTATTGTACAATGCATTATTTATAAAGGACTACTGTTTATTACTCTGTGTTATTCCTTCACATTACCCAGTAAGAATGAATCAGAATCGTATTCAAACAGCATTGCAAAAAGGTAACCAGGCATCAGGCACAATGTGACAGTGTCAGTAGAAGTATGGTTTAAATAGCCATAGATTCAACAAAGCCATCACATTACAGTTAAACCACAGAATAATATATTTGTTTGCTATACATTTATGCCATCTTGTGGGGTAGAATTAGGTCATACACAACTGCTCCCATATCTGTAACAGATATTCCCCAGCTCTGTGTCTAGTATTTGAAACTATTAGTTTAATAAGGATATGCAAAAAAATATATATATGGTCTAAGAAACCACAATTACAGAATCTGTATGCAGTTGGTACTGTGTGTTATATTCATGCATACTCTGTTTAGAATGATGTGTATTGAAGGATGTTACCTTGACCTTTTCTGACACTTCATCATACAGGTTTATATTCAGTTTTTTTATGCCGGGAACATATAACTTCCTCTTCTTCTTTTGCTGGAGCTGGTATTCTGTTGTAGTCTTGACAATTACCTGGGAAGAAAGTTCAGCAGAGGTAAGAGTTCCTGGTTCCTGGTCCTGGTGTAAAATTCACCATGTATGTATGTATGTACAGTACTGTGCAAAAGTTTTAGGCAGGTGTGAAAAAATGCTGTAAAGTAAGAATGCTTTCAAAAATAGACACATTAATAGTTTATATTTATCAATTAACAAAATGCAAAGTGAGTGAACAGAAGAAAAATCTACATCAAATCAATATTTGATGTGACCACCCTTTGCCTTCAAAACAGCATCAATTCTTCTAGGTACACTTGCACACAGTTTTTGAAGGAACTCAGCAGGTAGGTTGGCCCAAACATCTTGGAGAACTAACCACAGTTCTTCTGTGGATTTAGGCAGCCTCAGTTGCTTCTCTCTCTTTATGTAATCCCAGACAGACTCGATGATGTTGAGATTAGGACTCTGTGGGGGCCATACCATCACTTCCAGGACTCCTTGTTCTTCTTTACGCTGAAGATAGTTCTTAATGACTTTCGCTGTATGTTTGGGGTCGTTGTCATGCTGCAGAATAAATTTGGGGCCAATCAGATGCCTCCCTGATGGTATTGCATGATGGATAAGTATCTGCCTGTACTTCTCAGCATTGAGGAGACCATTAATTCTGACAAAATCCCCAACTCCATTTGCAGAAATGCAGCCCCAAACTTGCAAGGAACCTCCACCATGCTTCACTGTTGCCTGCAGACACTCATTCGTGTACCGCTCTCCAGGCCTTCGGCGAACAAACTGCCTTCTGCTACAGCCAAATATTTCAAATTTTGACTCATCAGTCCAGAGCACCTGCTGCCATTTTTCTGCACCCCAGTTCCTGTGTTTTCGTGCATAGTTGCTTGGCCTTGTTTCCACGTCGGAGGTATGGCTTTTTGGCCGCAAGTCTTCCATGAAGGCCACTTCTGACCAGACTTCTCCGGACAGTAGATGGGTGTACCAGGGTCCCACTGTTTTCTGCCAATTCTGAGCTGATGGCACTGCTGGACATCTTCCGATTGCGAAGGGAAGTAAGCATGATGTGTCTTTCATCTGCTGCAGTAAGTTTCCTTGGCCGACCACTGCGTCTACGGTCCTCAACGTTGCCCGTTTCTTTGTGCTTCTTCAAGAGCTTGGACAGCACATCTGGAAAACCCTGTCTGCCTTGAAATTTCTGCCTGGGAGAGACCTTGCTGATGCAGTATAACTACCTTGTGTCTTGTTGCTGTGCTCAGTCTTGCCATGGTGTATGACTTTTGAAAGTAAACTGTCTTCAGCAACCTCACCTTGTTAGCTGAGTTCGGCTGTTCCTCACCCAGTTTTATTCCTCCTACACAGCTGTTTCTGTTTCAGTTAATGATTGTGTTTCAACCTACATATTGAATTGATGATCATTAGCACCTGTTTGGTATAATTGTTTAATCATACACCTGACTATATGCCTACAAAATCCCTGACTTTGTGCAAGTGTACCTAGAAGAATTGATGCTGTTTTGAAGGCAAAGGGTGCTCACACCAAATATGGATTTGATTTAGATTTTTCTTCTGTTCACTCACTTTGCATTTAGTTAATTGATAAATATAATCTATTAACATGTCTATTTTTGAAAGCATTCTTACTTTACAGCATTTTTTCACACCTGCCTAAAACTTTTGCACAGTACTGTATGTATGTACTTATGTATGTACAGTATGTACTGTATTTATATTTTATCCCCCACAATATTTTTTACTGGATAACATGTGACTTTTTCCAAAAAGGCCTGTGGGATCACTATGACCAAGAATAATTATTTGCAATTGACTGCTTAAAGACACAGATGAAGCAAACACTGGGAAACCACTGGTATTAATAGATACTTCTGAACAATGATCATGTTACCTTGTCAGGAAACGGCTGGTGTAATTGATTCACATCCAAAGGTGTTATCAGCGGGATGTTATCAAATCCATCTTCCTCAGCCTGCTCCTTCTCTGGTTTCTCAGCCAGATTACTTCCCAACTTAACCATGTCTGACCGGCAGCTCTGTATGAAAATAGAACAGAAAATAACAGGTTGTGCTAAGTTGAGCTGTAAGTTGTGGATGGCTCTTGACAATAAAAAACTCTATTATTTTTTCTATTTTCTATTGTTGCCTGTGTCCTTTTCTTATATAAGGAATAACAAGAAAGGAGGGGGAGGGGTACATTTCATGTGTTTTGGTGGCAGGCTCCATGATCTTTGATAAATGACACACTTAGATGGTGCTGCTTTATTGTTATGCCTGACCTCAACCTCACAGAACCATTTGATACGGACTCTAAAGGCCTCAGCAACATTCTCAACATGACATAAAGAAGAATCTTTGGGCCAGCAGCTTTTTACTCCAAATTGTTAGAAATCCTTTTTTTTCTGAATCACAATTCTAAAATAAATAAGTAAAAAACTTAAGACTAATGATCCTTCTTGGGTCATTAATTAATTGGTGGGAGGGTGCTCCTGATGTAATTTCACTGCCTACAATATTCAACGAATCATCTGGGCCCTATTTTGAAGCCCAGTACAAAAGGAAAGGGATTTTTCGGGAGAAGAATAACATTTTTAAACAGTATCATACTCACCTTATGCCCTTGCTTGTAAATTTGGCCTAATGCTTTCACACAACTAGAGGCAGCAGGTATAATGCAATGTCATTGGCAAAGACAATAATTACAGTTCATAATACTGGCTGTAAAATAATATATATATATCATAATATAAGCTGCCTGAGATCTCATCACCAGAAACTAATACAAAACCGAAATACTTCAACAAAAATAAAGCAAAAATAAAATGCTTTAGATTACACTGTGATGATGAGTGTGAAAGTTGTTCTGCAATTTTTTTTTTTTTAATTCTCTTGAACTGATTTGTAGCCACCAATTACTGTACATTCAAGTAAGGCAACCAACAGAGCTTAGGCTGCAAAGCACAGGGATAGAGTTTTGATTATGTCAAGGAAAAAACAAAAGCCTTAAGGGAGATTGGGACAAGGAATTAAATTGAAGGAGTCACCAAATATACTGGGAGACTTGAAAGCCTCCCACACATTATGAGCTGTACGCTTGACCCGTTAAGCTTTGGCCCTTTTGATTCATATTTAATTGGCACACTACCAGTGTTGCCTATCAAATTCAATTTCGATATCTCACGTCTGCTTTAAGGATGGGCTCTAAGGGGCTCCCGAGTGGCGCATCCAGTAAAGGCGCTCCTCGCAGGATGTGCCCTATAGCCTGGAGATCGCTGGTTCGAATCCAGGCTATGTCACAGCTGACCGTGACCGAGAGTTCCTAGGGGGCGGCGCACAATTGGCTGAGCGCTGCCCAGGTAGGGAGGGCTTAGGTCGGCAGGGGAATCCACGGCTCACCGCGCATCAGCGATCCCTGTGGCCGATAGGGCGCCTGTGGCTCTGCAGCGGAGCCGCCAGATCTGTGTTGTCCTCCGGCACTATAGGTCTGGTAGCATTGCTGTGGATCTGCAGTGCAAAAAATGACCGCTTGGAAGGAGCACGTTTCGGAGGACGCGTGTTTCAGCCTCCGTTTTCTGAGTCGGCGGGGGGGTTGCGAGCGGTGAGCCGGGGATACAGATAATAATTGGGCATGCTAAATTGGGGTGAAAACCGGGGTAAAAATAATTGGCGACGACTAAATTTAAAAAAAAAAGAAAAAAGAAAAAAAAAAAAAAAAAAGGATGGGCTCTAAAGATAAGCACATCCGCCCAAATTCAGTACTAATACAATCCCTGTTAAGATACCTCAGCCTTTTAGATACCATGCTGATTTTACCCTTCTTTACCTTTACAAGAAAGGATGTGGCCGAATCCGAACCCTGCTCAAAAAGTATGTCTTCGGGCCGGATCCAAAACCTGGATTCGGTGCATCCCTAATGTCTACGTATGTTAGACACGTGAATTAATCTGTGCACTCCCCTGCTCACATACTATTAAATACTTTAAGTGCATGTGAAGTGATTGTGCAATCCCTGTGCCTAAATACAATTATACATTTTAAAAACTCGTGCTCATTACCCACATTATATCCCATGTACCAACTACAATACACCAACATTAACACGTCACACGCAACATATAACACACAAATGCACACAGGGGCAGGGCACATTGCCACACGTGCAAAAAGCTTCAGTAATTGGACAACGGTCGTGACAAATTTAAGGGGATGAGTCCGCGGTGTGTGAGAGAGGGGGACAACACGGCAGGTGCAGTACCATGCACCACCACTAAACTACCAACAATGGTAACACTTGCTGTAGTGTTGCTTCATCAGCACGGCTGTGGCTTGCAAAACTAGTGCACAAAAATACAAATAAAAGTGCAAAACAAGCACTGTGATAAAAGCTATCAAACAAAGCTATTATGCTGTAGAAAAAAAGGAGTTGCCTCTCACTTCCTCTTTTATCCATGCGGCCAGATTCTAATTGGCAATCAATTAATCAATTAGAGTCTGGCCAAATTCCACACTTGTTTCAGGAATTGGTATTTAACCCCATCTCTGACAAAGTTGACAAAACTTTTTCAAATTTAAACAAACTTTATTTACAAAAATAATCAACGCAAAACAAGCTCTGTGGCATCGCAGTCTCTGCCACAAATACATCATTGATATATTGTTACAATGAGGAGTCAGATAAGTATAGGCTTTCGTCTAAATTCACAAGTGCATTAAAACACAGTAGACTATTGATGCACTTTTAATAATAATAATAATAATAATAATAATAATAATAATAATAATAATAATAATAATAATAATAATAATAATAATAATTTTTAAACATGCCATTTCTAAAGGTTACAGATTGGAAAACGACTAGCTTGTAATACTACTGATTTACAGTGTGTTAGAGTAATCTTCGGCAGTATGCTAGATGCTTTTGTCAAATTCATCATGGCCACAGGAAGTCATTTTTCATCAGGTCACTGCCTAAGTTCACAATGGCAATTACTGGCCAACTACTATGTGTTCTTGACAAATATATCAAGGCATGTTGCAGTGCAGAATATTTTATTATTATTATTATTATTATTATTATTATTATTATTATTATTATTATTATTTGTTTATTTAGCAGTAAGCCACTGTAAGAATGCTTTGCTTGGCAGTTCCCACTCTTCAGGGAGAACATTGTCATTGCATGTTGGCTTGGATTACAAACTAAATTACATGATCTAAAGTTGTATTTTTTAGAAATATAAATTCTTGTAGATTCCGAAGCATACTGTTGCTTAAAAAAAAGTATAGAAAATGTAAAATTCACTTAGGTAAAAAGAAAAAAAGGCAAATATAACATTTGGGGGAGGCAAGGTGACACAGTGGGCCAATTTACACCAGGCAATAATTGTTAGTTATAATTGCCTGTATGCAAATTTGGAGCTGAATTTCATAGCCAAATTAATGGCAAAATTGACAGCAACCATGCTGCGAAAGTCGGAGTAACACTGGATGCTCATTGGGTTACTTACTCAAGCAAAGTAATTTGGAGAGCGATTTCTGCCAGCTCGCAATGCCAGCTGGGCTGATAACAAGGTATCAGGGAAGCCCAGACTTGTTAAATGCTAGCAACAGCAAAATATTTCAAACACAATATATAATCACAGTCAATCACAGTGAAATCACCAAACACATGATACAGATATCACTTAACTTAAAAAAAACAAAAAAAAAAAAAAGCAAATGTAGGTAGTTTCATAGGATATAAACAGATTTGTGAAGTACCATGATTAGAATCCAATTCATATTCCTGCAATGTACACTGTGGAATGTTAACAAAAGAACATATGTCAGCTCCTTTATAATAACCTCAAATCAGTAAGTTTTGAAAAAATACAAATAAAACAAGCAAAAGTCTTGGGAACCCAACTGCCTTTATTTTTTAATTAAGGACATCAAGAAAATCCTCACACTGTGAGCTTTCTTAAATTCCTTTACTTGTAATTCATTTCTCTTTGATGCCAGCAATGCATACTTTATAGCTATGGGGATTATACCACCAGGGTGTTTGCTCGTTTCATGGAACAGTAGGGTCAATAATGTCCTTTCATTTATTTAATGCTTGAGAACTCCTGAAGAGGTCTTAAGGTTTTGAAAATACATTGAAGCTCAGGGATTACGTTTCAAAACATCACCATTTAAAATACAAAACTTTAGTAATTAAATTAAGAAATAATATTTAAAAAAATGGGACCAAGGAAAACTAAATGGCTCTGGTATTCCACATCAGCTTCAGGGTTCATTTTTATCTGACTATCATTACTTTTAAGTAGCTTTACAATACAGTATAGGACTTGCAATGTACTTAGCAACTACATCAAGTAACATAGCTGCAATCTGACGTAGTCTATTGTAAGGTGTAGAAGTCCAATCATCCTTATCTGAGGTCATCTGTTAACAGTACGAAAACTCACAGATAACACTACACTGATACAGTGATCTTACCGTGAACCTTTCTGTTAAGGCCAGTAAGCGAACCAACACAAACATGGCCTTACTACTGAATGACCTGTAAATAGAATTTATTTTTGACAAATTACCACCAATCACTACCACAGTATTTTGCTTAGTAAAAGTTTTAAAATCACAACATTCGTTTTTAACTGTATTTGTGAACTGTCATCGTTTAAAGCTGTTAGGGTCCTACTGAAACAGAGACCCATAGACTTGGTCCTGAAAGAGACAGTCTGCCTTCCTTATAAACATGCCATAAGAGATCTCCTGAGAAAAGCATGGAACAAGGTTAGATTTCATATGGCAAAGAAGTTAAGATTACATTTGCCTAAACTTGTAAAGTTGAAGTTGCTAAACAAATCAACCAACATGTGGTGACTTTTTGATGGATGATGCACTGCAGTCTGCAAAGCTGGTTTCTAAATTATTTCTTGTAGTCATTCAAGTTTAAAAAAAGTGACAGCTAATAAAACTTTGCAAAACATGTCGGAAAAACTATGCAGTTCTAATCTTCTTAATTGTCCTAGAGATTATTTTATTCTATTAAAGTCACCTTCATTATAATCTGCTCATTATAACCGCTGTTGTGACTAACAGTATTCAGGTGAGGAAGGAATGAAAATTACAGGATTCGAAAATCTAGAAATTGAAAATCTTAATGAACCAGCTTTTAAGCAAATATACTTCAGTTGATATTAATTATTTATAACATTACTTCCCACCAGTTTTGGATTCAATTTAACTGCCACAAATCTGAAATGCAGCTGCCAGCCAGCATGCAGCATCTGCATTAAAAAAAAAAAAAAACGCAAACAAAACACATAATATGCCCAATACCCTGTTGGACATTTTAATCAGCTTACATACTGACACAAGCTCCCCCTTTAATCCAAGTTCTAGTTAATGTTTAATTTGCATAATAATAATCAGCATTACGAATTGGGATTACAGTCATTATGACACATTTTCCATTACATATCTTGCTCTTTTATGTATTTCATATTCACTCAGCTATATTTTGCCTGCCGACCTTGTCACATCAGGTTGGATTTGAATGAATTTTTTTTTACTATTTTACCCCGTTTTTTCTCCCAATTTGAAATGTCCAATTGTATTTTAAGGCTCAGCTCGCCGGTCCCAAAGCGTGTGCCGTCAGCCGACCGCTTCTTTTCACTGCAGGCCCGCCATGCAGCCAACCTCAGAGCTATACTGTCGGAGGACAAAGCAGCTCTGGGCAGCTTACATGCAAGCCCGCAAGCGCCCCCCCACCCCACCCCCGGGAGGCGCTCGGCCAATTGTGCGCCGCCCCCTGGGAGCTCCCATCTACGGTCAGCAGTGGAATAGCCTGGACTCGAACCAGCGACGTCCAGGCTATAGGGCACATTATTATTATTATTATTATTTATTTCTTAGCAGACGCCCTTATCCAGGGCGACTTACAATTGTTACAAGATATCACATTATTTTTACATACAATTACATTATTTTTTACATACAATTACCCATTTATACAGTTGGGTTTTTACTGGAGCAATCTAGGTAAAGTACCTTGCTTAAGGGTACAGCAGCAGTGTCCCCCAGCTGGGATTGAACCCATGACCCTCTGGTCAAGAGTCTAGAGTCCTAACCACTACTCCACACTGCTGCCCCTGCACATCCTGCACTCCACGCAGAGCGCCTTTACCGGATGCGCCACTCGGGTTGCCCGCTTTATTTAAATCTTGACTCCATTCTGCTAAAACAGTACCATCGTACAGATAATGCAGTGATACAGCTTAATATCGAAACGTAAACCATACACGTTTAACAAGATGACTGTGACTACAGTTGTATTTTGAAAACACTGTATTAGTTATAGACCCTTTTGGGGATGACAAATGTTGGTTTATTAAAAATAAATTAACTATTTAGGTGAACATTTAAAATATAAGTGAAAAAAGTAGTATTGCACTACTTTGCCCAAATGAACTCCAAATACATTATTATTATTTATTTCTTAGCAGACGCCCTTATCCAGGGCGACTTACAATTGTTACAAGATATCACATTAGACATTATTTCACATTATATAGATATTGCATTATCTTACATCCAATTACCCATTTATACAGTTGGGTTTTTACTGGAGCAATCTAGGTAAAGTACCTTGCTCAAGGGTACAACAGCAGTGTCTCCCACTGGGGATTGAACCCACAACCCTCCGGTCAAGAGTCCAAAGCCCTAACCACTACTACACACTGCTAATGCATACATAATGCATTATACTTTGTTAGTTAATTAATAAATGTCATGCAAACCTTGCACTGCTTGCAAGTCCTAGTGCAGTGCTCTCAAGAGCCTCCAGTCAAGACTCTGCCTTGCTATTGATACATATTCTGACCTAGCAACTACATCTGTGGTGCTAAGGTATTTAGTAGGCAAGCAATGCTCTTTACTCCAGCCCAGGTTTTCAATCTTTTGGTTGACCAGGGATCAGTATATTTTCAAGAGAGAAATTGATATACGACTTTCTCAGGAACATCTTCAGATCACGTCTGACACACTTTCGATGCAAAGACACTAAAGTTTAGTTTGGTTCTCTTGATACCAAAACCTGTGATGGCAAATTATGTGGGAAATAGCAGCCATTCTCTGTTAGATTCATTTTCATATCTTCACACACAAATCATAAATTCTGAGGTAAAATTAATAAAACAAAGTGCACACATGTGATATTAGTGTTACCATAAATTAGCTTTCAGCCAGTGAGTTGCATATGGGAGTCCCATCCTCCCTGTTGGTATAGCTGGTTAGAAACTACCATTTTAAACAAGTATGAACCTGTTCCCATTTGTATGTTATATACTGTATATTTTTATTAGTGCTAAGACAATCGAACGTTCAAGCAAATACTGCTTGACATGTATTCACTGGCAAAAATAACCATGTTCATATTCGTTCGTGTAACATCATTTATAAATCCCTTTATCAAAAAGATATCAAGCAAAGGAAACTAATGAATAAATAACATTTGAAATAAATAACACATACTGTAAAGCCATAAATATTTGCGACCAGAATACTTGGCGAATCATACTTTTGCTCCAGAAATGTTGGCGACTGGTTGCAATATACAAAGTATGTATTGTTCGTGGAATTTGATATTCATGCCAAAAATGCTTGCGTTTTTTTTCATACGCGTAAAACACATAATAAAAGGTTCGCAAATATTTATGGCTTTACAGAATTCTACTGTACAGAAGAGTGCTTCTCTCCTTTCTTTAAGAGACAGTCTGACTGGGTACCAGGTCTATGTTGTTCCTTGGGAGAGTTTTACTGTAATATATTATACATATTATATTTTTGTTTTCCAGCTAATTCACAATTAATGAATATTTCAATATTCTCGTTTGTCCCTGTGCTAATGAATTATAATGCAGAAACATTTAATGATTATATTTGTTCATTCGAGGGGAGGTGTAGTAGTTCTTCCCTAGTGGACTTCATTTTATTTAATGATTATTCACACTCAAACACATAGCTTCCCTGACCCCATCACACCTGTTTTAGTGGTGTTTTTAGATACTACTTCATTGGCATTGACTGTCTTCTGTAAAGCTCTCAGCATTTATAATGAGAAAAAAATGCAGTAACACTGTGCATGCTAATGCCTATGCTAAGACAGCAAACGCGGCTAGAATGAAGTGGTTGCTGGGACACTGAGTTGAAATAGTCTCTTGACACTTTGTGATCTTAATTAGTACATTGCTACTTAGCCTTCATGCCAATCTTTATAAACTTGTTTGTAGGTTTTTGAGTGAGGAAGACCAATCCTTTATAATTTACTGTCCAGGCAGTCACATCACTTAAAAAAGCTTCAAAACGTTCTTCTGTAAGGAGTCTCTTTTTGTTTTACATTGCACCAGCGCCCTTTCACAAATGCTCCCCAAAATCACAGGTGAGAGAAAGTGCTATTCAGTCAAAGAGACAATTACCTTTTATATCTAAAGTGAATAAAAATAAATCAATATATAGTGCGACCCTAGATTGTTCAATTCTTATATAAAGCTATTCCATCATCATCCAATTATATTGCAATGTTTTCATCATTAGCAATCCAAGATGGTTAACATATCATTTTTTATTCACAACGCATAACTCAAGCACAATAAAGCCAGGAACAATATTCTGAAAAAAAGAACGACTGGATCATGTGATAAAGTATGAATAAAGTATAGTCCCACCGAGGCTGTTGTATTTGTCAGCACTAGTAACAGTATTGTCTTTCTTTAGACAAAGCTAATTTGCTAATTTGCTACACTAACAGTGTTATGATCATTTTTGAAAACATTTCTGTTGAACAAAAAAGTTAAATGGGAGGGTATTAATAATGTAGACTTCATAAAACACCTCACTCTGACAGTAAAAAGTAAACAGGCCAAACATAACCTACCATTACAACTAGTGACACAATGGCTCTATTCAAAAAAGCTGTTTGATATACATTAAACTGCTCAAGTGTTGTCTGTTAAACAACATACTAGAACCATGTCATGAATATCAAAACTTTGTTATTCATAAAAAAAAAAAAAAAACATACACTAGTATCCCTTGTAGAGAATCTCATAATGCTTAGTTACTCAAAACACGCAATTCTGTACAGTGTGCTTGTGAACAAGAATGATAGCCTAGGTTCTTTGTTAGATAATGATCTCCATCAATCATCTAATGTCTAGACTTATTTAGGCCTTTCCAAGTCACTGCCATTATGGTTTGGTATCAACCCATGGATGCATTGAACATTACCATGAATTATCATCTAATTTGTTGAGCACATTACAGATGACAGATTACACAACAAAACTATGAACAACTGCACATTCTCTATATGTCCCAACCAGAAAAGACATCCTGTAATTAGTATTAGTTTAATAGATGGCGTTTGTTTTTTCATTTGTGAAATCCTTTTCATGTCCCAAGCAATAGTTCTAATAGTATAACCTTACTAGATTATCCATGTTAAATGTTGTTACATTTTACAGTACTGCAACCCCCCTCTGTGTGTGTGTGTATATATATATATATATATATATATATATATATATATATATATATATATATATATATATATATATATACCTGAATGATCAGAATCTGACTTTAGGATCTAGCAATGTACTGCATTAAAAGCACACGCTTGTTAAAAGTAAAAACATCCTCAGCTAAATAAATTTACAATCAGAATTTTTTATTCTAAGACAATTCATTCTTCTAGTTAACAACAGCAGCACCTGCATGCTAATAATATAGCTTATTTGTAATCAGGCAGAAAAGGAATGCACAGGGTTGAATATTAAACGCAGTTAAGTATATAATGGCAATAATCATCAATAGCTCAAACGTAATCTCACTGCTTCTTTTCCAGAGTGAAAACATACTGTTTGCTGGAATCGCTGGTGCAAAGAACCAACGGTTAACAATACCCGAAACAATGAAAAACGCTAATGAATACAAAACAAGAACAACAACTATCTTTTTGCAAATATCGCTGCTTTTTTGTTGGGAAAATCAATGTCAATTGCAGTTGCTGATTTCTACAGCTCTTTGTCTTCCAGAGATCCGCATGGGCGGAGGCTGCTAACGTTTGGAGTAGATTTCCCCCCTGTAACTATGGTCAATATAAAATAACGGTCAATATAAAACATTTGACAGTCTAAATATTGCATCACTTTTAACAACATTTTTTAAAAATACCATTATCTAACAATTTTGCAGGACCAGTTATCATTAACGAAATCTCTAAATAGGAATGAAAGTAGGTCACTGACTTAAAACTGATTTTGTATTGAAAGTATTTGAAACCGTTGCTTCAATGTGTCGTTTGTAAATTAATATAAAATAATAACAATAAAAATACCGGTGACAATGAAATACAAACGTAAAAAGTTAAATGAGGCTGTGAAGAAAGAATGCTACAAAGACAATTGCTGCAGCTGCATGGGTCTGTTTACTTTACACCATAATGTTTTTCTTTCTGTTTTTTTTTTTTTTTTAAATCACAATTATCTCGTTAATAATCAGACTGACCGTGCACGAATTACTTAATGTCTACAGATGCAATGAAAAAACCCAGCTGTTTAATATTGATAACTCAATCGTCATTCTATATTTCCATTGTGAATGAAATTCTAACAGGACTTACTTACTGTGATATCTGTAGCAGAGATGTGGTTCAGATGCTGTGTGATTGTGTGAACAGAAGCAGCAGGCTGGTTGAGACTGGTTACCCTGGTGATGTTTTCTCCAGTGTTAGATCTGCTGCAGCACGGTGATACTCAGCTCATCCGGCTACAGCAAGCTGTCGTGCTATTAAAAGCAGCTCGCTAACAGCGCATCAAGCACTGTGTAATTGGTCGTTCATAATTTGACATTGTTTTTTTGAAAACTGTTTATGCCTTACTGAATTAAATGGTACTTCCCTGCATGTATGAAAACGTGCACCCGCACAATTGCAATATGATGCATGGCTTTGTATTATATTTAGTTTTTAATGAATGTGGCAGAGATTTAACATTTGCTTACAAAAAGCTGCATCTATGTCTGTGCACAGAAGTATCTTCAATAAAGGTGACAACAACATGCAAAGACACACAACTCCCATATTATGAGGTTAAGCAATGGAAGTAGTATACAAACACCAAAGAGCGATACTGTAGCCTTAAATAAAAATAAAACCCTTAGAGATCTCTTATCTTTCTAATGGTAATTACAGGATCATGAATGCCAGTAGTAGTCAACAGTAAAGTGCCAGTTGTGATAGTATTGCGTAGGTAATGAGGAATGGTGGTCCAAGATCATTTAAGAGCTCATGCAGGTATTATATGGGTTTTGCTAGATCGGCAACAGCATTTTCTGCAAATGTGGTAAGCGTTTTCAAATGTAAATCAACATTTAAAATACATGTAAGGGGGCGTTGCATTGTCTTAATTGTAGTCGATAACATAAAATATTCCATAAAACGTCTGCTGAGGTGAAATAATCAGGGAGTGCAAGTGCAAACAAAAAAAAACAAGAATAAGGCATAGAAACTAAGAGTTTCCTTTACCCTAAAGTAGTACCAGATAGGTTTTTAAAATGAAAGTACATGGGTGCTATAACATGTGTTTCTTTCAAAACTGCACATTTGAGATCTATGTAGCTAATGGAAGTGAAAAATGGCTATGGTTTAAGGCAATATTTTGTTAACTACAATTACTTTATAGTTGAAAAAGCTTGGTCAATAAACAGTAAATTACAAAATGCAATGCATATCAAAAAGAGCCTGTCATGTTTAGTTTAGATTATTATTATTATTATTATTATTATTATTATTATTATTATTATTATTATTATTATTATTATTATTATTATTTATTTCTTAGCAGACACCCTTATCCAGGGTGACTTACAGTCGTAAACAAAAATACATTTCAAGAATCACAGTACAAGTAATACTGGAAGGTGGTCAGGGACTGGGCAGTCCTGACATCTGTAGGAATGTTATTCCACCAATGTGGGGTGAGGGTGGAGAAGAAGTAGGCATCAAAGAGTAAATTGGAATAATAATGCACACTGTCATACTGAATCAAAGCTAATAAAAAATATCTATCTATCTATCTATCTATCTATCTATCTATCTATCTATCTATATATATATATATATATATATATATATACATATATATATATATATATATATATATATATATATATATATATATATATATATATATATATATATATATATATATATATTTATGACACAAGCAGTGTTTTCAGTAATAGCTTGCCAAAAGAAATTTGTTGAGCTTTACAAATCCCCCCTCCTCCCCCCATGGCTAAAAAAAATCATGTTAATTACTTAAAAGCAAGCTGAAGCAATGATTGCTTAATAAGCAGCCTCCATGACCAGTTACCCAAAGTAGTCCCCCTCACCTCAGAACAACAACATGTTTTATCAGCCGGTAAGACAGATTCAGTCAAACATTCTCACAAGAACATACTGTAGTCATGCTACCTAACCTCAGGAAAAGTATCAGTGTAAGTAGCAGTACTAAATGTGGACGTGGAAAGTTGTATCTTTTGACTAAACCATTGCAATTTTTACAGATTCCACAGTAGTAGATATGGGATATCAAAGTTCAAGGCCATATTTGATGGCTGGACAAAAGTTTTATAAATCTGACCAAAAATATTTTACATGTATAAAAACAGCTAAGGTATAATAAAGGAATCTGACATGTAAAGATAGTAAAAAAAAAATTAAAAATTAAAAAAGTGCAGCTAAATTAGCAGCTAGTGCAGAACTGTATTTCTATTTAATTCTGTAAGTACATAAACATGTGTATAATAATAAGGAATTTCCTGGAGTTCATTTATTATGTGGACTTTACTTCGTTTTATGACATATGATGCAAGTTGCTTTCCAGTCTAACAGCCTGTTGCTGATCATTTAGAACAGACTGTACAATCAAGGCTATACAATGAACAGGTAAGCACACCTTCAGTTTATTTCCACATTTTTTTGTTGTTGTTGTTTTGGCAATATGAGATTTTTCCAATGAAACATGTGTCTTTTTTAACTTCTGTTTGGATGAAAATGGCCACTGGGAAGGGATGAAAAAGACGACTGAATAAATAAGATACAAATTTAAAACAAATGTGTAGTTTAGGCTATTCAAACAAATGTTAGTACAAGACGTAGATATAGGATTTATATACAGTACAAGGTCTATGAAAAGGGAACTGAAATTACATTTCTGACGGAATTTAATGCTTTAAGTGGCAACTGGGAAAACAGGGCTTTGGAGTAGAAAAATAATCCACTTGGGTACTTTACCATTTCATTTTGAAGACATGATATATCTGTTTTAAGAGCCTGATCATTTTAAAGATAACTTACTGGCAAAAAAAATGCTTGTGCCACTTCTTGTAAGCTAATTATTTTGCTAGACTACATGCTCTCCTACACTCTGCAAACTACTCAGGCATAGCAATCTGAGAGACCTTTTCATTTAAAGCTTAAAAGAAATAGAAGTCACATCGTTCAAAAGTTAATTATGTGTAGGTAGGTATTATCTTTATGTGGATGCTTAGATACTTTATAATTAATCTAAATACTAATTATTTTTGTTGTATTTTCAGGACCTTTCTCTTCCTAATTGGTACAGCTTTGCTGCTCAAGGGCACCAGTGCAAAGTCATACAATACTTGGGTATGTGTGCTATTGCTGGTCTTCTGTAATATGGTTACCTTAATAATGGGCCGGTAGGTGCTAATCAGAATAATTCGCTACAGTTGGTTGACTTACATATTGCAGAATCCATATTTGTTGATGTTATAATTACCATAATACACTACTTCAATACTGGATTTGCAATAAACAGCCTTCTCTATGATCTACCTCATAAATTACTTATTTACAAATAAAAATAAATAGCAATTGCTCTGGAGAATATTCACAATATTAAAAATGTAAAAAGCAAAACGCAGTGTAATTTAGAAGGATATAAATGTCTAAAGGTAATGGCTATATTAAGATGTAATATATGTGTTGTTGCACAGAAACAGGAGTTCCCTCCTAAACACCAAGAAAGTAAACTCTACCCAGAACAAGAGGTGAGAAAGTAAGTGCATTTTAGTGTATTTAAACAGTTATTCCTCACCATTAAGCCTGTAATGATTCTTGTATCGACAACTCCAAAGACTTAGCAGGCTTGTTTTTGTTCATGGTATTTGTAACCTAAATTTCTGTGGCCATCATGCAACACTTTACATTGGTTAAAATTGAATTTAATTTGCCAATTCTGTAAAGGGTCTAGAACCCTTTGGGTTTCCCAAGCTGCTGAATACAGGTCAGCTTCACCCCCCCAGGAAATTGACAGGGGTCACAGCCCTGATCAGTCCCAGCCCTGAACAAGGATGAGCAATACTTGAAGATAATATCCTTAAGGAATAGAAAGAAGACAAGCGTTGAACTGACAACAGAATTGGCAGAAGGCACAGGTGTCGTTGTCCATCAGATCAACAGTACGAAGATCACTCTTGAAATCAGGACTTAAAGGATGTGTTGCATTAAGAATACTTCTGTTAAGAAATGGTAACAAGGCTAAAAAGCTGAAATATGCACAAGAACACAGAAATTGGACTATGGAACAATGGTCAAAGGTGCTTTGGACTGTTGATGGATGGACAGTGACACCTGTGCCTTCTGCCAGTTCTGTTGTCAATTTAACACTTGTCTTCTTTCTATTCCTTAAGGATATTATCTTCAAGTATTGACAATCCTTGTAAGACAGCTTTTTGGGTCTTCCAGTCCTGGGTTCGTCAATTACAGATAATGTTTCTCTGTACTTGTTGATTATGCTTCGGATACCACTCCTTGAAAATCGAATGATGCAAGCTATTTCACTTAATGTTTTTCCTTCTTTATGCAAGTCAAGGTTGTTATAATAGTAGAAAACACTAGTGGTGGAGGCTTTGAGTAAATTGTTGATGCTCATAATGCATCAGAGTAGAAAAATGCCTAAGACTTTTGCACAGCAGTGTACCTATTACCTATTTTTGTGATACATGGTGCTTCTTTTGAACTAAGTTTTTCACTAATTTTGGATTTATAATAAACAATCCATGTTTGTCATATGTGGAAACAAATGTGGGAATTATTGTAATATCAGTAAAAAAAAAAAAAAAGATTCAAATTGCCATTGTTGTCCTTCTTTCATGTCAACAGAGCTGCATTCAATGGGAAGATGTCTCTTGGGCTGAGGGAGATTGAACCACCAGAAGATGAAGAGATAACATATGATATTGACCCAGACATGAAGATCTGGAGTGCAGTTAAATACTCAAGGGAGCAAAAATACAAGCAAGCAGAAGAGGACAAAAATGCACTAAATCATCACTTTGATGCTGTTCAGCAGGGCTTCCAAGTCCCAGCCATACTTGAGAACAAGCCTGAAGAACAAGTGGAGGTTTCACAAAATCTTCCCAAAGAATTTGGAGGCTTGTATGCAGAGGAAATGAAGGGGCCTGAGGAAGATAGAGATCACCTATACCATGCCTCGTTTGATGCTTCTAATGTTGAGAACTATCCAGCAAGGATGGTAGAGCCAGGTTATGAAATTATGGAAGGGCCAGAGGAAGACCGTGATCATATTTATCATCCCTTTTAAAATGACATATCAACTCAGCTATGCACAGAATTACAGGTTACTTAATCATGCCTGGCTGGTTTATACAACCTTCTAAAAAGTGCAATTGATTATTTCTTTTTGTTTACTGAGAACATGTACACTATACACCTTGAATGTAATCATTCTGGGACATATATAATGTACTGTATAATGTATAATGTAATGTAATTAGAACTGACTGTCAGTGTAAGACAAATTGGACTAAATATATATATGTATACAAAATTAAGATACTGGTAGTACCTTCCTGTCCCATTGTTTTACTTAGGAATTGACATGTTTTCTTTGTAATCAAAGCAGTGTTCAAAATAAAGTATATTAAAAACTCACAACAATTCATACTTAAAAATGTATGTTCCAGTTTAAATGCTTTCCTGTAAAAACACATTTATTTAGCAGTTAACAGTGGATTAAATGCCAAGCCATTTGAGGTATGTTCGCTTCTGCTTTAAATTCTTTACAATCAAACCGTTTGACAGCTTTAAGTCATTAGGTTTTATGAAATGGCTTTATGAAATGTTATTGAACACAAACTTAGTCTGGTGACTGACATTAAGATTCATTTTAATAACATCAAGGTGGCAGCCGTATTAGGTTAGAGGCAAAAGTGATTTTGACCGAGGAGTTTCTATTACATTCAAAAACATGAACTCTCCATGGCAAATGGTTAATGAGATATTTGCAGTTGAAATAGAGCGAGGTGACAGTGTGGCGTTACAAAATCATGCCTTACAGTTTTTTGTTTTTTTTACTAACTAGGCACTTCAATCGCTTAACTGAAATGCATTTAATCCACAGTGCTATGTAAGGACACCTTGTTTAACACACTAATGCATTAAAAAGATAAGGTAGGGTATACAATGTTGATTACTGATTTCATGCAGCAAAGGGCTTTCTTAGTAGATTAGCAAGCTTTCACATGGTCAATGCCGTGTGGACAGTCAGAAACATTCATCTTATAGCCAAAACAGAATGCTCAAGGCAAAAGCTTTGAACCTTAATTAAAAAACTGCTATAGAATTTTTAAAAGCTCCCCAAGTAAAATACTTGTTACGCACATTAGAGAATAAGACTATCGAATCTTTTGCCATGCTGTATATTTTAAAAACAATTAAAAAAAAAAAAAAAAAAATGTGGCATGCCACAATTGTATACATGTCTTATTAAAGTGCTAAACATTATATTATTAACATCAAGTAATGAGACATTGGGCATCTTACAATTCTTGAGTATTCACATCACTGCAAACTTGCTGGGGTTCTGAAGCTCACCAAAACAAATGAAAACATTGTTTTGTCTGTTTGATTTGGTGTCAGGCTGCCAGGGAAATCTTGCAGTGCCACAGTCTGTGCCAAAGTGAATTCGGTGTTCCGTGCACCAAAAAAGAAAGTTCAAAACAGAACAACTGCTGCAAATTGAAAATATTCCTTTAAAACAACCCTCAGTTTGGAAAACTGACCTCCACTTGGCATGAAGGCCTTAACATTTGTATACTAAAGTCTGTTTCCATAAATGTCTGCTGTATTTCAATGGAGCAATGTAAATAAAGTACCTTGCTCAAGGGTACAGCAGCAGTGTCCCCCACCTGGGATTAAACCCACGACCCTCCGGTCAAGTCCAGAGCCCTAACCACTACTCCACACTGCTACGTCCATAACAGCAGCCTGTTGTGTAAGACACTGAATTACTTGTTGGAAAAGTAACTCAGTATGATCTAAAATGGAACCTATAATAAGATCCAAAATGGAAAATTACCTATGGTAACAGTATCCTGGGAGACAGTCAGCATGGTTTTAGGAAAGGGAGATCGTGTTTAACTAACCTGCTTGATTTTTTTGAGGATGCAACATCGACAATGGATAATTGCAAAGCATACAACATGGTTTATTTAGAATTCAAATCATGGGAAGTAATGTTAAAACTTTACAATGCATTAGTAAGACCTAATCTACAATATTGTGTTTAGTTCTGGTCACCTCGCTACAAAAAGGATATTGCTGCTCTAGAAAGAGTGCAAAGAACAGCAACCAGATTTATTCCTGGTTTAAAAGGCATGTCATATGCAGACAGACTAAAATAATTGAATCTGTTCAGTCTTGAACAAAGAAGACTACGTGGCAATCTGATTCAAGCTTTCAAAATTCTAAAAGGCATCGACAATGACGATCCAAGGAACTTTTTCACCTGAAAAAAGAAACAAGGACCAGGGTTCACAAATGGAGATACGATAAAGGTGCATTCAGAACAGAAAATAGGAGGCACTTTTTTGACACAGAGAATTGTTGCAGTCTGGAACCAACTCCCCAGTAATGTTGTTGAAGCTGACACCCTGGGATCATTCAAGAAGCTGCTTGATGAGATTCTGGGAACAATAAGCTACTAACAACCAAACGAGCAAGATGGGCCGAATGGCCTCCTCTCGCTATGTTCTTAAAGTGCCGGCAGTTTTATAATCTTTCCCAATCAGAAAGGAGGCATCCACCAAAGATTGATTTGACCAAATCTTTATTGTGTTTGACAGAAGGACCAAGAGACGTAATATACTTTTTGGCCCGTGGCCTTGTCCATTGAGCTCTGGGATGCCCATGTGCTGACTGACTGAGATGAATGATGCTATTGCCAGCGAGCAGAACGTGGCACTCTGGCCACATTCCACTGCCCCATGTACTGGCTGATTGTGATGAAATGGTTATTGATTCATGATAGTCATGCCAGCTCATATGCCCCTGAGGTCCATCGCCCCAGAGACTTGATCAAATGTGGAGAGATGTTTCTTGAAGCAGCTGAAGCGGCGGTGCTGATCCTGAAGGAATGGCTGGAGTAGTTGTCAGGATGGAATCCAGCGCGTTGAAGAGCTGTGCATAGATTGTCACAAAACCAAACCCTGGAATGCACTGGCGCCTGTGCGCACTGACAGGTAGCTGGAAAGAGCAGAATAGGGACATTTAGCGTAATTTGTTTTAAATAAATATATAAATACCCCTTTCCTTTCATGATCTGTTTAGGAATGTTTTAAATGTAAAGAATACATGACCTGATGACGTTGTAGATCTCCGATGCAAAGGTCGGAAGAAGGGACGAAAGCCTGAGTCCGGGAGGTGATTTCGCTGCACCGAAGAAATCCTCAGTAAGCTGAGGTGAACATTGCTTTCAGGAGGGCATCTTTGTATGGGGTGAAGCAGCCGCCGCAGAGAATATTGACGAGTGATTGCAGATAGTTGGATGCCACGTACCAGCATTCAAATATGTGGAAAGGAGGTTAGAGATTGAAAGGGGACTCCGTTTAATTGAAAATGAAATTGTAATCCTACTAGGTAGCTCTGTATGGTAGAGAGAGACAGATTCTGCTTAATGTAACAAAAAGTAATAAATTCAATGATGGAACATTTGGTGGGAGAGGATGCCTGATTTTTTGATAGAGTACAGAATCTGCAGAACAGCTGCCAGGCTGAGGTATAGGTTTCCCAGGTATTTGGGGAAACCATTAGTTTGAGTTAGCCATTAGTTTGAGAGCTGATTCAGAAAGGATGGAATCTGGGAAATGCCATTTGTCTAGGGGAGGGCAAGCTCTTTAAAAGTTGGGCATGTAATTGGTAGATGGTCCCCTTCTGGAAACAGTTTGTGGAATTCCTGGAATTTAAAACGAGATAAAGAATCAGCTATAGCGTTTTTTGAGCCTGGGATGTGAATGGCTTTAATTTTAAAATTACCCCACACGGAAACCCAGGTGAGTTTCCGTATGAATTTCATAATGACAGGGGAAGAGGATCTGCCTCTGTTGATGATTGCCAGCGTAGATAAAGTGTCACAATAAAATGCGATCACATTCCTAGACCATTGGTGGCCCCAGATTATGGCTGCAATTACGATAAGGTATAGTTCGAATAAAGCTGAGAATTGGTGTTTCTCGGGTAGATGAAGCATCTCTGGGGGTCTGATCCCGTAGAAACATTTGGTCCCTAAAATCCCACCGAAACCCTGCAAGCAGCGTCGGTGTATAAGTTAAGAGCAGCGGGGGGATGAGATAATGTAATCATAAAAGAATGAGATACTGTTCCAACTTGAAAGTAGGCTGAGCCATAAGGAGATGTCTGCTTGGCATCCAGCATCCAGATTGACGTGGTGATGTAGCTCAGATACTGAATGAGCTAATCTCAGAAGGAACCCGATAAATGATCGCCCTTGAGGAATGATCCTTATGGCAAAATTAAGGTGACCGAGTAAAGAGAGAAGTTCACGTTTCGTGCAAGACTTCTGAGAGCTGACATTTTTTAAAAACCCTATGATGCACTGTAATTTGCCTTGGGGGAGTCGGGCTTCCATTTTTTTCGGAATAAAATTAGATCTCGAGAAATTCCAAGCTAGTAGTTGGTCCTAAGGTTTTCTCTTCCGATAAGGGAACTCTAAAATAAAGCTTTCAACGCTCTTAAGGAACAACCTGGGGGCTGGTCTTTGAAGTCTATTAATAGAAAGTCGTCTAGTAAATGAAGCATGAATGGGAGACTGTGTTCATTTAACAGAATCCAGCATAAGGCTTCGGACAAGGAATTAAATATATGGGGACTACTTGTGCATCCAAAGGTGAGGCATACTGCACAATAAAATTGTTTTCTCCATAGAACCCAGAAAAGGTGCCACTTGGAGGGGTGAATGGGCATGACTTTAAAAGCATCGGCTATATCAGCCTTAGAGAGCCATGCACCTTGGCCCGTACTTTTATTAAGCAAATAGCATCGTCGATTCTGGCATAATGTAAGGAAAATTGGTCAGGGTGAATAAAAATCGTTGATGCTGCATATGGACCTGGAGTGCGGAGCTGATAGATCGATGATGAGCTAGTGCGGTACAAAGGAAAAGGGGGATCGGAGAATGGGCCGATCATGAACACTTTAGTTAATTCTTCATGCAGCAGCACGTCTACTGCTTTGGGGTCATTTACAGCAGATTTTAAATTGCTGGAAGAAAAAGACACGGAGGGGGTTTTTCCACGCCCTCTGGGAATCCGTCGTTATGACCTGATATGAGGTAGTCTACAAACACTCTGGGTGTCTGGGTGGTGAATTAGTGAAGCCCCCAGGGCTACTGGATTAATGGGAGTGGACAGTATCATGCTTAGTCATTTTTTATTTGATCCAAATTGTGAACTTGTACAGGCGCTGCGCCGAGGGCAAACACTTTTGCTATGTCAGTCTCCGCAGAAGCTACAGATGTGATGGAACGGACAGGGTTGGAAAGTGCAGACATTCTCGTTAAAATTATTACATACTTGTTTCCCTCCGGCAAACGTTATCAGCCTTCTCCGTCTGTCGTTAGTTTGTTGAGGGCGACGCTGAAGTGGAGGATGTGGAAGATATTGGGAAGGATGGGATGGATAGAATGCAGTCTGAGTTTGAAAAAGAGGGGTGGTGAGGTCGGACGACGGAGAGAGGGGGGGAAGTTGTGGTTTTGGGAGGATTGGGCTGCTTGAGGACATAAAGGAGCTCTGTGTTTCACTGCACCACAGATCTGACAGGAGATCACCTTTAGACATGCGAAATGGTGACAAAATAATTTGTTGTCTAGAATGCCCCAATTAATCCTAAGATTAAATTGTTCTAAAGTTGTGGCTGCTTTAGTGGAAAAAGATTTGTGATCATAGAAAGTTGTGCCTCTGTATCTCATGGCCACATCCATCAGGATGCTAAGGTCGGCGTCCAGTTCTGGGAGGCGCATAGGATATTCGTCACAGAGAATGTCTCTGAATATGCTGAAAGCTGAGACGAACTCTGGAAAGGTTAATTTTTTCAGCAGGGGGTCTTTGGATTTCAGGATGATTGATACGTCACCGCCGTCCATGACCCAATTATCATAAACATCTAGAGAAGATAGGAGCAAAAGGACTACATTTATATCCTTACCTTCCTGAATCTGACCCCGGCGTTTGCTGGAAACTAGTGTAGGACGAGGCACGAGAGTTGCTGTGTTTGGAGCCTCGAAAGTAGAGACTGCTGTGAAACGGTTACCAGATTGGTGAATAGTGCTAGAGGCGCTGGGCCCAGAGGAAAACACAGGAAGCTGGGCTGGAGTAGGAAATTGTGTAGCAGCTGCGGGAAAATTGAGCCGAGCCTGGGAAAATTAGTTATGGTGGTTCTCCAAGGAGGAAAGGCAACGATCTAAGCCGGCTATGGTTGAATGAAGCGATTGTATGGCTTGAAAGATGTCTGCATTAGAAATGGCATTGGTAGCTGCAGAAGGGTTAGGGACGGGATCACCGGGATCCAAGTTGGACTGGGGGGATTGGATTAGGTGCACGTTGATGTCCAGACAGTACTGAGGGGGGGCCTGCTTGGAAGTAGAAGGAAGAGGCGTGGAATTGTCCAAGCATTATATTTTTTTAAAGCCGATTTCTGGCGAGAAGCAAGCCTGGTAGAAGTACGCTTGCTGGATCCCGGAGCTGAAGACTTTTGTCTGATAACGGTAGGGATGTGGGAAGGATTGTTTGGAGGAGTCGAATCCATAATGCCAGGTAAGATTAACCAAACAAAGAAACGACAGGGAGGCATGGGCCAAGGGCTCTTTATAGGATATCCTGATTGAGTATGTGATTAGGGGTGGATCCACCTTTTAGAAACACAATGTAGTTTCCAGTAAATGAATAATATCCACTGGAAACAGTTTTAATATGGCTTCCGACAGTTGAGGAACGCCAAGTCCTAAAAAAAAAAAAGAGATGTTAAACTGTCGTGCTTCCAGTTAACCAACGTACATTTTTAAAATAACATTTTGACCAATATGATCACATATATCACACTGAACTTATCTGACACATACAGTAATAAAATGCATTACTTCATAACAGCAGTGTAACAAATCTGCATCATTTTAGTTAGATCTATACATTCTGATAACATTGGGTGTTGTACAATTCAGCTGCATTATTTTCCCAGATCAGTCAAGTTTCCAGCTGGGAAAACTTCTGATTATACTGAATTGAAGACGGCCTTCTGGTGTGATTCCTCCAGATATGCCGCTGACTAGTACTGAATAATAAAGTAAATCCAGAAAAATGAAAACTAAACCCACATTTCTACCAAGCGGGCTATCATCCCCTGCTGGGGGGTGCTTATCCCCGTCAACTGGGATATAGTGCAGTCATGGATGTGTGGACATATGTCACACTTTAGAGTTTTGTATATAGAAAGTGATATATTTGTCCAGTCGTTAGCATGGTTATTGATTTTATCAGGATATAGAATAAACAGAGGCTATCTGTATGTCACACTCATATGTAAACCAATTTTCCAGTTGTAATGTTTATTACACTACAAACATATAAAATTATTAAGTAATTTAGGATACCTACACGGAGCAATTCTCATTCTGAAAATCTTAGTAAGAAATGTAATTTATAGTAATCCATTGCTTTAGTAATATTCAGTATAGGAAATGTAAGAATATTGATGTTAATCTTAAAAATGCTTTCTAATTTTCCTAATTTAATGAAAATGTTAATAAATTCAAGTAAATTAAAAGTAATCTGTTGGAAATTCTAACACTAGTTTATTATGGTGTGAGTTGGCAGTTTGCTGGTTTTAAACTGGTCATGCTGGTTTTAGAGACTGAAATACTGGTTCAAGAAAAAAAGAACAATGTAAATTTCTTCAATAAAATACAAGTAAAATATTATCAGTGACTGCTGTATACATATGAGTGCAATTGCTGTGAACTTATGCTGGGGATTTATGTAACAGCTACATTTGTCTGTTTAAATTGCTAACTGTTGCAAGCCAACTGCTCATTATAGTCTGGCAACTACCACATCAGTACGTAATGGACTGAATACATTCAAATAATTCAGAAAAATCTGTAGCGTTGGCTCATGTAACTGGCAGACTGCTTCAAATTCTAAACATGCAATGCCCTGAATCTAATAACCCCATGGCACGTCTTAAATTTATATTTACATCTTTGTCAACTGTAACCAGACTTTAAAAAGTCACTCTTCCATGACTGGTTTTGTACAGAGTACACAGCAAGCAGATGAAGCTGAAACGGGTACACATATCAGGATTTAATTAAAATAAGAGGATATTTACCATGATAATGTATTTGTGTTTAAAAATGAGGATTGGTCACATGCATGTTGTCACATTTTCCATTACAAGATATTCCCAAGTGGATGCCACAAAACCATTGCATATGGGAATAGGTTAACGCTGCAAAAATCAGAGGGATCAATTCTATCATGTACTGGGTTTGGACAATAAACATGCCATACATAGTGATTAATCATATCATGTACTGGGTTTAGACAATAAGCCTGCCATAACACTGTCAACAAGTGTAAGGCTACCACAGGCTGGATAGATATGGGACTATTCCTCAATGATTACCACCTCTTAATTCCTTCAGGGAATCTGCAGCAGGCTATGCTCTCCACAATGTCATATAGAGAGTCACATTTTCTTAGTAAAACAGAAGTAACTTGCAGTCTTGGCTATGGATATGACGTTCCTCTATAAAAGTCTTCCACATTTTTTAGAATGCATGTCAGGGAGAGAAGGCTTTTTTGTTTGTTTGTTTTTTAAATCTCACCCTGTAATGGTATCATAAATGTTGCTTTATATTTCTTATTTAAAGTGTGAATGTTATGTGTAATTATTACAATATATTGTGCTTGCATGCTTGCGCAGTATAGTACTGTAGCCAAATTAGCCGTTTCCAACGTTTATAGATAGGTACTGTTACTGTATAAAGTTAAATATGTGTATGATACATCGTAAAAAAGTCTACAAGGGTCGCTGGTGCGCGGTGAGCCGAGGACACCCTGGCCGACCTAAGCTCTCCCCCACCCCCTGGACTGCACTCGGCCAATTGTGCGCCACCCCCTGGGAGCTCCAGTCCACGGTCGGCAGTGGAATAGCCTGGACTCAAACCGGCGACGTCCAGGCTATAGGGCGCATCCTGCACTCCACGTGCCCGTGGCCCATTTTAGCCAGCATATAAACAGTTCAGGAGAGCATATGGAAGGAATTCCTTTTCGCACAGGACTAAAAATCACTAGATTTTCAGTTGGCTTCGGAATTTTTACTGACATCGGTGAAATTTAGTCCTGTGTGAATCATCCATTTAGTTTTACCCCAGATAATTTTTCCAGCGGTCCTCCACTGCTTTTACGGGGCATCGCAACCTTCTGTAAAATTTCAAACTCAGTCGTCATGTGTGTTTTTGTAGTCCCGTGCGAATCGACCATGGGTGCGTGTTCTCGCTATGACCAGGTTGTCAGGTCATCTGGTTGTGTGTTTTCACGATGCGGTCATGGGTCCACTGAACCAGTGAGTCGGGTTTATGGCACGGTTCATGGTTGTAATGTTATGTATTTCTAAAGTAACCAGTGTTAATGGACTGTTAAATTATTTAGTGAATACGCTTCTTTAGAGCGATGTTTCTGCGCATGCGCCACCAAATGGGACAGTGCTCAGAAAATAGCATTTTTCATAATAATTACTTATTGTCATAATTTGCTAATGTTGCAGTTTTCTTCAAAAGGCCTTGGGCAAATGTGAAATCTACTTCAAAAGTTTGATGCATTTTTTTTAACATGTCGAAAACCAGCAACATTTCTTATGCCTCCATTGACTCTCCATAGAATTTTTTTGTCAAACTCTCTGTATATACCACAATGCAGTGAGATGGAAATCTCCATTGAAAATCAGCAGAGTCGAGTACCTAGAATATCTTTTGAAATGCCCTTCTAATAAACTGCAATATTATAGGCTGAAGCAGTTTTGAGTGAGGCTGGATTTTCATTGGTTAAAATATTATTGCGTGCTCCCATTGGCTAGAAAGGTTGCAGTGTTTTCGGCACAGTGTGAGATGACAGTTGGAAGTTTGTCTGTTTGTTGGGAAGTTTGCATGGAAGTTTGTCTGGTTGATTGGAAATTTGCAGGTCCGTATAGCATTTCATATTAATGAATCAACAAAGTAATTAATGAATTATTATATGAATTAACAAATACATTTATGAATTACTGTATGAACTGAAGAATTTATGGACGCATTGCTGGACAAATTGGCCAATTCATGAATTGACAAACGAAGTGACAAACAAAAAATGGCTGGATAGTTTTGGCACAAATGGCGCTCCATAGCTTAAGCACAAGAGCACAGTGTGTGGTTTTCACTAATTACGCTGTGCAGAATAAATGTTTTTTTTTTTCCTATGGGTAAATATCGGGACTGTTGCCATGTATGTTATTACTTTGCGCGGGTTTAACATCCGGTTCATTCACAGATCACGTGCAAAAGCGCCTCCTCTGGACACAATTTTGATTTTAAAGATTTACGGACTTCTTGTAAAGAAAACCAGTCCACGTCTGGGAGATTAATGGACATCCTCTGCTTTTGACCAACTCTAAGGTCCCCTCTGTTTTTTAGTCTTGTGCGAATAGTACTTAAACAACCGTTTTTCCTGTCTAAACCTGAGGTATAATCGTTAAACTAACAATCATGGCGATGCTGGGTGACCCGGCTTTTAAGATCATGTGATGAAAACGCTATCATCCCTGATACTTGTGTTATCAATTTAACTTTATTCAGGGCGCTGTTTTTTTCTTCTTCACTATTATATTATAGTAAAGGTTCTTTCACGCGTTTGTAGGCTATAGGCAGTTGATATTACATACATGTCAACAGTCCCTGTATGGTCGGGACAGTCCAGATTTCCTAGCAAATGTCCCGCGTCCCGATGCATAGGAAGAAAGTCCCGGTATTTACACATATTTACACATTATCTTGTAATTGTAAATCTCAAAAAAGGAAAGTGTGTCGCTCATAATGAGGAAAATGTCATAAGCCTATGCAGTCAAAGAACACATTTTCTCTTAATTTTATCATTGCAACAGACCATACCTTCTCAGTTCATGATAAATGCTGCAGCAGAAATCCGCTATTCCATTGAAGTCGATAAAGTACACACAGAGCCTTCTGTTTGTAGAAATGGGCATGGCATCATTCTTGTTTTCCATCTGCTCTGGTTATTTATGTGCACTGTTAAAACGTGGGGATTAATGGGGAACACTGCTAAAATAGATTGTCGAAAAATAGAATACATAAAAAAGCCTTTTAAATGCTATACATGTATTGTAAAAGTTCCAAATGAGGTAAACTAGTATTACAATTGAATATCTTTATTGGATTTATACAATATGTGATTAATCAGTTAATCGATTGTTCACATGCTTCGAAGCAGGAGTCTTCATAGCTGGCATTATGGAATATGCCACTCTGTGCATGTGTGTGTTTTTTTTTAGTTTTAGAAATGTTCACTTTAGTTGTTAAGCTATAATTTGTGGACAGTCACATGTGTTCTCAAGTTTTTGCCTGCAAATTGAGTAAAGTGTATCATGGCACAGCTTCTGGTCCATTTTATATGTCAGTTTCTAAAATGGGTACATATTTGGCAGAGGAGTAAATGTAAAAAATAAAAGACACCACAAGTTGGCTGCAGTGAGTCAAACAAATGAGTTGGTTTAGCTTTCAAAACAGAATGAACTGTTAAAATGTGCCAAGTATTTACAGCCTACAGTATAATGGATGGGCAGTACTTATTTAAGCATATAATACATACAATGAATTAATTTAGTTTTCAATCTCACTTTTATATCTGTATAAGGTGAGGAAATATGTGTTATATGAGGATAATGAATCATGTAAATGTACAGAATGTCTTTTCCATGTCAACACACTTAAAGAAGGAAGCTGGATGACAACCACTTCCAGAAAAATAGTAGGGCTAGATATTATGATTCGGCCATTACTGTGATTCATTTCAGAAATTATACTAAAATCGTTATCTGTATAGGTAAATATTTCCCTCAGTTTGGTGTATGTTTAATTGTATTCCTGGTAGTAGTTGATTTCATTTAGTTATTTTCCTTTGATGGGTTTCAGGTCTTGTCACCTGTGATTCTTTTATCAAAGTACCACCCTTTTCAATTGTTAACATAAGCTAGGTATGAAGAATGGGCATCTGTACAGTCTGCTGGTGCCAATGTTCTGTTGCATCTACATAAGGTGTAGCAACAGTACAAATATGACACACAACCTAAAAGGTGTGATACAGAATATGTGTTTTCTTTAAAAGAAAAATGTTTTCAATAATTTCTCATCACTGGTTACTTATAAATTACTAATGCCAACAACACATTTAGAATTGTAAAGTGTCAACCATTAATGCCTATTGTAAGTAGGAAGTCATGTCTGCATGTTCCTGCTCCACAGAATTCCCTGAGTAATGTGCAGGCTCAACATTCACCTTTATTTAACAAATATCATACACATATATGCAGGGTCTTAACAACTTATGTTGAGGTTGTATCACTTGATTTGCCAGTTCTTCGCCTGGGGTTCACACAGTCAATAATCTGTGAAGTCCTACTGTGCACGTCAACCAGTTACAGTGGATTCAGCAAACATTCAGAGTTAGAATAGACCTCAAAACATGGCAGGCGCGGACTGGCCATCGGGAAGTGCGGGAGAATCCCCGGTGGGCCGGTCTGTTTGGACCTGCGTGGGCCGCTAGTCTACGTTTGATTTATAATTATTATTAATATTTTTTTCCCCCCATTACATGCTGAGAATTACACTGTTATTAACTTGGCAGTCTCGTTCTGTCGCGCGCACACATCACCACACCAGTCATCTCTTGGGTAGATCCAATATCGCAATATCTAAGGGGGGGGCGGGGGCGAGGAGTGGCCACTCCCTGATTGGACTTGCCCGGATTTTCTTAGAACGGGATTGGTCAACCAGATTTCGTCTTTCGTTTGAACCTCTTGTATTGATAGTGGATGAGTGTCAGTGTAAAAAATGGAGAGAAAAAGAAAAGGTGGGGCAGAAAAGATTAGAGACAAACGGCAACGGTCTCTCAAGGCAGATGCCGCAAAGTGCACAAAAATAACTGACATGTTCCGTCGGCCGGCTGGTAGTAGGGAGAGCAAGGGACGTCAGGATGCCAGTATTAATCAGCCGACTCAGCCTAGGGAGCCCACTGAAGAAGATGACGCTGTGGCAGGGTCGAGCACAGCAGGTACAAGCAGTAGAGTTTATGGTTGCATTAAAATAGATTAAAGACTCGGCTGCGCCTCATACCTAATAACACCTTGGCTGTGGCTATATACACGATATATCATAGCCTCTCCTACCTTATTGCTTTTATAAAATGGCTACACCAATATTTGTAACTTTAGTCACTTTTTGAGATCTAGTCAGCTATGTATAGTTATGCTAAACTCCGGTAGCAAATCGACTAGCCATCCTATGCTAGCTAGCTAGCTAGCTAGCTGGGTTACTAAAAAAAACATTAGCTCAAACATTTCCCAGATTGCGTCTCTCTCTCGCTCCACCATTTAGCTGGCTACCCCTGACATAACCTGAAACAAAATCATGGCAAGCCGAGCTGAAGGTGGTATTAGCCAATTTTTATTTGTAAAACTATAGCATGACATGCCATTTGGCTATAGTGTTGCCCCCTACTGGACACTCGCAGCGTAGATTTCACATTGCATGTATTGTATCACACTAACAAAATCCCAAATTTTAAAGCAATCGTTCACATGAATTTGATTGGGTTTGATACTTCGGTCGATGTTGATTAGGTTGTTGTGCAAAGATATAATTTATGGAACGGTGAGAAGGCCTAACAGCGGCCTATGGTTGAATATAGCATGGCTGGATCGCTGACCAATCAGAGAGGAGGACCAGAACTATCCGTTTTATAAATTAAACAAGCTATGTTCTTATGAGTATTCTTCCAAATTATAATACATTTTGCTAAAGGTATTAATTAAATGGATTGCTGTTGTTCTTTTGTGCATATTAAAGCAGATGCAGCTGAGCTTTAGGAGTGAGAAAGGGACAGAATGGATGCTGTTGCAGAGTCCAGTGCAGAGAGAACAACAGCTGAGGAAAGAGAAGGAGAGAGAGACAAGATGCAGGCATATGAAGTGAATGCAGGGGGGTCAGCTGGTAGCTTTGATTACTTCACACGCCTTCAGTCCAAAGAACTGGACACATTTTTGTTATCACCCTAACACAGTGGGACAGACTGAAGATGTCAGCTTTGGATAGACACAGGGTCAACACAACAAGTGAGGTGCCTGAGGAGGATGGAAACAGTGGACCATGTGAAGAAGAGCTGGAGCTAGAGAACAAAACTTGCACTTCATGCAAAAACTGTGCAATGTGTTGCTATTTGATTCTATCCCGATACAATTTATTGACTGATGCCTATCATGTAATTGGTTTGGGCTACAAATTCCTCCTGACTTTGTCAGTAACCGCTTGGAAGGGTTCATGCCAATGTATACAGAGAAAGAGATACTGATGGCCCTAGACAGTGATGGAGTTATTGACAGGATTGCAGAGAAGTGTGCACTGCTGCGACGTCTGCAGGCGACGTAAGGTAGGACAGTCTCGTTTACTTGTATTTGGGTGAAGTAGTTGACTGTATTTTGAGATATAATTAGGGGTTCTGAAACCCTATTGTAATTTTGGGTTGCTATTGGCGCTGAGTGCTGCTAATGGTTTCTAGAATTGCTAAATATGAGCCGATGTGTTCAGAATTTTTTTTTTTTTTTTAATTAGGCCTATTGAGAGACCACAATCTGTGTGAGGTCGGTGATGGTTTCTAGAATTGATAAATAAGATATGTGTTTATACTTTACAGTTTATTATTAGGCCAACTGAGGTTGGTTTTGGTGTGCAGAGAATGGTTTCTTTCTAAGTGTTGCATTCACTGACCACAAAGCGGTGGCAGACAGAGACGTGCAGAGATAAAGAATAATGACTAGAAACATATTTCGTAGACGAAAAAATCTATGATATTTTCAATAGGATAGCCTATTATTTGTGACTTCTATATCATGAAGCCATGGTATGGAAACTGCCATAGCCTATACTTTGCCGCACCTAAATCGGCTCTAATATGTTTAAAAACCTGGTAGTAGCTATAGCGTACATGAATTCATTATTATTTCGGTATGTTGATTTTGACATAAATGTGGGCCGGTGGACCCGAACTTCCCGGGCCGATTTTTGGTCCCAGTCCGCCCCTGAAACATGGAATATATAGTCGTTATTATTAAGCTACATAGGATGGGAGTTAGCTTCTATTACACAATTGTGAAATAAGTAATTAGTTTGGAAGTTATGCTATTCCTTAAGCAGAAAACACATTTTAAAAAAATACATATCTTGCCTGTATCCAATTAATAACATCTACTGCATTATTTTATGGATGGCAATTCATAATGGACATTATAAATACACAGAAATAAGCAAGCGATTAGATTAGACATTTTTAAAGCATGTGGGCATCGCTGCTTTGTAATTTTTTTCTGAAGGTAATATCAACATATTTTAACAGTACCTTAACTGATAATCATTATACGCATTTGTATAGCAAATCCCTGTAATGTTAAACATGTACAACATTTGGACTATATGAATATATAAAATATATATACCATTGATTCTGTGTGATGTGCTTCGAACTTACTTGTTTTGTTTAGTGTCAATTAAACTTGTTTCCAGTTATTATTCATCGTATGCTCAGTCCCTTCACTGTATGTTTTCAAAGTCACATCGGTGTCTTCAAAGTCCAACTTTTCGAATATCTCTGCTTGATAATTATTTCAAAAATTATTCGCCCAATTTGTTATTAAATGTCCCCTTTCTCCTCTACCACGGGATCCTTGTGTTAGGAAGACGATCAGGAGCCCATGGGGTGTTTTTTTAAATTTTTATTTTATCATTTCTATGAAGTCATCTATTTATCAGCGAGGTTAAATTCTTGGTTATCAATCAATTGGGGCGGTTTTCAAAACGTTGTCTCGCAGATTAGACATTTTCACTTTGCAATCACACGCCTCAGTTCTTCAACTGAAAAGGAAAACAAAAGAATATTGTTTCACTTTTTACTTTGATTTAGTGATCCAAGCAGCTGGTAACCTAGCTCTCCCTACACGGTTAACGCAGCAAAACATTCATAAATCATGCCATTTTAAAAACAAAATTAATCAATAACTGTAAGTCATAGTTATCAGTACCTCTATAATGTATACGCAGATTTCCTCTTCAACATTGAAATAAAAAATATAAAAGATTCGAATAACGATAGTGAAATCAAATCTAATTACACGTACGACTATTCCGATAAAAAAAATAATGAATGACTATTTCATTTATTTGTTTTATAAGAAATGCTGGCATGTAAGAAATCATTTTTTGGATAACATTTCGAACCGGGTAAACTGTGCTAAAACGCCAAGAAGTAATAAGGCTGACGCTTACCTAACTTACTTCCTATGACAAATCCTGCACCTGACGTTGCATATTTGTAAAAATATTTAAGCTTAGCTTTCAATGTCTCATTTTTTCATTGGGAATTCTGCAATAGCTTTCAAAAAAGCATAGAATGTCTAACTACCAACATGAAGGCCATCAGGCGCATTTTAATTGAGTAGCATTGTATCTGCATAAAAAGGGTTAGGAAACCAAATCAAGTTACATAAATAAAGCCAGCGATTTGGCCATAGAATAATCCCTAACGTGCAGCTGCTGCTAATGCAAAGTGACTTTTTCTCTTTCTTGATGAGGTTGTAATTTAGAGGAAATTTCTGTATTGCAGTTTTGAATGGAAGTGTGGAGGCGCTGCAGCTGCAGAATATGGAGAGAAATGGAAAGAGACTGATATGGAAAAGAAAGAAAAGGAATGGAGGAGCCAGTCTTGTCTGATCTGTTGAAAGCTCTATTCTTTATCTGAGGACCCATGCTGATCTCTCTTTGGTTCTGCTTTTTTAAATGAGTTTATCACGCTATGAGGGACTGCCTCAGCCAAAATGTAACGTTTTGCCTCTTTTGTTCCCCTTGAACGCTTCAATTTGGGTCTACATTTATTATTTTGACCTTTTAGTTAGCAGGGGAGAGACTTCAAAGTGGAACCTTTTGGGTTTTCCCTTTAAGGGACCCTTTGTGTCTTCTCTTCAGTGTGAGAAGGATACTTTTTTCTCTCCTTTAAAAAGTTTTGTTCCAGGAGCTGTGAAGAAAGCTAACTCAGGAGGAATACTGAATGAAAATAAAAATCAATTAGCCTATGGGCTTGTGAAGATAGGGTGAAGCAGTGTGAAAAAACATTGAGATCACAGAAAATGACTGACTTTAGAGGTTGGGGGGAAAAAAAAGGCTTTTCTATAATCAAATCTGCTATGGCACATTTTAGAAGTTTTGACTTCTAAGAGCAAACATTTTATCTAACTATCAGGTGGTAAAATTTTACTTGACATACTATTTAGATCATTTAGGAGCAGCTGGATGTTTGTCTTTTTTAAAATTGTAAAATAAGTTTGCTGCTAAAAACTATATAAAAAATAAAGCTAACAGTATTCACGTCAAACGTACTGTTTTCTATTACACACATATGCATTTACAATCGTTAAAAAGGTGATTAAACGATTCCTGTGAAGAAGCTAATTGAAATCTATTGTTCAGCTTGATTGTCTGTTTATTTAGGCCGTTTTCATTGCTCACTATTCACTGTTCAACACATTGGAGCCTCTTAAACCACAAAGCTTACTCCCTGAAGAGACGCTATGCAGAAAAAAAGACGTCGTTATAATTAGAGTTACCATAAATTATTATAAGAGTCATCGGTTATCCCTTTGATTTAACTTGCCTTTTATATGAGGCTATTGTATATATATAAAAAAAAAAGTGAAATTGTTCTGCTTTTTTCGTGTATTTTTATTGCAATTATGTTGTTCTAAAATACATTTATTATTGTATTAATACAAAATTATGTCAGGATTATGAGGACTGCATTTTTGCTATCTTCCAATTTCAATTAATATTCATGTTGTTTGGATATGTGTGGTTACAGATGACTTTAGTGATGGTGATCTTACAGCTGCCCCCAGGTTAAAAATCGTCATTTTGCTCAGGATGCCTTGTTTCAGAATCAATCACCTAACCCTAGAATGAACCCACAGAGACATCTCTGTGGCGCCTGAGACGTAGCTGGTTTTCCTAACGACGCCTTTCAAATACAGATTTAATGTGAATTAATGTCAAAAGTAACTTAATCTAAACGTATAAAACATAACAAAGTGCTTTTCACAAGAATAGCCTATGTTTAGTTTTAAAAATATTATTCTCGCGGTACAACAATTTGGACAGGTAGGCTTCATCAAACTTAATTTAGTTTTGTTAGTACAGTACTTGTTTTACAGTAAACCTTTAGTTTAATATCATTGGTCACAGTAAATAATCTGGTCCAAAACGTTTATTTAGCTATTTAAAGTGTAATACATGACAATTCGTTTGATGCGTATATTGCATGCACACATTAAGCAATATACACCAATTTAAACACCGCAAACACCGAACTTATATTGTATTTAACAATCAACGCTGAGGCACAAATTCGGGTCTTCATGAAGAAATGAGAAACGCGATTAAAACAATACTGCAGTTTGAGGACAAGAGCAGTTTAAATGTGTTCCACATGATTTCAATTGTTCCTGAAAGCGTTTCAAACGGGATTCCATTGACAACCGTGTAGAGAGCTCCAGGAGAAACAGTCGTTTGGGATAACAAAGTGAAATTTTCCTCAACCGATAGGGAAATCAATAATTTAACTTTTTTGGTTATGTCTTAATTCATCTTTATAAAATCCGTGGTTCGAAATGTAAAGGAATTCGATTTTTCATCCTGTTCTGCTAACATCAAGAAATTGCATTACAAAAAAATGACAATACAAGACAATTAAACGGACACTGCAGCCAACGTTTTCAAACTTGCAACTTCATCGAATAGCTGGAGTTCAAGGAGAAAATAAATAGGAATAGGAGTTTCAGGAATATGACACGTATAGTACAACGTTTTGAAAGGTAACCTGTTGGCGGTAAACAAAGTACCTTATTGATTTGAATTCCTATATTTTTACCTTGATTGGAAATAAAAAATAAAATACCGGCGAGACAAATGCAACTTTTAGTTTCAAAACACACTTTTAGTTTCAAAACATGTGAAATGCAGCACTTGCGCCACAGATACTGGACTTGCAAGTATAGTCTATATAGCGAATAGATAGGAAACGGGGTCCGTTCATAAATACTGTACATCAAGTCTACTCTTCAAGGTTACCATGGGGGAAGGGGACACATGCAATACAGATACAAAGGCGCCTGTCTTCTTTATATTTCGATTCTAGAGACAGAACTAAGAAACACAATAATATGAAGTATTTCAGAAGTAAATTCAAGTGTTTTGCTGTTTTCTTTGTGGCAGCTCCCCCCCCCCCCCCCCAAAAAAAATAAAATAAAACAAAACAGAAACCAAACAAGTAATTTGGCGTATAAGTAATGTCGCAATCTCTTTTTTATTACTTAAATGTATAATATTAATACCCATGGGATTGTATCTTTACAAAAAAAAAATGTTGATTGTAAAATAGAATTAACGCTTTTAAAATATCCTTTCATTTCTTTAATTATAACCCCCAACATGTTATGCACAAAACTCAATTGTGTTTTAACCAATCTGTTCACTGCCGCTCTTCCCGTCTGAACTACAGCACAACTGTCTGTCAATGTTGTTTCCAAATGATAACCAATATAATTGTTTTAACTAAATGGTGCCATCTTGTGGCGAACATAAATGACCGCGGTTATAAATGCCAGGCTGTGCATGTCAAGTCATTCAAATCACCAAGTACGATTAGCAAATATTAAAAGTATGGTTTAATAACCCAATAACAATATCAGCTTTAGTTTGGAGTTGTAGTATTTAAAAAGGCACAGCAGAAGAAGAATATTATATTATATATATATATATATATATATATATATATAATGATTTCCATTACACAAGAGTAGATGTTAAAATTTCATGCTGATTTGAACTCTTCTCTCGCCAAGATAAGCACCAACTAAGACATAGCTTTACAGTAAACTAATGTGATCCATATGTGTCTCCATCCATTTACATTTCCTTCCATATGATGATGTAGATATCCTTCTGTCTGGTGTTAATGGCTGAAGTGTAATGCTGGCTCCAGGGATCAGCTTATTTTGCCCCCCTGGCGCATCAGCACACACAGTGGCTGCGATGCTGGCTCCGGGGATCAACCACAGTGCTGCCTCCCCAGCTCATCAGCACGACAACCGTTTGAGTCTTCAAGTGGGCACCTTCCATCCTCAGTGTTTCGTCAACTAGCCCACGACACCTCAAGAGGGCTCGAGGGTGATTCTGGCGTCCCAGCATCACCCCCCTCCGTCCCCCACTCAACTTTAAAAAGGCACAGCAGAAGAAGAATATTCTATTTATATATATATATATATATATATATATATATATATATATATATATATAGTAAACACTCAATTCTGTTTATATTACAGACACTGCCTTTTAGTTGCTTCAATACAGCATTGTGAAACATTGGTTCCTAAAAAAGCACAGTGGGGACATGGCTGACTGCAATAATAGTAAGTATCAAACTGCATACAAGACAATTAAACACACATTTAGAATAATAATCTTGCTCCATAAAAAAAAAAAAAAAAAAAACTTATCTGGTATTGCAAGCAATTGATAGGGAACAATGGAGCTCCATGTCTAATTCTCTAATTACTCTGTAATCTGAGCGCAGTAAATGAGGAAAACAAGAGAAACATGACATTCAAACCCAAGCTGAGTAACAATAAAACTTTCATCAGTGAAAAAGGCTGGAGCCTTGCTCTGTATTCAATCTGTCACAATGTAATTTTAACTATCAACCTCAGTTAATACCCAAGGACTCTTAGTAATTAAGAACCTAAAAGACCTTAAGGTAAAGTCATCATACTGAAATCACTCTGAAATACTCATCTCTACAATGTAACGTCACTTGTTAAAATACAACAGACCCATTTAAGCAGTACAGGTCCTGAGAAGCACCTTTTGTGTCCCAATAGATATATGACATGCATTACTAAGAACACATATCTTGATAAAACTGGTGCTTGGGTGGTAGCAAAAATAAAAGCTGAGAGTAAGAAGAGACGTGCCTTTGTCATACATTATAGAAAAATAAAATAAATTACTTGACAGGACATGGTGGCTTTATAGCATTAGTTGGTAGGCTGTAATTTGGGGCATGTATCCTACCAATAATCACCCTGAGCCCCTACTTTCATAAAACCATCTGCTGGAATTCCATAACCTGAACTTTCTACCATTAACTTTTTTATTATTATTATTTTTTTACTGTGAGTGCTTGAGAAAAAGGGGAAAAAGAGACAAACACATTTTTACTAATTCAGGTTACAGGTTATTGGCAGTTAACTTCCAGCATTTGACATTTGGGACTAAGGAAGGGGTCTTAAATATGCAGACAAGAATCAATATTCAAATTGTTTGAGTAAGGGCCCTCTAATTACTAATTACTAATTAACTCTATGACCACATTTGAAAGTTAAGGGTTTAGTCCCTAATTTGCCTATAATGTATGTGTTAGCTCTAAACAAATGCTCCAGGGCAGAAATCAGGCAATTTTACCACAGGGATCCTAGTTGACAGCTGGCTCCCAGGCTCTGGAGAGCTGTCCAGCAGCACTGAAGAACACTACAAATCAGCTTGATCAGAGTGGATGACACAAAGAATGAAAGCCATTAAAATTGGTTAAGTCTGACAGTTTTATTAGGATGATTTACATAAATAAAATAACGTTTTTAGATGTGTCGGTTGATAAGCATTAAATCAGTTCTAATATTCTTAATTGAAAAGCATAAAAGAATCTGTAAAATATGTAATACTGATTTTTTTCTTCTGATGGGAAGCAAAAACAAACCTAGTTTAATTCAAGGCCTCTAAAGTCCACTTCAATGGCTGCTTATTCATTTTGTAACCCCCTTTTCACAGTGTTGATGCACTTTACTTGTCAGTAAAGGCAGCTTTTCTCTTTTCCACAAATGCAGTCATTCCTTCCTTTCGGTCATCCTAGAAAAAAAAAATTAATTATATATAATAGGGGGCACCGATAAAGATTTTCTTGGCCGATACCGATAACCGGTGGTTATCTACCCATATCGGCCGATATCGATAGGATACCGATAATAAATAAGCAGTGCAGGTAAACTGCTAGAACAAGACATAGGGCCTATATTTAAACTGTTTTATAATTATAAATGTTAAAGAGATATCGTTTACTTGTATTTATAACAAAAACGAACAGGTATTGTTTACTTGTTGCATTTACTTCAGAAAATGAACACAAAGAATAATGTAGTGTTATATTGTGTGCTTGTCAGCAATTTATACATTTGTTTTACAATAGTCACAAAAAAAAAACACTTTGCATTTGTACTGATAAAAACACAGTAATCAAAATGCCGCCGAATACACCCTCAACCAATGCAGATTAAGCAAGGTAAACTAATCACTAAAGGTAATTCTGAAGTACATTGTGTAATAATAATAATAATAATAATAATAATAATAACTTAAACCATCAATGTTATTTAGGATTCAGCCTATTTTATTATTAAATTTTTTTTAACACATCAGAATATTCTACTCGCAGTTCATCGTTGGGTTTAATGTAGCATCAAGTTTGTTCTGCTGCACACAACTCGCTATCCTATTGTTGACTTCAGATACTTTATAAAAAAATAATAACAAAATTAAATTAAAAAAATTCAAACACCGCTCTTTTGAGACGTATTTACTGCATTTTGGTGGCACGTTACACAGCACTGGGAAAATGAGTGTCCGTGTTCTTGTGTCAGAAGCGTGCCTGATAAAAATTCGGTGATATCGGTGTACATTATCGGCTAAAATAACAAAAACTGCCGATAACCGATTGTGTTTTATATCGGTGCCATGCCGATAGGCTACCGATTATCGGTACACCCCTAAAATTATATATATATATATATAACAGAGGATTAGGTCTTCTTAATTAAAACTAGACAGTGTAATCTACTTACTGTAGCAAAGGTTGCGTGAAATAATCTCTTTTCCGTTCTATTTCCTTCAGCTAATGTCAACTCAAATGCTGGAAAAGGAAAACAAATTACATTTATTTGACAATCTGGAATGTGCTTAAAAGTGCACACAATGTTTGTTCTAGTTATAGTGTACCAGCAACTTAAGCTATGCTTATAGACAGAGTGATTGATTAAAGCACAATCCTCCCTGACAACACAAGACCTGAAATAAAATAATTATTTCAGCTTACGGTTATCTTGTAAAGCATATGTATATTATATAGTGCTGGGATGAACAGAGGATTTTCATGTTCGCATATTCGTTCAGAATTTAAATATTCATTCGGATATTTGTTCGTTTTTCAAAAAGTAATAAAAGCCATTATATTGCTCTGAACGCCACAGGCAGAGACCGCATAGCAGCAGGGGCAGTGGGCGTGGCCATGGCCCTGTGTGTGTGCCTTCATTTTACAGCAAGACATATGTAACATGTTAAAATAGAAAAATATCCCAGGAGTAAAGAATAAGTTGTGTTGGACTTAATTCACTGGGGTAAAGTAACTACAAAACAAAAGGATGCCAAATAACAGTTCAAGTTAAACATTGTTTTGTTTTATCCCAAAATAAACAGTACATAAAAGACACCACATTTTATTTTATTCATTCCTTGCCTTTGCCGTTTCTTCACAGTAAACCGTGGTCATAGACACATTTTCATAAACTAATAAACACAAGGTTTCCTTGTGCCTTTTTGTAGCTGAACAAGCAAACGAAAACTGAAATTTAAACTTTAAACACTTCAAATAAAACAAACATGGAAATGGCGTTGTAAAAGAGAATTTTGCTTCTCGCTTATTATATGCCACATAACAGAAAGTCGCAACAAAAAAATACATATCAGGACTAGAAGTTAAATTTTTCAGGCAGTAGTGAGGACGTGCTACCTGTAGGTAGCAAAATGGTCTTATTCGGTAGCGGTTTATTCGATTAATAATTAAAATAATTAAAATAAAAAACACCTACCTACTGTTTTAAATAGACTGAATAACCCAAACTATGACATAGGCCTATATTTAAATCATTAAGTATTTATTGAAACCACCTTGTGCTCAACTAAGTAATGGAACTAATGCAATTCCTTGTCAAAATATATTTTGTTTTATCCTAAAAGAATGGACCCATATCTATCACCTAAGCATTTGATATGCCATCAGTACGGTTAACCAGGTTATGTTTCATCGGTGCAAATTAAGTGGTACGAAATTATCCTCTTATGTCTTCAGTTGTTGACTGTCTCTGTCTCCGAGTTAAGTCTATTATACAGGTGACTGAACTTTATCAATCATCTCAACATGTTGATTGTTAATTTAATTGTGTATTTGAAACGGGTGTGATCTGTGTGCGTTGTCCCTTTTTTTGTGTATTTAACTTCACTGTGATCAACGTCTTTTGCCTCTGACGAAGGTCGCATGTACAGCCGAAACATGACACTTATTTTGAATGCAGATAGAATAAAGTATTTGTTTTAATTCAATGAGCGAGTGTTGCGCTATTCTCATTTCCTTTTTTTCTGTCCCATGAGATTCTGGCTCACGCAGCACAACGCGTTTTTGTCCCAGATGGCTTTCCATAGAGATCACTGAGTGCACGCCCATGATCTGGTTTGTTTACTTTTTGCTGTCTAAAACTTTTAAAATAGAGGCTCAAGAGCTGCTCTGTTGATCCTGTGTTTTTGTTTTTTATATATAGATTAATCTCACATCACATGGAGCTATTTTTCATTTGCCATATTTTTTAAACTGTCATGCAAATTCTGGTGAGGCGGTAAATAAGTGTAAGGTATTTTTGTAATTTGTAGCGAATACAAGCATCTGATTTTTGTATCCGGATACATGTAAAAAAATATTTGTTTGAGTATTTGTCCCAGCACTAATATTATATATATATAGCTATAGTAAAAGACTGACATTGTCTGACCTTTGCAGTGTGAAAAGAATGCAAAGGATAGAAATGTAATGGCTTGTTCATATAAAGCAACAGGTTTTACTTATTAAAAAAAAAAAAAACAAGATCCTCACTTACCAGCATTGACTGCTTCCTTTGCCATTATACAAACAAGTTTAGAGTTGCCAGCAATTTTTTCTCCACATTTGATTGCTTCTTGTACTACCTGGTCTGCAGGATACACTTTACTTACAAGACCTGAGGATTAAGTTTGTAAACAGAAATGATGTTCAATTTTAAGGATTACCACCCCAATTCAAAAGACAAAACACTTACCTGTATTATTCTCCTGACCTGACCTACTTTTGAGCCAACTCAAAGTAAATATCTAATAGGGCCCATTGCAAGCATTTACAAAAATCTCAAGTAAATATCTGTCACAGATAGACAGGCACAATATAATCCCAGATGTCCCTCACAAAGCAAATCCTGATATTTGTTAAAGTTTTTGAATGCCACATGTGGAACTAGTTTAGGGAAAACAACGATGTACAAATAATCTGACTAATACGTGCTATGAACTGTTCAATTTGGAATAGTTCCTCTAATCTGAAGGCTCTGAGGAAGCGAGAATAACTTGTAAACATAACTTCAATGAACAGATGTTCAGAATCTTGGGCCGGTTTTTCAAATTTGGGTTTCGACTGGTATGCAACTGAATTATTTTACATGCAATGTCATTTAAAATACAGTATGAATATTGCTTATATAAATGGTGTTCCAATATCAACATGTTTCGAAATATACACGCCTCTTTTCATGTGTACCTTCACATGTGTGTCCGTCTGGTTTGTGCTGTGCTACTCTGCAGGAGATGCCATCTGATCTGAAACACAGTTATGGCACAAAGGATATAGCCTGGTTTCTATGATGGAGATGTATCCAATTATAGTCAAGCCCTCTGTTGATAAACACAAGCCTGACTCAGTCTCCATCAAATTGCTAATGCATGGAAGGCACAGAACAGACACGCTTAATTTTAATTTTAACTGTCATTAATCTTTCAGAGAAAAAGCTTATACAATCAGGCTGATAGTGTCTGTATCTAGGAAAAATACAAGATGTGCAACATATATAATAAAAACTAAAAAAAAAAAAATATATATATATATATATATATATATATATATATTTTAGACGTACACAAAAAGTTTAAATGATTTTAAACTAAAGCATTGAGTACATCTAAAAAAAAACAACATTTTCATATTTGTATACTGCAGTTATACCTCCTTTTAAACATGTTATATATATATATAACCTGCACTCCTGGAAATTTATATATGGAGCCTGAGCTTCTCCTAGCTCTTTTCAGCACACAACTGACCCAACACACAGGAAGTGGATTTTAAATGCGCAATTGCACTATTTATTTATGCACAAAACTAAATAAAACAAAACAAACCTAGCTCTGGTTTAGAGCGCTAAACTAAAACTGAACAGGTTTCCTAACTATACAATCGGATGCCTAAAACGTTTCCCAATTAAAAACACAAACACGTTTTACACACAAAACAAAACAAAAATCAGTACCATTTTCATTTATACGACTGATGACACTCACAGTGGGGCTCTTCACACAGCAGCCCTGAAGAGACTGACTGCTCTCCCTTAATACCCTGCACCTGGCTCAAATTTACAATAGCCTACAATTGCTTACGATTGTAAGTCGCCCTGGATAAGGGTGTCTGCTAAGAAATAAATAATAATAATAATAATAATAATAATAATAATAATAATAATAATAGCCAGGTGCAGGTGACAATTAACAATGAAAAATGAACAAATAACTTTTTTTTGTTTAGTTTTGTTTGTTTTGTTTATTTTGTACAATTAAAAGTGCGCATCAGCGCTTATTCATTCAAATTCTGTGTGTTGGGTCGTGATTTGCAAGGGAAAAGAACACGAGCGAGCCTGTCAGACGAGTCTCCGGGTCATAAAAAAATATATATATATATATATATATATATATATATATATATATATATATATATATATATATATATAAAGTTTGAGTACTGTACCGTATATTATTAATCAGTCCATACCTGCCAGCTTAGCTTCTTGAGCCGATATCCGGTCGCCAGTGAGGACCAATTCCATAGCCAAAGACTTGCCTACAGCTCTTGTTAGCCTTTGAGTTCCTCCAGCACCTACAAACAAATACAATTGTAAACCAAACTGTAATTACTGTATGTTTCAAACTGAATGGATACAAGCTACTAAATGTACTCAACACTGAACATTCAAAGTGTATCCAACAGTCCAAATCAAACATCAGTTTTTTTTTTCCCTTTGACACCCGACATGAACTTTTACTAACATTTCTGTCTCTGTACATTTTACAGTAGAAACAGATTTAGTACTCCATAACAATTGTGTTCTGTCAGGACAAACATACATTAGATTAAATGAACACGCAGTCTTTAAAATGCATACCGCAAGGGAATACTAGTTTCCAGGGTTTATACATTTTGCATTAAACAGTGACACCTAGTGGTTTTTTTGTAATACTACATTCATAAGTAAAATATCCCTTTTTTGTAATTTTTTTAGAGCATGATTTTTGAAATCATAAGACACATCACTAAAACAGACTTTCAGTATTGTATTTGGTAGGACATACCGTTGCATTTAATTAGCTTTACTGAGCAGTTGTAGACGTGAAGTTCAATGTGCACACATAATATATTCATGAAACCATCAGGGCAGCGAAAGCATCAAGAAAGCTCAAATAATTATAATCATTTACCTGGAATGGTTCCCAGAAGGATTTCTGGCTGTGCAAACTGTGCCTTCTCCCCAGCATAAATAATGTCACACATCATGGCCAACTCACAGCCTCCACCCAGCTATGGACAAAATAAAAAAAAAACACATCTTAAATTAAAAACATTAGTTAAACTAAAGACTTAAAAACCCTTTCTGGACATGACATCATGCTATTTTGAATTTGAATAACTAAATACAAACTACTTTCCAAACATAACTTAAGGTAAAACTAAAAGACTATTTAACATTTGGGACAGTATAAAAGCTGATACAAAAGTAGAAAACATAACGGTGAAACATTTTCACACTGCCCAGTCTATTGCAGTTCCAGATCTTTCAATGGCTGGTTGCTGTCGTTATTGTTTTTTTTTGGATTATTCCGCCCCCAAGTGTCTAAGTGTCTTTTTAGAGAAGGACTGAAGACAGTTGTCATTCCTGTGGATAAGACTTTTCTTAAAACACACACTTACCGCAAATCCATTCACAGCTGCTATGACAGGTTTTTGAACGAGAGACACTTTGTTCCAATGAGCCAGGAAATTACCAGCATAGCACTCCTGGAAATTCCTGTTCTGCATCTCCTTGATGTCAGCCCCAGCTGAAACAAATAAATTATCCACTTGATTTAAATGACTTGGAGCATATTAGTATTACATGATTGTTATTATTTGCAGAGCACTACTACAGACTGAATATGAGGTACGTGCAATGCCTGTGGCGATGAAGCCTAACATCTTGTGACATACGATTAAAAACATTTTTTGTAGTGATATATGCAATGACAGAATAGAATACTTTGTTGCTGTGCCACTATTCAAGGTCTAAATTTGTTTCAAGTCCATCTACAGTACCTGCAAATGCTTTCTCGCTGCCAGTAATGACTATAGCCCCAATTTGCTTATCCTCCTCAAAAGCATCTAGGGCCTGGCCCATCTCCGTCATCAGCCCATCACAGAGAGCATTCAGGGCCTTCGGACGGTTTAACTGGATAAACCCCACGTTCTGTTTCTCTCCCTTCCTGTCCACAATGATGTGCTGGTACTGCCCACCTGGAAAAAACAAAATGTATAAACACAAAACTTAACTATCTTCTATACTGTAATGTACATTACATACATACACACACACACACACACATATATATATATATATAATTTTTTTAACACGTTTTTTATCACTTCATTTGCATGTTTGTGAGTGACATACACCAAGACTGTAGATATAATTAGGTTGGAAAATGACAATATGTTTGTATTGTAAAAGATTGATTTACGCGGTAAATAGCTATACAGCAAATGTCGTGTGGCTTTTTATGTTAATTAATTTATGTTTTACGTAAGCTGATGACAACATTACGTACAACGTATTGCTGCCAAGTATATAATCCCTGTGTAGTAATAAATCATTAGACCTACGAGTTGCTTATTGCACAAGACAAAACACAGAGGAGTAATGTCCCAGGGGGTATTGCTCGATAATATTAACGTAATGCAGACAGTTAAGGGGGAACAGAAAAGTAAGAAAAATGCAAGTACATTGACATTGCACTGCAGGAACTACCATTGCAACTGCCCTGTGAGTGTATGTAACCCTTACCTGAACTATATGTTCTTGCTGCAATGAGGGCACAAGGCGAGGTTTTTGTACGCTGCAGGAGCAGCGCTGCTGTTCTACAAAACGCTGCCATTTTATTTTAAAACAATCTCTACCAATTTGTGAACTTGACTTTCAAACAAACCTACGTCCTTACAGACAACCTGAGATCTCGCGATATTTATTTTTGACCCGGTTGAGGGGTGTGTAGGGGGCGGTACAGTACAGTTGAGAGCGGGGCTGATACTAGGAAAATTGTGAGGTTGGTTTTGCATACGGTATAGTTGAATGGAGCAGAGTGGAGGCCGGTTGATTGAAAACGAAACGATTTGCAAACGTGAACAAATTATTCCTTCTCATGCATAATATATTGACTGGGCATTGATAAACAACAATAACTGACCTTGGCACAAACAAAAGTGCTCAATCTGTCATATAAAGCTGCAGCTCCACATGCACAAATTGAAAATTTGACAGTTTTGTGCACTAAACTTTAGTATTGTGATTTTTATATTCCAGATAATTTACATTCATCAAAAATGTAAGCGCATTCTACTTTTTTTTCCCACACTGAAAACGTTTTAGCGGAAATACTGTTTTCATCATGGTAGCATCCTGTATACCAAAGCGCATGTGAATTGTGATGAAAAGCATCACAAAGGTTACGTTTATACACTGTTTTGGAGTGATGGTTATGACATCTCAGTGTTAACCAATGGTATGTTATCACATAAATATACTACGTTTTGTATCACTCTTAATATTATTATTTTTACACAATTCAAGGTTGTTTTGTAAACGTGATTTAACTCAATGAGCAACTCCAATTATTTTCAATTTATAAACGGCCATGTCCTAGTTTTTTTTTTTTTGGAGTGGGTGGCGTGGGTGTGGGGGTTGGAATAACAGTGCAGTAACATGCAACATTTGCTCAGCGTCAGCTTCAACATCAAGGACTCGGGGTAATAGATAAACGATCGAGCCTCAGTAAATATGCTCAGTGCACTTGACCGAAAATGATACCATTCATAGGACTGAAAAAAACACGGGAAAACGCATAGTACATGTGCACCTTTACATTTTCATAGATTATCCCTTTCAGTGCATTAGGAGAGGAGGAGTGAACACACACACAGTTGGAATTCATCGTTGTTGCTCAGGTACGGTTTTTTTATGTTCGGTGTAACATTTTCTAGGAGTAGGAGGGTAAACAGTTAAAATACATTGAACTCGTAGGACAAAAAATAAATAAAATAAATAATACCAAGCGTTGGATTTTATAAAGCAACCAGATGGTGAGTAATAAACGACCGAAATATTAATAGGGTAAAAAAAAAAAAAAAAAAAAAAAAAAAAAATGGCTAAAAGGTCATTTATATGCAATGCAAAATGGTATACTATTAAGGTTAAACATATGTATAATTAGGCATTAATATTCTGAGTAATGTAGCACCCACTTAGCATATGTATAGTATAGCCGTTCATACTGGCTATTTACAAATGGTATATTTGTTAGAAGATGGTCTTCCGTCTGTGAGAAATAAACGGTGTTATACATGAACTACTAAAGAAGAACATGCAGTATGTATTGCCAGGTTATGTACATTCTAAACAATTGCAGGGTTTGATGATATACACTTGGGTAGTGATATATGTATGTTACTATAACATCCTGATTAATAAAGCATTAATAATAATAATAATAAAAAAAAAAAAAAACGCCCATCTAAATTGATTTATTGTCGAGTACTACATGAGCACAAATAATGTCTTATCAATCTTACAACAAGTCGAGCTAAACAAAAAATAAAAAATAAAGGCACTGGAGAGGTTGTGTTTTTTTTAAATCAGATACAAAACAGGCGCGTGATTCTGCCGATGAATATTGCATATTTTGACCTAAAAACAAAATCAGGCAAGACTGAATAGTGAATGAAGACTTTTGCGCTTTTAAGTTGTTATAATTTAAAACATCTCTACCTGACTTACATAAGAATTTCACAAGTCTCTAAACACTGCCTTTCAAATTCTTCCCCAAGATGACTTTTTGGTTTGGGCTGCTTACCATAGAAGGTTATATAGGCTTCTCTGCCAATGACCTATTTTTAGGAAAACTTATATTCTCTTCTCTCTGCTTGTTTTATTCCTATCCATCCTATAACGCTTTGCACCCAGCTCTGCCCATCTGATTTTTATGGTCCAAAAAGCATACTTTTGTAAGCATATAGCATAGCCTGTGAGATGCAATGTCTTACACGATCCTATTACTTTCCAGTATCACATATGGGAGGAATTAATATACAATTATAGACTGAATTTGAGACATATTGTGAAAGACTGTTGCCAGAGGATAGTGGACAATCATGCCCAAATCCACTCCTTCAATTCACTGTAGTCCAGGAATTACTGGGCCATTTTGTATGATACCAAACAGATTAAAATTTAGAAGTTGTATTACTCTCTCCCCCCAGGAAACAAACAACCTTTTCTCAACACTAAGCATGTAAGCAGGGATAATTAGGAAAAAGTATTGATATCTTAGTAACATTACATCCTTGCCTTGGCATCCAATTATTTTCCTATTCTGTATGTTACATTTATGAATTTACTTATTTTGTTCAATATATTATGTTCTAAGATGGGTATCTCTCAGTTGTATTGCCTCGCATACAATGCTTAGTGTATCTCTCCTCAAAACCTATGTTATCAGGACGTTGTTGTCGATTTTTTTAAAAACAATTTAGATACCCAAGCTCTTCACAATGAACAGAACTACAGCAACCTGCTGGATGGTTATGCTACTGGCAGCTTTCTTCTGTGAAACTGTGATCTCAAAGGGGGGAAGAGGAGGAGCCAGGGGGGCGGCCCGGGGTGCTGCTCGTGGAATGCGATCTCGGGTGAAGGCGACGAGATACAGGTCTTCAGGGTCAACGCTGAGGGTGGCGGCCGCAGCGGCGGGAGGGGCTGCTGCTGGCGTTGCAGCTGGGGGATGGCTGGCATCATCTCGCTACCGTTCGGACGACAGCTCCGAAATGTACGGCAGACAGTACGAGAACAGGACGGATGGTGACTACAGTTACAGTGCTAGAACATCCTCCTCGGTCCATCCGAGATGTTCTTTCACCACCATCACATCAGCCCTCTGTCTGATTAGCTTCTTCAAATATGTCAGCGTCTGAAAGTCTTCAGTGTTTGCATTATTAATTACCTAATCTCCCCAGTGGAAAAGTCACTAGACAAGTACTGTGATTCCCAGAACAGGCCTCAAAAGAAGATCAACATATTTTCTGTCATTCTCTAGCTAGAGACACATTGTTTTGCCAACATCTCCAAATCCTGTTTCAGACTGGACATTGTGATCTTTGTGCAACCCCCTTTGTCCCACTCTTTACATGCATAAAAATGAATCCATGGACTTTTTAAATATGCAAGAATCCTAAAGGTATACAGTATTCTGATGGATCTTTAATGAGCCATTATAACTAGCCCAGGCTTTTGTTTTCTTACCCTACTCAGGTTTTTCTGCTGGCTAATCGCAATAAGACACTTCAAGGTGTGCGTTGCAGTGCCATTACTACACATGTAGTGTGGTCATTTCACAACAATACACACCTTGTTAAAGCTTTGTTAGAGTCTTTCTGAATAATTCTTAAGAATATTTCAGTACTGAGCAGGGTATTTTATAGCAGTTTCTTTATAAGATAGCTTTAGGACTCTTGAAATATTTTGATACCACCACCCATCAGTGTTTTAAAGCTTATTTCTCATTACCTTGCCTTGACCAGGAAAGTAGAAGCCTTACATTTCAAACGTGTCCCATTCATGTCATGTACATACTGAGTCACCATATAAGTACAAACCTGTGTTTGAATGTTTCTGTCAGTTGAGCACAGGGAGGTTTTGTACTTGCTATACAGGGAAGCCTTTATAAAGCACAGATGCTTGCAACATACTGCAGATGGTGATGATGAAAGATTTAAATGAAAAAATGGCTGAAAGCATACACCTGTATTTCTTGTATTTCTTTTAAAATAACTAACTTTATTTATTATTTAAAGAGTCCCATTAGCTCCTTAGAAATTCAATATCTGGAACCCTGAACTTGTTTTCCACTAGGGCAGGTTGCAGTTGTACTTTTGTTTATTATTTTCTTTTTAAAAGTAGTCTATGAAGCATTCATTTTGAATAACCTTTGTATTTCTTTATCATTAAAACAATCTGTAAAAATATTGTGAAAGTAACAGTGTTTTGATGTAGGATAACATGCTACTTGAAAGTACTTCATATTTACTTTTAGATTTAAAGTTAATTGCCAGAAGTAGGTGTTGCATGGAACAATTATTTATGCTGGTTGTACTGAAAATATTAGTTTACCACTGTTTAACATCATCTTTTTAGGGCCATCTATTGCTAACTGTAAACTAAGTTTAGTAAATTACATGTGCTCAGGTTAACTATTCAATAGTATCACACATCTGTTTCTATTTTGCATAATACAGTAATGTCAAGATGTTGTTAACTGTAGTGCTGTATTTTGTGCCATACTGTAGCATATCCAAAACATGGGTATGTGTTTGCTGTTTCAATAGCACTTTAATGCACCTATAAAGCTGTTATGTTTCTTTTAAAAATAGCTCCAGACAGCTCTGCATTGCTTAACCTGGTATGATAACCACTGTACAAATTAAATTAGCCTTGACAAGTATCGCATTACATCACTCCCCCTAGAGGCCAGCAGTATCCACAATTACAGTAAAACACAGAACATTGCCTGTTACACATTTTATAGACAATGTGTTAAATTCCATGTGGTGGTAACAGGAACATTGCAGTTTGCATATACATGCATACATGATACTTGCACTAGTCACTAGGATTTATAATAGCAGTGAATTACTGTTAGAGCCACAGGAATTGACTGTTCCAGTCCTTCCAGTGTGCATCAGGAATAGTCAGTTTCCCTTTCGCATAAACATACGGCTAACAATGGTTCCCGCATAAATAAAATGAAAAAGTAAACAACCAATGCTTTCAAATTTCAAAACTTTCTAGATTCTTAATTTAAATTGTGGAACGTGCAATATTCTGCTCCAAATATACATTTCCATTGTACTACCAGAACATCTAGTGTATGTCCCATAATCAAAAAGTTTACAATTAGAGTGTGTTCAACACTGCAAAAGTGGCAAGCCCAAATTATGGCTAAATAGTTTGTTAGGGAACAAAAATGCAGCCGAAATGCACGGATTACATTATGTTTTTTTTAAGTCCCATTCAAATATAGAGGCCAATGGTGCTTTTTAAGAGGGAGCAAAGGTCAATGACACAAATATCAATCTATTTCTGTAAACATTCACAATTATTATTTGAATAATCATTGCAGCACTATATATTATGTAATACCGATGAAATTATTTTCTGACGTGTTTGGTATTAAGTCTTTTTCAGCTGAATCTACGTGCGTTCAGGGTCAAGTTGTGTATAGACTCAAGACAAAGCCATTTTGTAAATTTTCCAATTTTGTTACATTTATAAATAAAGATATGTATGGTTGTGTAGACAGAAGTTTGCTATTGCATTTTAAAAATTGTCAATGCCTAATAAAGTTATTGTGTGTGTGTGTGTATATAGTACTGTGCAAAAGTTTTAGGCAGGTGTGAAAAAATGCTGTAAAGTAAGAATGCTTTCAAAAATAGACATGTTAATAGTTTATATTTATCAATTAACAAAATGCAAAGTGAGTGAACAGAAGAAAAATCTACGGAGCCAGCATCGCAGCCGTTATGTGTGCTGATGCGCCAGGGAGGCAAAATAAGCTGATCCCTGGAGCCAGCATTACACTTCAGCCATTAACACCAGACAGAAGGATATCTACATCATCATATGGAAGGAAACGTAAATGGATGGAGACACATATGGATCACATTAGTTTACTGTAAAGCTACGTCTTAGTTGGTGCTTATCTTGGCGAGAGCCGAGTTCAAATCAGCATGAAGTTTTAACATCTACTCTCGTTGAATGGAAATCATTACATCAAATCAATATTTGGTGTGACCACCCTTTGCCTACAAAACAGCATCAATTCTTCTAGGTACACTTGCACACAGTTTTTGAAGGAACTCAGCAGGTAGGTTGGCCCAAACATCTTGGAGAACTAACCACAGTTCTTCTGTGGATTTAGGCAGCCTCAGTTGCTTCTCTCTCTTTATGTAATCCCAGACAGACTCGATTGATGTTGAGATCAGGGCTCTGTGGGGGCCATACCATCACTTCCAGGACTCCTTGTTCTTCTTTACGCTGAAGATAGTTCTTAATGACTTTCGCTGTATGTTTGGGGTTGTTGTCATGCTGCAGAATAAATTTGGGGCCAATCAGATGCCTCCCTGATGGTATTGCATGATGGATAAGTATCTGCCTGTACTTCTCAGCATTGAGGAGACCATTAATTCTGACTAAATCCCCAACTCCATTTGCAGAAATGCAGCCCCAAACTTGCAAGGAACCTCCACCATGCTTCACTGTTGCCTGCAGACACTCATTCGTGTACTGCTCTCCAGCCCTTCGGCGAACAAACTGCCTTCTGCTACAGCCAAATATTTCAAATTTTGACTCATCAGTCCAGAGCACCTGCTGCCATTTTTCTGCACCCCAGTTCCTGTGTTTTCGTGTTTTCGTGCATAGTTGAGTCGCTTGGCCTTGTTTCCACATTCTTCAAAAGAGCTTCGACAGCACATCTGGTAACTCCTGTCTGCCTTGAAATTTCTGCCTGGGAGAGACCTTGCTGATGCAGTATAACTACCTTGTGTCTTGTTGCTGTGCTCAGTCTTGCCATGGTGTATGACTTTTGACAGTAAACTGTCTTCAGCAACCTCACCTTGTTAGCTGAGTTTGGCTGTTCCTCACCCAGTTTTATTCATATTGAATTGATGATCATTAGCACCTGTTTGGTATAATTGTTTAATCATACACCTGACTATATGCCTACAAAATCCCTGACTTTGTGCAAGTGTACCTAGAAGAATTGATGCTGTTTTGAAGGCAAAGGGTGGTCACACCAAATATGGATTTGATTTAGATTTTTCTTCTGTTCATTCACTTTGCATTTACTTAATTGATAAATATAATCTATTAACATGTCTATTTTTGAAAGCATTCTTACTTTACAGCATTTTTTCACACCTGCCTAAAACTTTTGCACAGTAGTGTATATATATATATATATATATATATATATATATATATATATATATATATATATATAACAAGTAGAGTAACAAACTGGTAAATACAATTAATGTACCACTTACCATAGTTTTTGTTTCAATTGTTGATGTGCTGTGAGGCAGCGGTGTTGTAGATAAATGGTTATTTTGATCACAGTTTTAAATATGTATCTATTTGAAATTATGTGCTTTGTTGTTTGTGTGTTATTGTTTACATATTTGTAAGAAAATAAACAAATTAATTTCTTGTAGTTTAGGTTTCTTTCTTTTTCTGAAAATGTTTGGGCTCTATAGCTCTGTTGGCATTAAACAGATACATGACTGGATGCATGTAACACCCTAAGTTTCACAGTACAGATTCTTCATGTTTGCGTCATTATTAAGATTAACCATGGTTTGGATAATTAAAATAGACCCAAGGGTATGCTAAGCTACCATAGTGCTATCTTTTGTACTGACGTCATAAAAAAAATCCTAAACTGGCAGGCACAATCTATCTCTAATAAATATGGCTTAAGAAGGCATTAAAGTTCAGCAGGGGAAAAAAAAATCTTTACCAGATAAAATAGGATAAACAGGTTAATCTTGGCATGTAGAGTATGAAACAACTGTTGTTATTTCTGGAGTAAAATCAGATTATCTCTTGTGCATCACATACAGACTAAATCAGACTTAAAATAGTTGTGTTTAAGATTTTCCAATGAAAAAGACAAGTTGATTTCTGTGCATATTTAACGCAAATGGATATTGCACGTAGATGGACTTATCTACTCACGTGACCCCTCCCCAGTCCAAGGTACACGGCTGTATTAATAATAGATACACTAAGTTCTAAAGGCTATGTTACTGTATTGTACCATTACGTGTGAAAGAGAACTTTGAAAATTCAATGCAACAACTGGACATGATATTTAAATAAAATCAGTTTAATTGTTACTTTATGCTTTTAAATAAAAAGAATTCCATTTGAAAGAAACATGTTATTATACAATGAGTTTTATTAGTTGAGTCTCCAGTTTGTTTCACGTTGTAGACACACCAGCTTATCTTTGTCCAGAGAGTTTGGTCAATCAGTCCAACATCACCCTACCTAGTTCTCCTTTCCTGAAAACTCGGATGAAATCATAGGCTGCAGCACTATAGTTTGGCACTGTGATAGTAATATCCCCTGAAACATAAAAACAGATACATCAAACACTATTACACAGCAATTCAAAGCTCAGAAGCCTCCATTTCAAAAGATTTGTTTTCTTACAGTTTAAATACACACACGGCTCACTCTTGTGGTGTTTACATGTTAGACCACTTTTATGAATCTTACACTGCAATTATGTTATAAAAACTCTGGTCTCAAACCCCCTTTTTCATAATTGTTCTATTCATGAGATTTCATACAATAGAACTTACATGTTAAGAACACACAGGGAATGGAGAGTGTCCATAAGTCTGGAATGTCTAGAACTCTGAAACCTATTATTTTCAAATGTACTGTATTAATAAAAGCTTCAACTTGAGGAAAAATAAGAGCTATGTTTAATAAAGAAAAAAAATGACCAGAGTTTGACTTTCACGTCATTCACAGTTTCCCCTGTTTGGTTGACCAGTTCTGACAGAGCTGACAGACAATTCAATATCTCACCAACTCCAGTGATGGCTTTAACTCTCTGAGTTTTTCCAAGTTTAACTGCAATCTTTTTCAAAACATGCTGGATGTCATCACAAGGCTCCCCCAACTCATACTTATCAACATAACTGGAAAGACAGTAAAGTGTTAACATTAATGAAATTAAAACTGAAATTGTAATATATAATCTCATATTTATAGATTTACCTTAATTGTTCATGTTTGTTCAATGTATAAAGAAGGTAATCTGCTATGACATCTTCACCAACTAAATGGTCTAATATAGTTCCTGTGTCGAGTAAAAAGAGAAATACAAATTAACATCACATACTCATGCAAAAAGAAATGAGGTAATTACTGTATACATGCTGTATGTGGGTGGAAATCTAGATTTTCACAAACCTGTCCTTTTCAGACATGTATTAAATGTCAAGATATACACATTTTAAGATAGAAATTAGGTTTGATTAAACACAGAATAACCTGTAAAATGTATGTACAAAACGGACAATATTCATAACATTTATTCCACAAAAATATACAAATAGAGTAAAATGGTGTCCTGCTCGGAACGCTGCTGTAGAATCATATTGCAGTTGGACTGGTATTATTAAACTTACAGCATTAAAAATCTGTGAACACTGTATATCGGACCATTTTTACAACTACTTCAAAAAGACAAGACTAAGGATTTGTAATAAAAATACATATATATATATATACACACAGTGTCTATAGAAAGTCTACACCCCCTTGAACTTTTTTCATATTTTGTTGTGTCAGTGCCTCAGAGTTTCATGCATTTAAATGACGATTTTTCCCACTTATCAACATACCATACTCCACACTGTTAATAGGAAAAAAGTTTTTATTGAGAAAAACATTATATATAAAAAATACAAAACTGAAAGATCGTAATTGGATAAGTGTCCACCCCCCTGAGTTAATACTTGATGGAAGCACCTTTGGCAGCAATTACAGCTGTGAGTCTGTTGGGATAGGTCTCTACCAACTTTGCACACCTAGATTTGTCAATATTTGACCATTCTTCTTTACAAAACTGTTCAAGTTCTGTCAAGTTCCTTGGGGAGCGTTGATGGACAGCGTTGAAGTCATGCCACAAATTTTCGATCGGATTTAGGTCGGGGCTCTGGCTGGGCCACTCAAGGACATTTACCTTTTTGTTCCTTAGCCACTCCAGTGTAGCTTTGGCTGTGTGCTTTGGGTCGTTGTCATGCTGAAAGGTGAACTTCCATCTCAGTTTCAGCTTTCTTGGACAGCAGGTTTTCCTCAAGGACTTCTCTGTACTTTGCGCCATTAATTTTCCCTTCTATCCTGACAAGTGCCCCAGTCCCTGCCGATGAGAAACATCCCCATAACATGATGCAGCCACCACCATTCTTCACAGTAGGGATTGTGTTCTTTGGGTGATGCGCTGTGTTGGGTTTGCGCCAAACATAACGCTTTGCATTTAGGCCAAAAAGGTCCATTTTAGTTTCGTCAGACCAAATAACTTTTTGCCACATGGCTACAGAATCTCCTGAGTGTTTTTTTGCATGGCTTCCTTCTTGCCACCCTACAGGACAGATTTGTGGAGTGCTTGGGATATTGTTGTCACATGCACACTTTGACCAGTCTTGGCCATAGAAGCCTGTAGCTCTTGCAAAGCTCTCTGATCAGTCTCCTTCTTGCTCGGTCATCCAGTTTGGAGGGACGGCCTGATCTAGGCAGGGTCTTGGTGGTGCCATACACCTTCCACTTCTTAATAATCGTCTTGACCGTGCTCCAAGGGATATTCAAGGCCTTTAATATTTTTTTATACCCATCCCCTGATCTGTGCCTTTCAACAACTTTGTCCTGGAGTTCTTTTGAAAGCGCCTTGGTGTTCATGGTTGAGTCTGCTTTGAAATGCACTACCCAGCAGAGGGAACCTACAGGAACTGCTGAATTTATCCTGAAATCATGTGAATCACTACAATTTAACACAGGTGGAGGCCACATAACTTGGTGTGTGATTTTGAAAGCGATTGGTTACACCTGACCTAATTTAGGATTGCTATTACAAGGGGGGTGGACAGATATATTAGATAGATAGACAGATAGATAGATAGACAGATAGATAGATTCCAAATAATTTGGATGCAGTCTACTACTGTATACTATTTTACCTCTTGTGTACACTTACCACATAGCGACAACTTCATTCCCGTTTCTAAGCTTTCTATCTTGGGAGGAAGAACTCCAGGGGTGTCCAATAAATATATCAGAGGCCTCTCGCAGACCTGGAAATATAAAGCTTTAAAAAAAAAAAAAAAACCCTGCAACCTGCAGTACTGAGGACATAACTGAGTAAAACCAGGATGGAAGTGTAATGATGACTACCAATCTGATCTGCGTTACACAGAGTGCTCATAGACACCAAACTGGTTTACCTGAATTTTAGACAAGACAGCTTTAGTTATACCAGGTTCCCCTCCGACTTTGGAAGCCTTTCCTTAAAAGAACAAAATAAATAATGTGCATAAACTCTGATCATTTATTACAGTAAATCACACAATAACTGCAATATGGCTTAGCTTAATTTATTCACTTTGTGCCCTCCATGGCCAGCACAGATACATTTCCACAGTGCAAGCACGACTACAAAGAGAGACCTCCTTAGTCCATAATCAAAAACATAATAAAAACAATAAAATAATTCTAAAAGGTTACTTTATATACAGCAAGGCTTTCACATTTTAGCCCTGTGTATGAGGTAGCATGACTAAGTTACTGCTGGTATATCAAATTATATGTAGGGGCAAATAATGTAATTGTGTCTGTTCTTTTAGAAAGCAGTCTACAAATGTTTTGTCTATATCTATTTCTAAGGCTATCTCATGCACTCTGAATATAGCTAATTGTGTTTCTAAAGTACATTAAATTAAAGTAAATACCTTTTTTTATATGCATTCTTCGTAAGGCATTAACAAAAGAAGATTTCCCAACATTTGGTATGCCTATCACCAACAGGCAATACTCTATGTTCTGGCGATATGAAAGAAAAATACTTGTAAACTGCAGCAATATACCTGAAATGATTTATAGTAAAATTATATATATATATATATATATATATATATATATATATATTATATATATATATTACCAGTTAGCAAACACACTTGTATATACTCTTTTTTGTGGTTAAATGAAAAATAAAAATAAAACAGTGTGCTAATTTTAACTTTAGTTATGAAGTAAAACATCTAAAATAAAAATACAAAGGCTATGTATTTTTTTTGTAAATCCCTAAATGTGTTTCTTGCCTTCTGAGTTAAAACACAAACCCCTCATCTTGTGGATGATTAGCATGTTAGTACATTAATTACAAATTGTGACCTGGAAATACAAGGATCTGATACATTTATCATTACAAAACACAGGTCAAACTGAATTACTGACCTCTGTCCTGTGAAACCGGGGGCTGCTTTCAATTAGCTCTGTAACCACCGGAACCACCTCAAAGAAAGAAGAAAAAAAGGTATTTCATGAGCTAGGCCTATTTAAAAGCACATTTAGACTGTTTATAATGGATAAAATAATTGTGTTTTTATTATAATTTAGACACTTTCCTGAATATCACAATGTACTTTATGTATACAAAATATTATTTTAAATGATAACTAACTATATAGACTATAAAAGAAACAATTACTTGACAAAGGTTTTGACTAGAAGCCTCTCAATGGGCATTTATTATAGTGTTTCTGTTCAAAATGAAATAACTCTCAGTTAAAGCATCGTTAATCAGGCAAAGTATTTCAATATTCTCACCTTCTTTATATTCTCATCTCTCTGTGTTAGGCAGTCAGCAAAGAGAACATTGCCCACACCTTCCCTTTTCAGTTGTTTGAGAACTCTCTATAAAATTAAAAGCAATATTTAAAGTATAATTGTACAAAACAGCAGAAATGATGTGTGAATGAATAGTCTCTGAACATACACACTGGTCAACACATACAGCGCCCCCCATGGTTTCTTTGTTGAACAGAGATACAATAGTGTCTTTAGTGGTTTAATTAATCATGACTTGTTAATTTTAAATTGTGCCCTGCTTGTTTAAATACTATTAAAAAATGATAATACTTGCCTGCTTCTCTGATAAATCTGCTAAATCCATTTTGTTCAGCACCAGTAAATGTGGCTTAATGTCTAAACTTTCCTGAAAGAGAGGATTACGGCCAGAGAACGGAATGTGATCTAGTTAAAGAAACCCCAAGACGAACTGGAAGACTGTAGACATATCTTTTAACTAGGAAAATATCCATACAGTTTTATATGTATAAAAGTTTGTTTCCTGTACTTTGCTTGCCCTTCTTTCTAGAAACTGTAGATTACTAGGGGTCTACTTAAATTGCGGTAAATTTACATATTTTTCCTGGTTATGGAATAAAATTAGGATTTCGTTGACATTTTGCGGACCTGTTTAAGCATTAAATAAACCTAAGTAGATAATATTTCAGAGCACTATAAAAGCCTAAAAATAGTGGCACTTGCTTCCTTACTAAAACAGAGTGCTGTCATTTGTAAAGGCAAGCATGCAGTATCCCCCAGCAGTTGCTGCCGTCATTCTCTGTCTGGTGTGGACTTGCCCATACATTGAGATTGCACGTCTGCACCCACTGAATTGGTTGGAAGTTATACAGATGTGGAAATCGATTAGAAACAGTCCCAAAACTCGGTTACCCAAGGGCATCTGGCATTCTTTAATAAAGACACTATATGCAGCACGTTGTCATGTTATTTGTCCCATCCAGGATTTTATTTTATTAGTACCGAGTCAAAACAAAGAAAACGTGGCTATTCAGGTCTAAAATTCTAACTGCGTTTAAAAGGTATGCAGCAGCAGGTTGTTTGAAGCGAGGTGGCTGTGCTAGATTGTACCTGTAGTACTGATTTAACTTGGCTACAACCGATAGGAATACTTTTTGTCTGCGCTGACTTGCAAGTTTGTTTTATGTTAATGTTTAGCAGCCTCTGTAGTAGCCTTTCGTTTAATGTGTGATTCTGAAGCTAAATAGCGATCTGGACTATTTGTATTATGTGTTGTATCATTTTGTGTCTGTTCCGTGTTTTGTCTGTCCTCAGTGCCTGTGCATATGAGCGAGTGCAGCTGTTGGGTGGACGCGAGCATGATCGAGTCGTGGCTCCAGTGTGCTTGTGAATGTTGTCCAATAACATGTCTTGTTATGTCTAAATGTCACCTGTTTTCGCTGGGTTTGGGGGTATAAAGGGGCAGCTTGCACGCAGTGTTGTGTTGTGGTGTGGTTGCTATGGTTCCTGAGAAGCTGACTGAGAGCTGTGTGTGGGGAGAAAGGGACTGAATAAAGCTTTTGGAACTAAGAACAAGATTGTCTGTCTTTCCTGTTTTCTGTCTGCCTGCTGTGAAACGCTACAGTATTTTCTCCAAAGTCACATTACAAGATGTGCAAAACAATTACCTCCATCTGCATGTACAGTTTCTTTGGGAAATGTCTTGACACGATCCTCAGCCAAAATATACTTTGATTTTTTTGTTTTGTTGTTCTTTTTTTGGTTTTTTACCTCCAATGCCGAAAACTAGATTTTAGCAACCTTAATCAAAACAATGCAGCACTGACTTTGTCCCACCAGCTACAGTCTGTACATTGCAGGTCAGAGAAAAGCCAGTACAGATGCACTGATAGTCTGATTAAAACATCGTTGTCATTTGAACAGTAAACAAGAAAGTTAACCACTTTAGTGCATTCTTTTAATGTTACTTGTCTAAGGACTGTTTGCCTAAGTGCAATGCACACAGGACGGCAAAGGAATAAGAAAATGCCTATCTACAGAAGGAAGATAGGTAGTTTGCGTCGCTTGCATTGTGCAGTAGTTCATTTAAACGAGGTTGTAAAAGGTCTGGTATGCATTGGCCCCTAAAAGAGCTGAATTTCGCGGTGACCCCTCAATTTCTTATTTCCGAGAAACCCGCAACATCGCGATTTAAGTAGACTCCTATACATTCCTGGTACTGCATTTTACTCAGTTAAAACAGTTTCGTCAAGATTATTTTTTAAAAAAAAGGATATTCTGGCATCATGAACTTCTATTATACAGTCCACGTTCTTCAGACTCGCCTTCATCTGTCTGAGTCCTAGTAGTACAACAAAGTAAGAAAGCATTTAAACAGCAAAGCAGACTACAAAATCACCTGCTTCATTTTCACAGGAGTCTCAGGTCTAATCAGCGGAAACCAACATTTAAGACAAGTCCTAAATTCTATATTAGTATAGGACAATGCCATAATGTATTATTATTATTATTATTATTATTATTATTATTACAATACTAATAATAAACTTAGAGATTCACAGCGTGTTCACTATTGCGAACAGTAATTAAGGGGTCTAGTTGATCACAGCCCTGCGGGATGTTTCATCTGCTGGATTGTAATTTTATTTAGCAATTTTTACAGAACTGGAGAAATGGATGGGTGATACAACCCAAGAAAGACCATGCTGTATCGTCTAATAAAATCAATCAATACATTTATTCAGAAGTTATAAGTGGATCAAATTAACCCCTTGTGTTGCTGTGTTCTTAAATACATTTTGCCTGAACTTGAACATTTAAAAATGATTCCTACCTTTCGCCATATGACCAGGGAACCAGTTAGCTATTTCTCTATTACCAAAATCAAAAAACTGTCGGAATTTTGCAGCATTCCACAGCGTTTGGTGTATTCTCATTTTAACTTTTAAGCATGTACTTGTGTTTATACACGACCTGTCTTGTCCCACATTTAAATATACAGTGTGTAACTTTTATTACATTCCGGGTGGTTTTCTAATCTGCAGAAGAGCGGTTCCTGTTACAAAAGCTACCGGCATTGTAATTAATGACACAAACGATTACTTAATTATTACTTACTGCAGTTTATTACCATGTTTTATTTGTTTTTTCTTTTATAGTCTTTGAGCTTTGAACATATCTCCTTTATAATTTAGACAATTCTGTCAGAATTGTGTATATTTAATAACTGTATTTAAATATTTGTTTACAGTAGATGACCAAAAGCATCTTGGGTGAGTTCACGACACTTTTTTGCAGACGGGAGTCTGCGTGTCACGTCACGGTCTGTGCAGACGGAGCGTGGACAGCTTTGGTAGATGAACAGCAGTACTGAGCAGAACCAAAATGGAGGCGGTGTTGACAGAAATTCTAGTCGCAGAAGAAGTGGATGCAATCAAAGTTCCCTTTGTGATCCACCAGCTTCATAATTTACAGCATGATCAGAAAATGTACAGTAGAAACAGTCCCTGCTATAAAGAGATAATATAAACGTATGTTTTGTGATGTGAGACAAATTAATGAGTATTATAACGAGCAGGATTCCCCCCTCATGGTTCGTGGAACTTTATTTCCGCATTCAGGAACTTTGTAGTGCTTATTTACCAGCATGCATGGCAATGTGCTTTAAAAAAAAAACAAAAAAAAAAACAACCTTAAATAAAGTCTACTCCCTGTTCCGTAGACATAGCTCAGTAGTACGTTATTATTATTATTATTTTATTTACATAATGTGCACGTATTACACTTATCTGACCAAAACATATTCCATATTTTGGTGCCTAATACAATTACAACCAACAATGTCAGCAAACTTTTTTTCTTGTACATTTTTATGCAAACCTAATCCAGTGATGTTTAAATAAATTATATATATATATATATATATATATATATATATATATATATATATATATATATATATATATATATATATTTCACATTTATCTTGACGAATATACCAGTAGATTTGAAACACTTGCTAGGAATGTTCCATTATGTTGGTTCTGGTTCAGTAAGATACATTTGAGGAACAGCAATCTGTGTATTTGTATTGAATGAAGGCGGTAAATCACAAAGAGCACAAATAAGTTGTACACATGCATAAGCATGTTTTAAAGAAATTACTTTCTTTTTGTTAATCAAACTTGAGAACTGTGCACTTCCCTCCCATCTTGTCCAGCTCCTCCAAACAACATTGCCTACTGGCATCACCTGCTAAGAGAGGTCACGGCCAAGTCTTTAATTGGCTGAAGGAGGACATTCTGAAATCTGTAATGGAAACCACTCTGCAAATTACTGAAGAATATCACCCTGTCTTCGGTATAAATACGATTTTGGACACAAACCACACTCTTTTGAGCAAGATTATAGATGGTGTTTTTCTTTATTATTGTATAACATTTGTGAATTACCAAGGATAAAACAGGAGTGCAGCCTGTTATAAGAACAATTTATGAAAGAATATTTAAAACATTTCTATTTATTGGTATATCAATTTCAGAAAATTATATCTTTTAAATCAAATTTAAAAATGTTTCATTCTTTATTCTCTCCCTCTGCCAGGAATTCATTGGATATGTAACGTATAGTGTTCACAGCTTTGAACTGAAGTTCTGAGATATTCGAGGAGACTGAGTGTAATGAGTGATCAGTCTGTCTGCTTCTCTCCAGCCGGACAGCAAGGCACCATGGGTAGTTGAATAAAATGACGAATGCGTGGCTTCTCCAGCAAACATGACCTGCAAAGGCTAAAGGAAGACAAAGTTTATTGTAAAAGGTTTCAGTATTACATATTTTTGAATCAGTCATTTTCATAGGTCAAGAGTTCCAGCTTGAATTTAGAAGACATTTTTGTCAGGAAAATGTATAAGGGGGTGCCACCTACTGTTGCAGCATTTTCTATGAATTGGATGAAGACAGTAGACTAAGGGTACTGTGGTATTGGTACCATAAAACATCCACTAGAAATGCAAGTTGTCCGAAATACAAGGGATATTCAATATGCAGTTAAGATCCAGTTAAAATCTGAGCAGATATAGAGTGTGATACGTACTTACGGACGGGCAGATGGGCATGCTCCTCTACATATGCCCTGATTCTGATACTCAAAAAAATAAAGACTTTCATAACTAAGTGGTTCTCTCATTACAAGTAAAAACGTAATTCTGAAATATGGATTGGTTACTCATCTAGATATTCATACATGGTATTCCAAACAGAAACCCAGTACCTTTGTATCTGTTTCTTGCAATGGGAGTGGCTGTACAATGTTTTCTATGTCACTTCCTGAGCACCCAACTGCCACATAGCTGTAAGAACCTTTAGTGTATGGGTCGCTGTGCCATTTCGATTGAAGAATCCTCTTTGGGGTAATTGATGGATTTCCTAAACAGTGGACAAAAGTGCTCGATTAGTGGACACCTTAATGGAAGTATTTAATACTTTACATACTTCTTGGTACTCTATAACCTATTCACAGTATTCCCTTATTATTTCTTTATGTGCCTTACACATCTTTTTTTTTTTAGGACAGTTAAATAATGAAAGCCTGTTGGCCTAACCATGAATAAACTTAATTTAAAAAGTACTGAATCATGAAATACCAACGGAGCACAAACAATGAATAATTAATTAACCACCTAGAAAATCAATGGATGAGATTATGCCTAAGTCATTCTGTTGCTCGATTAACAGATGTACTGTAATTAAACAGATTTAAAGGTGGAAAGCTATTCATCTCAATAAAGCCAATGTATTGGTCAAACTTCAAAATAATAATTCAAGGACCAATGCAAAAAAAAAATGAATCAGTAAGTTACCTGAAAATTTGCGAATGACCTCCGTCATGTAGTTTTTAACTTCTGTATCGGAAAGGGTCTCCATGTATTCAGATTCATGGCCTGCAATCCAGCCACAGAGAACATGACCATATCTAAGTGAGGACAAATTATATATATAAATAATACTGTTAATACTAAGATTTCTCACAAATGACAGGAAAAAGACACGTCAGTAATTTGCATGTTTCTGGTTAATACAATCTGTGCCAGAGTGCTTTCCTGTGCCTTTCCACATACTTGCCTTTCAGGTGGATGCAGGACTGTGAAACCAAAGATTTTCTTCATCCAGAACTGATTAACATCAGGCTTCACATCAGCTAGGGGAGTCTCATCCTCCCAAATTAGATTAATCACCTCACAGTCAGGCTCCCAGAAGGGCTCCTCAAACTCCAGAAATATTTTATTATTTGTCCCAAAGCCCATCCTTTGAATAGAGTGCACTTTACTAAGAGGTAGTGGAGGCTTTATAAGTGTCTCATAGTGCTCTTTGAGATAACCTAAAAAGACGGAAGAGCAAGAACAAGACAGCATATTATTAAGCCCTGTCAGTCATGTCTAGATGCTAATTTAACTAACAGAAATGATCCCACTTAGACAAAACACTTTCTAATAGTAAAACAGCTGCTGTCTTGGATGTATTGTAAGAAATATAGTTTAGAACTTTAGTTCGGGACGATGGACAATTCATCTAATTGAATCCAAATTGAATAATTACTGCAAGTATAAATAACCTGTTTACCCGTCCTTCCTTTCGCAACCCACCACCCGCCCCCATCTCCTACTTTAAAATCCTAAGTGTAGTTCTATGGGGGTCTCCTGCTTTGTCCAATGGCCAGGTAGGGGATAAAGTCATTGCTTTGCATACGTCATCAATAAGGTTTGTTTATCTATATAATGTAAGTGTCCTAAATCTCTTACCTAATGGAACAGTGACAATGACATGGTTTGCTGGGATAGTTTCTCCATTTTCACATTCCACTATCACAGGGAATGTCTGCTCTGGAGAGTTTGCACCTCTGAATGACCCGTTCCAGTGGACACATTTAACTGGGTTGTTGTACGATACAATGCCTTCTGGTAGTCCTTTCATCATGGCATCTATAAGACCTTCATAGCCCCTGGAAGAAAAGGATATGCCTTTTTGGAAAAGATTACTTTAGTGCCAAAGTGATAAAGGCACAAACCAAAAACTTGTCTACATGGCTTTCTTGTAAGTTTCACCTTCTTTTATTAAGTTTTTGAAGTTTTAGAACTTATGGAACTGCTTAAATGATTAATTAAACTAATTGAAAATTAGGTTGGAAGCTTTGGGAATCAAACCAATTCATCCCACTACAAAGGAGATTCTAGTATGGCACTTACCCAGGAAAAGTGCAATCAAGGCCAGGCAGTGTTTTGTACCCCCCAAAAGCTCCAAGTCCTACCAGATCCATACTATGAGTTCCACTGACACAGCACTCCAATTTCAGCATCATGGTCAGCAAGGCCAGTTTCAGTTTTTTGGTTTCTGCATCATCTTTCCATTCCACAACATGTTTAGCAATTTCCTTCTTTAGAAACTCCCCAACACTGGGGTAAGGCTCCTTTTCAGTTTGGAAAAACTCTCGACTTTTTTCCAAAAGATTCAAGAAAAGTTGACTCACAGGCTCTGTTAAGTCTGGTGTGAGTTTCTTTCCAGAACTCGAGTAAAAAGAAGATTGGAAAGAGGGGTGACCTCCTACATCAAGCGCCTGGTTTTCCTTTGACATGGCTTGGGCGTCCAGCAGCCCGTGCTCACAGGCCAGCTGAAACACAGGGTTTGCTTTTGATGGACCATGGATCCAATTGGCTCCGATCTCCACTATCACATTTCCTAATTAATAAATAAATTAATAACAGTAACCAAAAAAAAAAAAAAAAAAAAAAAAAGCAGCAAAAACATCACACACAATCGCAATAAAAGATTCCAGATGAATAGGTTGCAACACAGACAGAAATTACTCTGTAAACAGTTTGATCTGCTTTTAAAAATAAAAGCCTTGTTAACTTGAAGTGCTCTGTCACACATAGTCATGTTAGTCTTTTCCTAGTTGAATAGACTTTCTAAGAGCCAGATTCCTGAGGTTAGGCTGTGCTATGATGTTACTGTCACCTGCTGGATTCAGTAAGTATGTCCAATAAACAGGGGTTCACATAACTGGTATGCAGGTACACATGTGAACCAATAAAGAAAAATGCAGACTTCCATATGTTCCATATGTTCTTTAAGACGCAAAGGCGTACTGTCAATACATTTAACAGGAAAGCATTTTTCATAAAGGCAGCAAGGGTGCTCACGCTTGCAAGATGAGCCATACCTGCCTAACCGCTCGATTTTTCCCAAATACAGGGTCTCCGGGCTTTGTCAACGATCTCCAGGAGGGTTCCAATTTAACTACCATCCCTATCATTGGCTGCGTCAAGTTTTCATTAAAAAAATTGAGTGATAGGTGGAACCACTCCAGTTCATACATAAGATCAATAATTTTATTTTAATGGGCACTTGAAACAACCAATGATAGCAGGGATCTCTATTAAGCCGTCCATTCAGAGAAGCTAATGTATTCAACACCACTAACAAAGTGACAAAGTGTTTGGGTTTTTGCTTTTGAATCCTCAGGGTGACAATATGGCGGTAGGATATTGAAATAGAGAATGCATGATGATTTGTTAAAAATTGTAATAACCAGCAATCCAGACTCCTACTTAAACATTCAGAAACTATTGTTGTGATCTCTGACACTGCCATCTCAATTGTTTGAACTGTCGGAGGAGGGGGAGCTAGACAGCGACTTGGATGATGACTGCTCATTTTGGTGCGTACCAAACCATTTCTGCTGGTACTTACATGAGAAACTAATGATACAAGTTATGTGAACCCCTGTCTATAGACTATCATTTAGTAGAGGATAACAACCACTGGTTTAGATCATTGGCTTTCATCCCCGCTTATAAATCGGCAAATTGCTTATGTCTGAACTGTTTAACCACCATATCTGTGTTGTTACAAGCCATTGCTAAGTTGTGGCCTCAACTGCACTTTGTAATGATTGCTTTTGAGCTTGCCTGAAGTCATTGATATAATTTGCAAGCCTAGTTTGCACTAAGATCTTAAGATAAGGAGCCTTACAAATACCTCGTTTCCACGATTACTATTCCCATACCGTGTCAGCATGGTACTTAAACAGCACAGTAATGGAAGCATGCCAAGTTTTCTCCACAAAATATATAAATCTGTGTAGATAACAGAAATGACGCATAATGACACGTAACCATGGTAACACATGGTATCGAAGACGTGTCAAGATTGATATGTTGAATCGTTTTTCTGGGGGGTTTGTTTTTTAAGCAATGGTTTTAAATTTTTATAAACACTTATAGGAAAAAAAATCGTAAAAGACAACGTAAAGCCCGCTATAGAAGATTTATATTATTACTCAGAACAATATTAAGTTCCCTTTCAATTCGAAGATGACTACCAACCAATACTTTTGGGATATACCTGCCTTAGGTAGGTATTTGCTGGCATTTTTGTCGAAGCTGCCAATAGGCCGCTCCGTGGAATGATGTCCTCGGTCCCCCCTACCAAGGGAATAAGTAGACGTTCTGCGGAGCTCACTTCCTCTTTTGCCTCTCACCTACGATGAGGAACGCTTCTGTGTCACTAACCAGGGAATGTTTGTTTTTCTCGAAAACAGATCTTCTGAGTCGACTGCAGTTCCCTTGCATTCGTGCGGAGAGCTAGCTTGCTGCTCTCGTGGAATTAGTGGCTCCATTTTGAGTGTCTTTTTCCTTCTTCTTACAGTCTGCTTCGCTTGTGTTGGCTGTCTTGGCTGAGTGTGACTGCCTGTGCAGTATTGGTGTGTGCGTGTGTTGTCTTTCAGCCTACACCTTCAGGGACAACACTGTTCCTCCGCCGGGGCTCAGCTTGCCGCCCTGTAGTTGAGTGACTGTCGGATGTCGTTCGCGCAGTTTGGGCAAAAAAAAAAAAAAAATCTAAAATCTAATCAGCCATGTGTACATCCATCGGGTCTGCCCTGCTGTCAAGTAGACCTTGTCGACTGCCTCAGCCTGCCCACCTTGGTGCTTGGGCCTTCAAAAAAAAAAAAAAAAAAAAGTGTGTTCTCCCTTCTGCTCTCGCCCGCACCAGCTTCGGCCTATGTGTCTCCCCTTGTGCATGCTGCACGCTGAACGTGGCTGACTACAAGCAGTTGGCTATGCACAGCTGCATTAGCTGTCCCCGGTGCTTCGGTACCTCGGTGCACGCTCAGCCCTTGGTATATCGATGCCTTGGTGCACTTGGTGCACACGGTGCTCAGTGTACGCAGCACACACGGTACTTCGGTACCTAGGTGCATATAGCGCCTCAGTGCTCGGTGCATCCGGTGCGCATGACACTCTGTGTTTCGGTGCCTCGCTGTGAATAGCGCCTCAGTGCTAGGGACACACGGTGCACTTTGTGCACGTGGTGCTCGGTGCATTCGGCGCACATAGCACCTCGGTGCCTGGGACATGCGGTGAGTGCACTCAGTGCTTGGTGCGCACGGCGTTCGGTGCACAAAGCGCTTCAGTGCTCAGTGCACTCGCTGCAGACGGTGCTCAGTGCATGTGTTGTGCAAGGTACTCGGTGTGCATGGTAATCAGTGCACACGGTGCTGTGGTGCCTCAGCTCACATATCACCTCGGTGCACGGCTCTCTATTCACTTGTTGCACACTGCACTCGATGCACACCATACTCAGTGCACTCGGTACACACGATACTCGGTGCACATGATAATCAGTACACAAGGCATTCGGCACACATTGTGCACTTGGCTCACATGGTGCTTGATATGTGCTGTACCCTTGGTGCTTTGGTACCTTGGTACACGCAGTGCTTAGGCACCCCGTGCTTACACTAAGTGCAAGACGGTGTGTAGTGCCAGGGTCATACCCCAGCTGGAATGTCTTGGTTCCATGCCCTAGAGAATGGACGTACATTGTGTGCTTTGTGCTTGGGTGCCCAGCACGCCACTTCAGCCCTAGGGGATGAAACATTCTGCGACATCTGTGTAGCTTTCCAGCCCCAGGTGCTTCGCAGAAAACTTAACAGAGCCATGGGGATCGAATGTTCATCCCCTGCGACCGAGCCGTGTGAGGTCCTAGGAGCCCTGGTTCCCCTCATCCTCCAACTGTCCCAGAGCCCCCTGCAGGATATCCCCTGCGCGCAAGCTCAACCGCCACCCTCTCGCAGCCAGTCCCCGTCTCCACAGTCGGTGAAGTGAGTCAAACGATCGAGACAGGCGACAGACATCACGAACCTGAATGCACAAATGGCCCCGGTCCTGGAGCTGTTGCCTTCAAGGGCAAGCCCTGGGCCGGAGCCTGGCAATCCTGGTGGTTGCTCACAGACAGCTATGGCTGTCACAGGCGAGGGTCCCCGATGCGGATCCGCTGGGTGACCTGAGGCGCCGCCTGCAAGCCACCACGACAGCGGGCAATGGGACCCTTCCACGAGGAAGAGGGAACACAGGGCATGGTGCTCCCACGCAGCAGTGCTCCAAAAGACAATTCTAGGGCCGTCGCCCTCAGCAGCCGCCCCAGCATGCTCTGCCCCGGCCTCAGCAGGGGCCCTGAAGGTTTGCGGCCTCAGCCCCACCCCTTTATACAACATCAGCTGCAATACTGGTGCAAACGCACCTCAGACTCCTGGGTGCTCACCACCGCGCACACCGATTACGCACAGCAGTTCTGCGTGGGACCTCGTCCCTTTCGAGGGATCACGGTTACATCAGTGAATGACCCTCTCCAGGCTTTGGCACTAAGGCAAGAAATAGAGAAGCTGCTTCTCAAACAGGCCATCCGTCTCATAGAACACACCTCTCAAAAAAAAGGACAGCGACCTGAGAGTCCTCAATGGGTTCTTGAAGGAAAGAAGGTTCCAGATGGTCACACATCGCCACATCTTCCAATCTGTCTGGGCGGACGATTGGTTTACAAAAGTGGATTTGAAGAACGCGTACTTTCACTTTCCTTATTCGCTTCGCCTTTCAGAGGAGCGTATTCGAGTTTTCCGTGCTGCCTTTCAGCCTCTCCTTAGCCATCCGCACCTTTTCCAAGTGCATGGATGCAATCCTAGCATCCTTGCTACTGCAAGGGATCAGGGTGTTGAACTACCTGGACGACTGGTTGATCTGTTCCCAGTCGCATGAAGGAGCAGTGGTGACAGTCACAAACCATCTAGTGAGACTGGGTCTCACTCTCAACGGGGCCAAGAGTCAATTAATACCGGTGCAGTGTACGGTCTTCTTGGGTCTCCGGCTGGATTCCCTCACCATGCAAGCCTATCTGTCAGAGTAGAGGCTATTCAAAACTGTCTGGCCCTGTTTCAACAGGGGTCCACAGTGCAGCTACTGTTGTGTCAAAAACTATTGGGTCTAATGGCCACAGCCTCATTAGCTATAAAACTGGGGTTACTGCGTATGCGCCCTATTCAAGCGTGGCTCAATGCCTTTCGCCTACACCCCAAGCAAGACAGACACTGTCGGCTGATGCTGTCTAGCTCATGCTGGGAAGTCCTACGCTGGTGGAGACAAACCCCTCTCCCACCTACATGAAGGTGTAGTGATGGGGGGAAATACACAGCTGTCAAGTGGTGACGACATACGCATCCAACCTGGGTTGGAGTGCGGTCTGGGCAGGCAGAGGAGTCAGCGGGTCCTGGACGGGCCACTGGACATCCCTGCACATAAATATGCTGGAGCTCCGAGCGGTGCAGCACAGAAGAAAATCTCTCACTGCCATATTTGCAATATTCCTTATTTTAAATTGATGTCTTCTTGTCTAAATGATACAGCAAAGGTTATTGGCTACACCAACATAGGAAATACGTAGCTTGTGTCGTATTTTTAGAACACGTACCAATTAAAATTGGTACAAGTGGTAATTTCTGTGCTGTTATTGGTCCAAATGAGTACAGGTAGCGAATATTTGAAAAGTGTACTACACAATGCGTTTTTTACCCAGATGTACTTCCATAGCAGAGTGTTTTGAACATACGCTGAAAACACTCCCCGTAGTGGAGTGTGTGAGTGCACTTCTTTTAGTGCTAGTACGGTAGGTTAGCGCGTTGCTAGGATACACACTTCAGGTCTGCATTCACGTTGGACAAGCCAAATCAGAAGTAGGCCTGGGGCCCGTTTCATAAAAGCGATTTGCGAGGAATCGCAGTAGCAGACACATCGCAGGTTGCAAAATGCACTTCATAAAACTTTCGCAGGGCTGTGATGTAGCAGGTTTTCCCCTGAAACCTGCGAGTGCTAGAGGGCAGCCGCAAGTACTACTTTTCATTGCAAATAGTTTTAGTAGATGACAAGATGGCCCTCATACTACTAGCTTGCCGTTGCTATGGCAGAGAAATAAGAAGGGAAATAGTATTTAGGGACCGGGCAAATCCTCTTGATGCATATACTGATGTAGAATTAATATCCAAGTATCGATTGCCAAAAGCGGAAATAATGAATATATGCGGTTTATTGGACAATGAACTAAGAAACCAAACACATAGAAATATGTCACTACCTGTATCACTGCAAGTCTTGACTGCTAAGATTATATGCAAGCGGTCGTGTTACAAGAAGTAATTGGTCGACTGTCATGGTTTAAGTAAGGCTACTGGGCAGCAGTGTGGAGTAGTGGTTAGGGCTCTGGACTCTTGACTGGAGGGTTGTGGGTTCAATCCCCAGTAGGGGACACTGCTGTTGTACCCTTGAGCAAGGTACTTTACCTAGATTGCTCCAGTAAACACCCAACTGTATAAATGGGTAATTGTATGTAATGTGAAATAATGTATAATGTGATATCTTGTAACAATTGTAAGTCGCTCTGGATAAGGGCGTCTGCTAAGAAATAAATAATAATAATAATAATACTGTTTCTAGATGTGTATTTAAAGTCTCTAAAGCTTTGTGTAATCACATTGTGCAAAGTGTGCAAATGTTTAGTTATTCTTCACAGCGCAATTTAAAATGCCAACAATAAGAATAGTATGCTATTGTTTAGAAAAAGAAAAAAAGACATAGACAAGACTGAGGTTGTTATGTTGTCTATTGTGTAAATATCTGTTAACAGTAATGAACAACCATTGTTCAGATAAAATTACTTCTGTTAAATATAATATTATTATTATTATTATTATTATTATTATTATTATTGGGACATCTGATGCGGACGCACGCATATTCTTTTCAGTTGTTAAAACCTCAAGTCCATTGTTTTTCTTTTTTTTTTGTAATCGGAAGTGTTCAAATTTGAATACAAGTTGTGTCTTTTTGTTTAACTATTATGCACAACAATGTTTTTAATTATTGGATCCTCTTAAATAAAAAAACGGATGTTTTTTTCTTTATTTTGAAAAACAAAACGTCAATGCATCGATTATCGATAATAAATGTCTATACGGTAATTGACTATGAAATTATGCTGCCGATTGCACCACTACTGTACAGATAAATCGCTGTTTTTTAGCTGCTGCAAATCTGTAACTTTCCCTCTGTCTCTCTTCCATTTCAATATTAGCCTTGTGAATGGCCAAAATGCTTCTCTTTTTTGGTGGTTTACTGGCATTTTTGTATGTTTCGTTACCCGTTTTCGTGGGCAGGTTCTGCACTGAATCTGCGCAGAATGGTCTCCGTGGAGGCACCCATTGGTCAGATGCTGCACAGAATCTGCACAGAATGATCTCGTAAACGCATCCTTGTTGGCCTATAGAGTAGGAGAAATACTAAACAAATCCTAAGAATAAATGTAAACGTATTATTTAAACATCTTTATATGGTATTGAACAATTAAGCATACGGCAATACACTGAACCTGCTATGCTAGTTCCAAGCTTAATCGCTTGCTACACAAACACATCCACCGGCGGTATCATACACAGTATCAAATACGAATCCAACCCAAGCGATTTTCATTTGAGCAATGTTAAGTTTCAAACGTAGCCATTTTAATTAAAAACAATCATTTACATGTAAATATAACAATAATTGAATTTGGTTAGCACTTTCTTGTCCTCGGGGTTTCCTTCAAAGACAAAAAAAAAAAAAAACAACTCACCGAATGTAGTCGTTTTAATCCTTCCGCCACTTCTTCCAGTAGCTTCGATTATTTTAATGTTTTTAAAACCGTCTTTGGTGAGTTTTTGGGCAGCTCCTATACCTGCTATACCACATCCAATAATCACAATATGTGAATCTATGCCCTGGATTTTAGCCATGACAACTGACTCAGGAGCTGCTTTTCTGATCTGCAGTTCTGTATTTACCTACACACTCAGGGCCAAAGATCAGCCACGGGTTAAGCATACGTGCTCACGTTCAGGCTGTGGGCTGTGCCAAATTATTTTTCTGTGCTAGGTCAAAGCGCTTTTTTTTTTTTGTAAAGCGTAGGCGTATAATGTTTAATAAAAATATGTATATAGTTAAAACATGAAGTATACACACCAGAGGAACGCGCTTGTCTTTTTATTTATATAGTTGATTTATTTTATTAATATGAAGGCCTATCTGTAATAAAAACGAAATAAACTATGTTTATTCCAGTTTGCTATTCATTTTCCAGCTTGTTATTCGTTTCTACAGCTTGCTATTATATTTTTTCTTCTGCTTTTTTGCAAATAAAAAACAAGATTGTAGTTTTTCCGCGTTTTTTTCAATTTTCGAACTGTAGATGAAAAAACGAAAAAAACAATATTTTCAGTTTTCCAATTTCTGAAAATGGTAATTATATATATATTTGGGGGGGGGGGGGGGGGTGAGCTGAGCTGATATCTATAAAGCGCACGGTAAAAAAATATATATATACTTTGAGGAAATGATGAGCGGCTCACCTCTTACTAACTCCAGTCTATCTCACCTGGAAACTTGCCTGTCACTGAGGCTGCAGACCGTGCAAGCCCCCTGATCTATGGAGCGCCATTTGTGCCAAAACTATCCAGCCGTTAGTTTGTCAATGTGTCAATGTGTTTGTCAATGTGTTTGTCAATTCGTGAAGTGGTCAATTTGTCCAGCAATTAGTCCATACATTTGTCAGTTCATACAGTAATTCATAAACGAATGAATGAATGAATTAATTAATTAATTGATTGGAAATGTGCATGTCCGTACAGCCTTTTGTATTAATGAATTGACAAATAATTCACGAATTATTAGATTAATTAATAAATACATTTATGAATTACTGTATGAATTGACAAATTTACGGACGAATTGCTGGACAAATTGACCAATTCACGAATTGACAAACAAACTGACAAACTAACGGCTGGATAGTTTTGGCACAAATGGCACTCCATACTGATCAGTCACTGGCAGTTCATACTGCTTTTTCCACACTAGACAGCCAATGGGAAGGCTCCCTGTCTGCTTGGAGGAATCACAAGCTTTCCTATTGGCTGAATGCAAAGGATTTGCGGGCACCAGTAAACTAGTCACTATCTGCAGCCCCCAATCACAAAAAAAGTAGAGACACATCTAGGTAATAATATAAAAACATATATAATATGTTATCCTTGATCTAGGGGAGGCTTTTCAGGTTTGCAACAGCCCACATCACCATGGAATGTAGTTCCGCCCGGGGTACACTGCCTACTTCCTGACCGTCTTGCTATTAGTGTTTCCAGCTTTCTATTAATTACTGTGGCTCCTTTTGCGACACTGCAGGGAATAGCTAACCGAATAGGTTACTGGCTTTTCTGACCTATTTCCAGAGGAGCTAGAACCACCAAACTTGGCATGTGAGATGTACTCGACGTCACCTACAATTCGGTACCATTCATATCGCTGTGCCACCTATAGGGGCTCTGTGGCGAATAGCTAACCGAATAGCTAACTGGCTTTTCTATTAGAATGCGAAAGTAATGACTATTACTTAAAAGTTGTTACATTAAAATCCACTGTCAAATCATTAAATACAAGCACCTCTATGCTGTATTTTTTAATTCTTATATCAGAATAATGTGCCAGAGCCCTGGGGGAGGAGGATATTGCAACAGTAACACAGGGACCCAATTACCACATGCATTACACACACGCAAGTACAATGTGGGACAGTTACTTTGTTAAACTCCTTGACAATTTTAAATACCTCTATTAAGTCGCTTCTGGCTCTCCTTCTTTCTAGGCTGTACAGATTCAACTCTTTCAGTCTATCTTCACAAAATTCTAGGTGTGGTCGTACCAGTGCATTGTATAATTTTAATTTAACTTCTCTAGATTTGAATTCAACTGTCTTGAATATATAACCTAACATTCTGTTTGCCTTTTTTATAGCTTCTCCGCACTGTCTAGTTGGCTTAAGAGATTCATCCACTACTACCCCCAAGTACTTTTCATACATTATTATTATTATTAGTTTATTTAGCAGACGCCTTTATCCAAGGCGACTTACAGAGACTAGGGTGTGTGAACTATGCATCAGCTGCAGTCACTTACAATTACGTCTCACCTGAAAGACTGAGCACAAGGAGGTGAAGTGACTTGCTCAGGGTCACACAATGAGTCAGTGGCTGAGGTGGGATTTGAACCAGGGACCTCCTGGTTACAAGCCCGTTTCATAGCCTCCTCTATTTCATTACTATTCATGCTGTACTTGCCTCTAATGTTTTTGCTCCCTATGTGCAAGACATTGCATTTATTCACATTAAATTTCATCTGCCATGTGTCAGCCCAATCTTGAATCTTGTTTAAATCTCTTTGTATTATTAAAGTTGCTGATTGGGAGTTGGCTACCGCTCCCAGTTTTGTGTCGTCTGCAAATTTGCAGTTTACTGATTATGTTTTGGTCCAAGTCATTTATACAGATGAAGAATAGCAATGGTCTCAATATTTATTCCTGTGGTACCCCACTTGTTACATTACTCCAGTTTGATGTCTGGCCTCTAATTATAACTCTCTGCTTCCTATCTTGTAACCAGTTATGAATCCATGCTTGGTTGTCTTTAGTCACTAAATTACCACTGCTGTCACGTAAACTGACTTCCTCTTTCAGTTTCCTTTTAGCATTAACATATTGAAAAAACCCTTTTGGGTTAAGTTTACTATCTGACACCACTTGTCTCTCTAATTTCCCTTTTCACTCTCCTTGTCTGCTTTTTAAGGTCTCTACATGCCTCTCTGTATTCTATCATATTATGGTCACTTATTTCTAGTGGTTCTATTACCTGTAAATTGTGTATCCTTGCTTCATTGTTTGTTAATACCAAATCTAGACATGAATTGTATCTAGTCAGGGCATTCACCATTTGTGATAACAAGCAATCTTACAATAACTCTATACAGCAAATTTGCCAGTGTTGGATTAACTCTAATAGAGTTGAAATCAACACTTTCGCAGTGAACATATGGTCCCAATCTGTACAGATAGCGTGTAAAACGTTAATTCTATTGGAGTTGAATAGAATTAACTCTATTAGAGTGTTGTCGCAATTTATATTACTGCACCTATGCTATAAATATATACATTCCTTTAAAAACATAGCATGGGCACATATTAAATGTTCTTATAAAAAGTTTTATAGGCCTAATAATCAATAACCAGTCAAAGTATTGAAAATATTGTTTTATTTAATAATCCAACAGGTTACATTTGCCTCTTTTTGAGCTCCAAGCATTGACAAAACAAAATCATACAGAACCATATAATTAGGATGCCATTATGCAAAGGGTTTCCTTTCACAAACCAATAACACCAATACAAATCATTGCAGATATGTTTAGATCACCTGGGAATCTACCTGGTTATACATATTATTAAAACACAATATTTAAACTGTCAAATGGCCTGCAGTGTTTAAAATTACCCAGCACAAATACAGACAATTTCTCAATCCTAAAAGCATTTTAGCCATCATACAGGGCCCTATTCTGACTCGATTTACATGCCACAAGTGTTCATTTTCCCCATACATGGTTAATCTACAATGCATAAATACTTATGCAGCACAAGTTAAGTCAGAATAGGTCCCATAAAGAAATGCTCACAATATCAAGTTACTGAAAAGGCTTGTTCCTTTGATAACACAAATCAAACATGCGTTTTCATATGCTCAGATTATATGGCAATATGGGACTATAATACCTAATGTCATCTGATCCATATGAAAACTGTCTATCAAATGGCTTGTAGTATACAAGATCATTCACCTCAAATACATAGTGTGTCTGCTGTTTTCTCCTCCATCCTAAAAGCATTGAAGTGCTCATGAAAATAAAGTCACAATATCGCTGGTTACTAAATAGGCTTGTTCCTCTTTAAATATGATATTATTGATTTTTTTTTAAGCTAGCATCTCAAAGCTAGTGCCACACAACCAAGCCTTTGTGATACTCTGTTCCATAACACTTCATCCACTTTGTTGTGAAAATATAAGAATACTTACATTACATTTTTCAACAAGAACTAAACATCCCTGCATTCCACTTAGTAATTCAGACCAAATTCAAATCTATGAAAGCTGAAATGTTCCCATTGGTATACTACATAAGCCTGATGTTTCTTTACCAATGTTTTTGAAATTCTTGACTTAAAAAAATTGTTTGGCTTTAAATCTCATACACCACCTATGTAGCAATGGTCCGATCTTCCGAATGCACTGTGGATAGTGAATAACAATATGATGTTTGGGTAGTAAGTTCCTATCTTTTAACATGTTGTGATGATGACAAATCAAATGCTTTAAATAAGTCATACCATCGGTTATAATTGGGGAGAAAACAATATCAACAAAAAATCGGTAGAAGTAGCTGCAGTAGGTTCCAATATTTGTAATTTTGTTCAACAAGATCTCCAAACATTAGAGGAACATTGCGTAGCGAGCACCAAGTTTGAATAGCATTCAAGACCAAATCTTCGCTGTCATCATCCATTTTTAATCCACTAGATTAAAAATGTGAAAAACAAGAGAACATCCTAACTGGCCACATTTCAGATGCAATAATTTTCCAGGAAATAAACCATGTTTTAATTGTATATGTTTGCTATGGGAATTGCTACTTTTGTGGTATGATTTACAAACAAAACAAATCAATATTTTTGGTCTCATAGGCAGAATATCTTTTCAAAATTTCTCTATTCTGATTTTTCTGGTGTTTAACAATCTTGCTCCAAGTTCTCCAACTCTTGGGTTTTCGTTTGCATTTCCAACATCCGTGTTGTAGATGGTAGTTTGGATGAAAGTGTACAGACAAGATACATTCATTACAGTGTGCTTTGAACAGTTCATCAAAAGCGCCAACTGAACTTCGAGCCTTACATGGAATGGCTTTCTTGTTGATGACTATGAAGCATTTGTGGATGGTGTTTTTTCATGTGCCCACATCAGACAGCAAGCATGGCTGATCACAGCCCTCAGTGTTTTCAAGATGTTTTTCCAAACTGGTCTCCACCTACAACATTAAAAAGGGAAGAAATACTGACATTGTATTCAATATATCCCTAAAATCTGGCCCTAAAATAATGAACATAAAAGATCAGAACAGCAAGTAATAAAGCAGCAAGTCAACAGTTTACAGTGCCTTTCATATTTTACACCATATTTACAAGCTGTACTTATAAATCACCTACATGTTTGGGGTGCTCCTTTTAAAAATACCCAACTGAAATAAGGACACATTACAGAGAAAAGGTTTCATATTTCACTGCACTTTAATCTTTAACAATCTCCTGTTGAGAGGAGCATCATTATAGGGATCATCCTCTATCATACAAAACACAATACAGCAGCTTTTAGTAACTTTTTTGAAGCTCACCAGATAGTCAGTAGCTTGGTTGGCACTAATTTTTGCAGACTAAATTTGGCTCCTTGATGTTGGCAACAGCATCAGTATTGATGACATATCATTGTCCCACCCTGACAAAGAAGGGTGAAAAGCCTCAAATACACACATAATAAAACCTTTGGAAGAAACTTCCAAATGTCGCCTTGATTAAAATCTTGACCCAGTATGCACAACTTGTGCACTGACCAGACAGCATGACAAAATCCTGTTCAATCTGAAATTAAAGAATCATAATACATTTAACTGAACAGAAATTCAGCTAGCTTACCTACTGTATAAAAAGGTAAAGAGAGAAAAGGATCAAATGTAATTTGCAAATGTAAAACTTATTGTAAGACTGCATTTAATTCACTGTTACATGTATTTGTAAATGCAAGTAAAATTATAAGTCTAAAAAGAAAAATAAGTTAAAATACACTTTTGAGTTAAGTGTGCATACCAGGACTTGTGTGTCCAGAAACAGTGGGAACACCTCTATGACTCCAAGACACTTCTGGATCATGAAATTTGAAGGTAATCAGATGTTGCTCTCATTTATTGCTGTATCATTTGTGTGTCGGATGAATGTTTCAGAAATGGCTTCTCTGCACCGCTCCCCAGTCAGCTGCTCCTCATTCAGATATATTTCTCGCTGTACTCTTGGCCCATCTTTATAATCAGTGCTGGCTTTCCTGGGTTGCCACCACAGAATTGCGCTGAATTGTTTTAATTCTCCAGGCTAGATATCCTGATCCGCTATCTGCATCATAGTAACGATCCTAAGAAATTAAAAGAAGATGTCTGTTTTAATTCTGACACCAAAATAAGATCTGACAAATTCTTAACAATAAAAAAGTATGTCAATTTACAAAATGTCAGTTTAAGTATATTAGCTTTACTTGACCATTTTAAAAAAATTACTTTTATCAGAGAGAGCAAAAGCAACTTTTACAATATCTTACTTACATATCCATTTTTTGAATATGGCTCCAAGTACGGGAACAAAGTCACAATTCCTAAAGCAACATGATCTGTACATCTAGTGGTGGAATGCTCCTGTTAAAGAATATATAAATGATGAGACATCATACAAAAAGTAACCCCATGTGGATATAAGACATGAAATATTAATGTATTTAATAGAATACACTGTGTATATTATGGAACATTAACAATTGATCTAACTTTGTTTACTATTTTGGAAGCTGAATTATCCATATACTTCTGTCATATCTGCCTCTGGGTGCTGGCTAATAAAGTCTTGTTTTTTGCATATTCATCCATGACTGTCAGCACCTGGTTTACACTGAAGTATGCAACTAATCACCTGAAAAAATAAAGTATAAATGCAAAATTAACATTAAAAATTAACATTTTAAACCCTGAATCACAGAAAAAGTGGCAAGCACACATGCTGTTAGCATAGTTCTATCAAGAATCCAGTGTGTCCTAAATTTCTTACATTTTAAATTCTATTTGTTTTTTATTTAGTACATTTAGTTAAACTGAATGTATTCTGCCACAAAGCCAGTTTCTAAGTGGTGTTAAGCCTACTTGTTTTGCATGTTCAGTGCCACAGGCTTTTATCTATGAGCCTAATTTTCTTAGATGATGTTAAGCCTTCGTTTTCCTCCAAAATGAGTGGCATCCGAGTCATCAGATGCAGCAGATGAAAATGAAGAATCTAAAAATGGAGCACTGACTGCAAATTGTGACTAAAAAGTTAAAACATGCGATTACTATTTTAATGCAAGAGTGTAACTTTATTAAGTATGGCAATACAAAAAATATTTGGTTAAGATATTCTGCACTTCCAATTAAACATTTTAGAGATTTCTACTCTATTACTTACCATCAGATTCTCATTCTGAATTTGACTGACCCATCAAGTAGTATGACTTTTGTGGACAAAGGTAGACTTAAATATAGGCATTTCAGTTTATGAACAATTTGGTTGCACTTTGTTGTTTGCTGTGCAGTTTGTAGTGTAGCTCCCCCTGGCTCTATTGTTTCTGCCCCACCTATGTAATATACAGATTCCATGAATGTGACAGATAAGAATGGGCAAGTTTTTAGTCATTGCTATCTTTCATGTAATTGAAGCTCATTCTTTAAGTTGTATATTATTATTATTATTATTATTATTATTATTATTATTATTATTATTATTATTATTATTATTATTATGTATTTATTTATTTGCTTAGCTGGCCAAATAGATATGGTATAACATAATTATTCATAACATTTATTTGCACAAGCTTTTTTGTTCTGTTGTATGCAGACAGGTTTCAAAGTGCTTGCCTCCCTGAGGCTTCACGCGACTCAACAAACCTAACCGTGATGTCATAGGCTGCCAAATAAGGAAGATCCACGCAGTAGTGACAACTGGATGCGTAAATAACAAACACAGCGGATGAAAAAAAATTAAAACAAAGACCGAATAACTAGCTCGTTATTTTGACATTTAAATTTAATTATAATTTTGACATTCAATTATAGAGGAATTTAAAGAAAAGGATATTGTGATTTTTACAGATTCTCTAAATTCGATACAGGCATTAGAATTTGAAACAGTGGCGGCGAACTGAACTAAGCTGCACTTAATGCTAATGTACACACATTATATACAAATGATATGCTAAACAGTATCGTGTATCCCACAATGCTAATCGATCATGGCAGAGCCCATGGAGGAGCAGCGAGCTAGCGCGGTATTCTTGAAAGCCTTCTTAAGACAAAACGTAAGAAAGTTTTAAGAAAATAGTTAAGATCTTCCTAAGATTGTTCTTAAGTTCAATTCTTCAATTTTTCTTCTGTCGTCCAAAATTTCTTCTTAAGAACGTCTTAAATATTGTCTTTAAAAAAAGAATCCTGAGTAATATAGGCCTAAGGCAAACTGAATTTAAAATACATGTATTGTGATATAGCTAAACACACATTAGATTTTAATTTATGTATTTATGTATTTATTTATTTATACCAGTATATGTATTATAGTGTATTAATATCCCCATCTTAATTACATTACCAGTTCTATTATAGAGATCAGAATCTCTTAAAAACTGGAGCTATAATTACAAAAATTATCACTATCCACTGAATAGTACTAAAATAGTACATGCATGCCCAGTCATCTATTTGTAACACATTGGGAGCAAATCCTTTTCCATACACAATTACACAAATTTCCAGAAAAGGCCTGCTGTGGTTAAAAACTGTAGATCAGGGATTTAAAATCCTGGTCTGTCTTGGTTTTTGTTCCAACTGTACCCTAAATTACTTAATTGGTACAGTTGGAACAAAAACCAAGAACTGGACACCAGCCCTCCAGGACCACGATTGGAGACCCCCTTGCTGTGTAGACAGATAGACTATATTATCCTTGCTTTGCCCGCTCTAGATGGCACTGTAAATTTTATCTGAACAGTTTCAACTATAACAAACATTCTCTTTCAAGGTTTGGCATTGTATTTATTTATTTTTGAATTTGTCTTAATCCTCACAGGGATTACACCCAATCTATCGTCGTTGCTAAATCATAATAATCGCATTAGGATTCTGAGAAGGGACGTTTCCTGTTGGATTTTGAGTATCCTCCTTCAAACAAGAGGCTGATTTGTAATATACTAATTTGACTACATTATGGCTTTATATATCTGTCCAGGCTTTCACCGTTTTATATCATGGGCACACCTGCAATTTTAGATGGGAGTTACAACTTCTTTTGTAGAAAACATAATTTGGTGCATATACAGTACACTGGCCTGTATAGTCATGATTGTTTACAGTATGTGAATAAACGATTACACAAATAGATACTAGAATATCATTGTGTGCACTCATATTACATATTAAAAGCGTCTTACAAAAATCACTGAAAACGAAAAGCATACCTCTAAATTAGATGTAAGTGTACTTAAATACATATATATATATATATATATATATATACAGACGTGCTCAAATTTGTTGGTACCCCTCCACAAAAAACGAAGAATGCACAATTTTCTCTGAAATAACTTGAAACTGACAAAAGTAATTGGCATCCACCATTGCTTATTCCATATTTAATAGAAATCAGACTTTGCTTTTGATTTTTTATTCAACATAATATTGTAAATAATAAAACAAATGAGACCTGCACCTGTTAACAGGTAGTTTGGCCCACTCTTCCTGAGCAAACTGCTCCAGCTGTCTCAGGTTTGATGGGTGCCTTCTCCAGACTGCAAGTTTCAGCTCTTTCCATAGATGTTCAATAGGATTCAGATCAGGACTCATAGAAGGCCACTTCAGAATAGTCAAATGTTTTGTTCTTATCCATTCTTGGGTGCTTTTAGCTGTGTGTTTTGGGTCATTATCCTGTTGGAGGACCCATGACCTGCGACTGAGACAGAGCTTTCTGACACTGGGCAGTATGTTTCGCTCCAGAATGCCTTGATAGTCTTGAGATTTCATTGTGCCCTGCACAGATTCAAGGCACCCTGTGCCAGACGCAGCAAAGCAGCCCCAAAACATAACTGAGCCTCCTCCATGTTTCACTGTAAGTATGGTGTTCTTTTCTTTGAAAGCTTCATTTTTTCGTCTGTGAAGCTGATGTGACTTGCCAAATAGCTCCAGTTTTGACTCATCTGTCCAAAGGACATTCTCCCAGAAGGATAGTGGCTTGCCAATATGCATTTTAGCAAATTCCAGTCTGGCTTTTTTATGTTTTTCTGTCAAAAGTAGAGTCCTCCTGGGTCTTCTTCCATGGAGCCCACTTTCGCTCAAAAAGCGACAGATTATTATTATTATTATTTATTTCTTAGCAGACGCCCTTATCCAGGGCGACTTACAATCGTTACAAGATATCACATTATTTTTACATGCAATTCCCCATTTGTACAGTTGGGTTTTTACTGGAGCAATCTAGGTAAAGTACCTTGCTCAAGGGTACAGCAGCAGAGTCCCCCAACTGGGATTGAACCCACGACCCTCCGGTCAAGAGTCCAGAGCCCTAACCACTACTCCACACTGCTGCGATCAGAAACTGATGTACCTTCACCTTGGAGTTCAGCTTGTATCTCTTTGGCAGTTATCCTTGGTTCTTTTTCTACCATTCGCAGTATCCTTCTGTTCAATCTGGGGTCGATTTTCCTCTTGCGGCCGCGCCCAGGGAGGTTGGCTACAGTTCCATGGACCTTAAACTTCTTAATAATATTTGCAACTGTTGTCACAGGAACATCAAGCTGCTTGGAGATGGTCTTGTAGCCTTTACCTTTACCATGCTTGTCTATTATTTTCTTTCTGATCTCCTCAGACAACTCTCTCCTTTGCTTTCTCTGGTCCATGTTCAGTGTGGTGCACACAATGATACCAAACAGCACAGTGACTACTTTTCTCCATTTAAATAGGCTGAATGACTGATTACAAGATTGGAGACATGTGTGATACTAATTAAAGAAACTAATTAGTTTGAAATATCACTATAATCCAATTATTTATTATCTTTTCTAAGGGGTACCAACAAATGTGTCCAGGCCGTTTTAGAATATCTTTGTAGAATAAGCAATAATTCATCTCTTTTCACAGCTTCTTTGCTTTAGTCTATGACATACCAAAGGCATGCAAGTATACATGATAAAATAGCTTTTAATTTCATCACTTTTCAGGAGGAATGAAGCATATATATATAAACACAACACAATTTTTCATGAGCTACAAATTCATACAAAATCATTACATTGATATCAATGTTAAATATTTTTATGTTCCAAATGATGTAACTCTTCAGATCAGTTTGCACATTCCCAGGTATACGAGTACAGAATTAAAACCCATGACAACATGAACACATGTATTGTACTATACAAAAAATAACAATGAACTCTAAGTATAACTGCAATAAACAATTGAAGTATATATTTTTAGAATCAATGGATTTACACATAACAAAATGCCAAGGACCAAGTTGCTCTCAAGCTCTGTCTTACTTCCTACTGTTTGTCTGGGAAAGGAAATAATACTTATTCACATCATTTCTCTTTTGTCTGGAAGTCACGTTCGATCACAGTGAAAGGCAGGGTCATCACTCCCTTTACTCCTTAAAGAAAGGCAGTGAACCATTTCATGGCAACAGGAGTTAAGGTCATACAACTTAATTGTTAAATTTGGCAGCGTATGAAACAAAACAGTAATAAGAATTCAAAGAAAGACAATCGTACTGCTGGAGTTATTATTATTATTATTATTGTGCTGATTTTTCAGATTGTGTGAATTTCTGGAAAGCAGCAAGACAAATTTAGAAATAACACTGTTTAGGAATTCCATATACAGAGATGCCAAGGTCAAAATATCCAAATGAGTGAGATAATGCATTGTCATTTCATGACTTTTAGAAGTTACTCTGCTACAACTGACACTAAAAAAGTACCTAAAATGAGAGAGTCACTCCAAATGAGTGAGGCTTGTTATGTCTGCATATATACAGATGATGTTTTTGGATACATGTGTCTGTAAGCATTTATTTATTTCTGTTAAAATTGTCCCTTATGTCCCCTCACATTGTTTGCCAAAATTGCCCCTGTTGTAGGGCGAAAGTCCTAAATGTAAATTGTATGTTTGTGTGTGTTGGGAATATAGGGTTGACAGGGTGGGGATTAAAATCCTCCCTTCCATAAATATCTGAGAATATGGCTGGAGAGTTAATTGAATGATTAATGGTTCCAGTCAGAGTAACATTTACATTTAGGGCTTTTGCCCTGCCACCAATAGAAAGCTTGGACACACATTTGCATAGAGGGTCATATTCACAAAACATTTACCACTGGGAGTTGTTTTTGTAAAATGAAACACAAACTGCTAACAAGGACATGTATTGGTAGAGGAGGTAAAATAACCTCCCAGGTTATTTATTTGATGCCATTTAACATCAACATTTGGTTTCTTTTATAGAAAGGTGGTAAACAAATTTTGAATATGGCAAGGATTGTGGTGTAACTATTTTTACTGTATATTCGGCAAAATGTTTTCCATAGATCTAATCTGACATAATTTTATATAGCATTTTCATTCATCTTTCTATGTGGAATGTCCTAAACTACCTTAAGAGAGATGAAGATAAAGATGCATGTTAGCCAACGTGTTAAAATTCCTTTAAACACATGTGTATAGATTGAAGGCCAGATACTTCATTCCACCCAAAACATCTGTAGCAGTTCATCACCACTGACTGCGGGTGAAGGTTGTGTTGGTTTGTGTGTATATCTTCCTGTCCATCCCACATTAAATATATGCCGAACAGGATTTACTTCCCAGGACTTTAATTCCTTCAGTGACTGGGTCTTAGTGCATGCCTTGTTGTATACATCTGGCTTTATGGAGTGTCACAGTGCTGTAACCCACACCCCAGACCAGAACAACCTGTGTGGTCTCCTCAATGTCATTTTATAATCCACCTCCTCCCTCGACTCCCTCTGTCCCCTCACCTCCCGACCTGCTCTGGCCTGGTTCTCCTCCTAACTCTTCGGCCACACCTGCCAAGTAACCTGGCGTGGCTCAACCTCCACACCTCACCATCTCTCAACAGGAGTCCCCGAAGGATAAGTCTTGGGTCCACTCCTGTTCTCTCTCTACACCCGCTCCCTGGGCCCCCTCATCGCATCCTATGGTTTCTCATACCATTTCTATGCTGATGATGCTCAGATCTTCCTCTCCTTCCCCCCTCTGACCCTAACATCCCCTTCCGTATCTTTCTGCTATCTCCTCCTGGATGCACTCGCATCACCTCAAACTCAACCTCTCTAAATCTGACCTCCTTTTCTTCCCCTTCCTCTAATCTCACTATCTCCATTCCTCTGGAATCTACCACGCTCTCTCCTTCTCCTCAGCCAAGAACCTCGGAGTAACCCTGGATTCCTGCTTCTCCTACTCCCAGCACATCTCCACTCTAAACGCACCTGCCATTTCTTCCTAAGCAACATACGAAGAATCTGTCCCTTCATCACCAACTACTCTGCAACTCCTCGTCCAGGCCCTGGTACTCTCCTGCCTAGACTACTGCAACTCCTTCCTGGCCGGCCTCCCTGTGTCCGCTCCAGCTCACCCAGAACTCCGCTGCTCGCCTGGTGTTCTCTCTGCCTCGCTTCTCCCACACTACTCCACTGCTCCGCTCACTCCACTGGCTCCCGATCACTGCTCGCATCCAGTTAAAGACTCTTGTACTCACCTACTGATGCCTTGACCAGACTGCACCCAGCTACCTCCAGACCCTCATCTCTCCCTACACCCCCACCCGACCTCTCCGCTCCACCTACACTAGAAGACTGGCTGTACCTCCTCTTCGCTCCCCTGCCTCCAGAGCCCACTCCTTCCCCACCCTCGCCCTGCAGTGGTGGAACAACCTTTCTATGGATGTCAGGACTGCCCAGTTCCTGACCATCTTCCAGCACCTCCTCAAGACATACTTCTTCAGACAACACCTGTAAAATTCAACTCTTCTCTTCTGGACAATATAGGACTCTGCCTTTAATGCACTTTAACTTGCACTTACCTTCGCCCTATTTTACTGTATTTAATCCTGCACTTAACCCAATCTGTAGTATTTTGTATTTCACTTGCACTCGTATCTAACCCTGATGTATCTATCAACACTGTTATCTGCTCTTGAACTTCCCTGATATCAAGTCTACTGTGTTTTGTATTTGCTCTTTTATTACAACTGAAATCATTGTATTTTGTATCATGCTCTTAATTGTACTGTAATTCTTGATATGTACTTTTTGTATAACTGTAAGTCACCCTGGGTAAGGGCGTCTGCTAAGAAATAAATAATAATAATAATAATACCCAGTGCTGCTATACCTGTCCAGAGCCATCAGGATCGCGGTGATCTGATTCATGCATTCAAAATTCTAAAAGGTATTGACAATGTCGACCCAGTCTTTTTCGACCTGAAAAAAGAAACAAGGACCAGGTGTCACAGATGGAGATTAGAGAACAGAAAATAAGTGGCACTTTTTTACATAGAGAATTGTGAAGGTCTGGAACCAACTCCCCAGTAATGCTGTTGAAGCTGACACCCTGGGATCCTTCAAGAAGCTGCGTGATGAGAGTCTAAGATCAATAAGCTACTAACAACCAAATGAGCAAGATGGGCAGAATGGCCTCCTCAGTTTACCAATCGTCTTTTTGAGAGGATAGATTGCATACATTTCTATACAGGTCTGCGTGTATATATATATATATATATATATATATATATATATATATATATATATATATATATATATATATATATTGTAACAAACCAGTAGAGTACCCCTGCGTGATACTCTATTACTGCTTCCACCGACTGGCACAGACACGAAGAACGTTCAGGCAAGTAACTTTTATTTACAATATTGACACAAGTCAACACTTTCTTTGTATAGATTATTGCCCTGTACGTGTCACTAACTGGCTCACTTCTTCGCCCCTCTCTAACTATTTCAGAATACCGAGTTCTGCAGGCCGAGGCCTGTGCAAGTCTTTTCCCTGTGGAATTGAGTCCCCTGGGATGAGCTTAGCAGGAAACTCTAGCTGAGGAGCCCGGTAAGTGTCAGGAAGGATCCTTCGACCCGGGTGGGTCAGTCCACAGTTACGTACAGGCCACCTCCCTCCGCTGGAGTAGTCCTGTACGCTGGTAGGTTCAATGTAGGCTTTCCCTGCCAGGGTAGCTTTGTATTCCAAGTCAGAAGTGGCTTCCCCCTGCTGGAGTCTCTCTGCAACACAGGTAAGGATAGCGCACACTCCCTCTGCTGGAATCTTGCTGCAACACAGGTAAGAACAAAGAAGACACCCTCTGCTGGAGTATCTCTGCAACACAGGTAAGCGTAAAGAAGACACCCTCTGCTGGAGTATCTCTGCAACACAGGTAAGGATAGTGAAGACTCCCTCTGCTGGAGTCTCTCTGCAACACAGGTAAGGATATCGCAGACTCCCTCTGCTGGAGTCTTGCTGAAACACAGGTAAGAACAAAGAAGACTCCCTCTGCTGGAGTCTTGCTGCAACACAGGTAAGAACAAAGAAGACACCCTCTGCTGGAATATCTCTGCAACACAGGTAAGAACAAAGAAGATACCCTCTGCTGGAGTATCTCTGCAACACAGGCAAGGATAGCGCAGACTCCCTCTGCTGGAGTCTTGCTGTAACACAGGTAAGCGTAAGCAAGTATGGAATGGGCCCTCCCAGAAGAAGGGCTCTGTTGATAAAGAATTGTATCCAGGCTGTGGGGAAGGACCCCTGCAGCTGATGTCCCAGTTGTTCACGGAAACATGGGAGTGTCTCTGAGTTCAAGCACAATATCCATACTGTCCACACCACCTGTGGGTACTGTTGTTCATGTGGGTCACAATAAAGCACGTCCAGAAAACCAGACTGTTGCCTCAGTTCTCTCTGTTACAGCCCGCTGTTCCTGCAGTGCATGAATGCGCACTTTCCCTCCGAGTCCCGTGTCAAACACACATACACAAATATATGGATGTTGTGACGGTTCCCAATCGTCACGGAAACTGCGGAACTGTTTTAAATTAAACTACCGAGAGGCAGCGTTTATCTACCAACGTTTCAATAAATAAATTAAACTTTGTCAAAACAAAAGACTACCTCACCAAGAGGAAATACGCTCACGGTATCAACAAAACATAACTCTTGTTCACAAAAGAAACCAAACGTTCACTTTACCTTACAGTACTATGTAATGCACTCTTAACCTTCTGGGTACTATTCAGCAGGACAAACAGGCGGTGCTCCCCACAATCACCCCCTGCTGTCCCGCTCCACTTCCCTTTATACCCAGAAACCCCGCCTTGCTCATTAGTGCTAAGGTTCCTGGGTTGTGTAGTCTTTCAAATGGCGTTGCCATTTCTTAAAGGCGGCGCCACTCTTTCTTACAATATATATATATATATATATATATATATATATATATATATATATATATATATATAATTCCAATAGCCAAGATGAGTGTAGTGAAATATAAAAGGGCTTGAAATGGAATATAAAACATGCCAACCCATTTCAAGAAGGGACCATGAGTGTACCATCTTTAAAGCAGCCTAGTCAATGGGAAAATATCTTCCAATATTTGTGCTTAAGAATGAAATGCATTGGCATCAATGCTATCACATAAACATCATTTTTAAAAATGAAAGAACTGTAAAATCAATGTATGTTAATAATACCACATAATAAAAGACAGATTTGCTGATGTAATGATGTAACATGAGAGTAAGTGGCTTTCTTTTTCAACACTTGATGTCACTTACCCTTTCCCTTTCCTTTACAGACATAGAGGTGTATTAGCATTTGTAAACATGTTACCCTCCAAGGCCAAATCATTTTAATATGAATTACAGTGTGATGAAGAAACACAACAAAACAGTCAGTGATATCTGAATAGATGTATATAATGATACAGACTGTTTAATTTTCCTTGGAAATAATATTTAGAGTACAAGGAATGTTACAAAATGTAGGTTCATAGCAATATGGAGGCTTTATTAAAGTACATTGTTAAAAATATGTACACTGGTATTTAGTCAAATATGTATGCAATATATTCATTTAGAAGTCACAGCAATGTTTATAAACTTCTTTATTCAACCCTATGTACAGTCTTAAGCTACTTAAGGTACTCAAAGAATGGCAATCCCTATGTTTTGGACAGGTGCTCAGTTAATCAAACATACTTTTTTTTTAATATGTCTGCTTTAATATTACAAGAATTTAAACAAATTAAGATTTAAAAACAATTTTAAATCACACAAAGCAAAGTTCTTATTTGATAGAAACATTTCAAATATGAACATGTAACCCTAGGAGATGAGCACTTGACCTCCAGTAAATTAAGCTTACACAAGTGCATTTAAATGATGAAGGATAACAAAATACTTCCAGTAAAGCTTACCTAATATAATTTACTGTCATTTTTGTAGGCCTCACATTTTCCTATATGAAAGATGCACACATTATGGTAAATGTGTATTTTATTTTTTAAGGACATATTTTCCTAACAAAAAACTGTCTAGAGCCTTTGTACATTTTTCGTTGATTTCCCTTCAGTCACATGACTCAGTGAGTCGTAGAAAAAAAACAGTGATTGTTTACTGGGAAACAGAATCAAAGTGTGAAGACCAACTCCAGGAAGCAAACTCCTACACGCTTTGGCTCTCCTTCTAAGAAAATATGAAACAATAATTCTCTGTAAATATTTGATAGCTGTATTTCCTTTAAAGTGAAGTAATTTTTCTACCGTGGCAGTGTATTTTAGCATACTCTTAATTGTACACAAAAGATTACATTCAAAATGGAAAATTGTAATTTTACATACAGTAGTTTTAAATGCTGTTTACATGTTTAAGTAATTTGTACAGTAACTCCTTTCAAAAAAAGGCGCAGATTTGTCTGTTATTGTGTGGATCAGACTACAGAAAGAGAAGCACAGACACACTCAACCGTACTTTTGGAGTTTTTAGCGTTCAGTATTAACTGTGTTTAAATTTAATCTGCTCAGAAACGATTATCATTCTCAGAGGTCCTCCAACTGCTGCTGGATCATGGATCGCAGTGCACTGTATCTTCAAACAAAGTGGAAAAAAAAGTTTCAGTAAAAAAATTAAAGAGTGAAAACAAAGTATTCCCTGATAGACTTATCCACTGATATAAAAACAGTAGCAGTCATCCAAAGCTCATTGTATTTATATTTATTCACAGTTTGACATATATAACAAAGTGGTCAATCCAGCATTCAAAGTGGGAGCTATCTAGAATGTTATAGTTGCTATGTTACAAGCATAATCTGAGCCAATCAACAGACTTCTTGTCTTGTGCATGAAGTCATGTTTGTTAACATCTCACAACAGATCATTTTGAGCCCCCTGCTGGTGAGATCTGATAATATATAAACGCAATTAACCTACTGTTAACATTCGTCAATAAAGGAAAACATTTTACACTAGCAAGATACAGTTAATCAGTTTTGCTCCTAAATTGCATGCATTGTACACAGATATTGTATTAATGCATTCTACATACAAAATCTGCAAATGAAGTGACAGTGAAACACGTTCGTAATTTTTGTTGCAAAAACAAAAAAAGTCATACTGTCATGTATTTAACTTTCGACATGCACTAACCTAAGACAATACAGTTTATTTTTTCAAGAATAAGGATTCCTGTTTTCAATTAAATAAATATCTTTGGTAAAACTTACTTCCTTGTTAGTTTTGTAATTTCTCTCTCCTCTTCTTCCTTTAATTTTTCAACAAAACTGTCAAGTAGAGCCATTTTATTATTATTATTATTATTTATTTCTTAGCAGCCGCCCTTATCCAGGGCGACTTACAATTGTTACAAGATATCACATTATACATTATTTCACATTATACAGATATCATATTATTTTTTACATACAATTACCCATTTATACAGTTGGGTTTTTACTGGAGCAATCTAGGTAAAGTACCTTGCTCAAGGGTACAACAGCAGTGTCCCCCACTGGGGATTGAACCCACAACCCTCCGGTCAAGAGTCCAGAGCCCTAACCACTACTCCACACTGCTGCCATTTCAAACTTTATATACTGAACAACCTAAAGCAGGAGTCCAAAACTACTGTTTTTTTTTTTTTTTTTTTTTTTTTTTTTTTTTAAATCTGTAAGCAAGTAATCACATAATTTATTAGCATTTTACATTTAGAGCACTTTTAACACAATAGCATCTCAAGGGCATGGCTGAGCACATTGACTGCAGCAGGTACATGCCTCACCTATGGACTACAATACAGCTGCAAAACGTATTTGATATAATAAACAGTGAAACGTCTCTAGTAATGAATTGAGAAACAGAGACAAAGCCAGTGCTAACATTATAAACTAAAACTGTGAAACTAAAACTGAGAATTTTTTGCAGGATAAATGCAACTGAAGATTTATATAGTTAATCCCTTTAAAATAATAATTAAAAAAAAAACGTTCCTACTGAACATTTTAAACAATCGTAAAACTCACATCATAGGTGACTTCTTCTCCCAGGTCTGTCTCCATTAGGAATATCTTTGCTATTTTCTCACAAGGACCATGAAGTGTTCTAGATATCAATGGATATTCTGTGTCTCTTTGTTTGGTCCGTTCTGAAACATTGAAAAGTATTTTATTAAATGTTAATAGTACTGATAGGTAAAATCATATACTGTACAATGTCTTTAATGTTCACAGGGACAAACAACAGATTCATTTATACACCCCCGCATGGTAAATATATTTCCTCTTTAAATTTAAAACTAAAAAAGCAAAAGAAAACAGAATATGATTATTTACAGAGCAATTAAAGGTGTGATAGGATTAGGTTCATTTTTTAAGTTAACATTATTTGTTAACCCAAAGGGTTATCTTAAAAGAGCGGTTATTATCAAGACAGCTGTCAAGTTATCTGGCACTGGCTTTTTACACTGATATGATTACTTTGTGACTCAAGTTATTCATTGAGCATGTTGCTTAACCCCCCCCTGAAGTGTAAAAATAACTCTTCAAACGTCTACTCATCACCTTCCAGTTCACACAGAGCACTGGAGTTAGGTGCTTACAATAAAAAAAGGCCATTTGAATCAAATTCAATTAAACTTGAGGAGTAGTCACAGTTTATGAGACTGAACATCTGTAATCTTGCTTAATATATTGTACCTGAAGTGCAAAACTGGACTCACTGTCGCTGGATTTGTCCTTTCTATTGTCTTATATTCCTTACTGCAAACATGTGGTAACAGCATTAGCAATTCTGTGTGAATGGTGCCAATTATTAAATGGCATTTACACAAAACCAGTATGACAAGCATGAAGATACGTGCTGGTTTACATGCACATGAACTTTCTAAAACAGCACATTTGGCACTGATCTTGCATCTTGAATTGGATAAAGTACAGAACTTACCTCCAGTTTCATGAACCAAATACAGTGCAAATTCATCTGACGTATTTTCATCCTGCAATCGTTAAATATAGTTGTGTACCAAAATATAAAATTCAAAAGTAAAACGTAAGAGCAATTGTTTCTTCACTTTTCATAATATTAAATATTGAAGTACTGACAGCACAGCAATGACAGTGATAGTAAGGGCAGTCAGCTACTTCAAAGAAAAATCGCATTCTTACTTAGAAATGTGCTAACTTCATCACAACAACATTAAGAGTTTTCAAATTTATTATTGATTTTAATATTTTTAGAATTCATCTGCAAAAAGTTTATTTTTACTAGTCATAACCGTTTCAAAACTGTTGTTGGTATTTTTCATGAATCTAAAATTCAAAACTAGTCACTTGTTTAAAATAAAATATTAAATAATTATATTCATTAAATGCATGCATGTCATAGAGATCTAAAAAGAAAAAAAAAACTTACTCGGAATTTGTTAAGAAGTAAATTCAGTACTTGTGGTGTGGTCATAGTACTGTTCACTCTAACATTTGTCACAAATCCATAGGCAGGCATGAACACTGAAGTCTGTAAAACATAAATTACATTTGGTTGTTGTAGGAGAATGAAATAAAATGGGAAATGTGTGCATAGATACTGTATACACAATGTACACAGAGCTTGATTCATCCTGAGAAATTACTCACTGCAGTACATGGATCCACAGATGGAACCATGTAACCTGGTAAATATTTCACGTGTTAAAAATATAAGCAGTGCCTTTTGTGACCCATCAGTACAAAATCAGTCGCTAAAGAGGCGCTTTGCATTTTCAAAAGGATAACAGTATTAAAACAATAACGATGAATGGCAGGCAATGTTTTAACATTCAAACCACAAACAAACCCATTTCATACGTTTTATCACCTGACATATCATGATGAAGTCATTTAAAATATTCTTTGTAATAATGGTAAATATATTACTTGTTTTCTTGTTCAAGCAGGAATCAAATAGTTGTATTTCATACAATATGTTGGCATGACTAGCTTTTTCAACAGAGATCTAGTGTTATTTAGAATTCATAATCTGAATAAAACCAAACCAAATATTTTCTTTTGGAAACTTGAGCTCATAATCATGTTTTGTTGCTGAACCATGTCTTCGTTGTTGTCTGTTGAGTCTTGACTTGTTGCTTTAGCTGGAGTTGTACTTAAAAAGGTAACAACCAGGGGCTCCCAAGTGGTGCATCCAGTAAAGGCGCTCCTCGTGGAGTGCAGGATGCGCTCTATAGTCTGGACGTTGCTGGTTCGAGTCCAGGCTATTCCACAGCCGACTGCGGACGGCAGGGGGTGGCACTCAATTGGCCGTGCGTTGCCCGGGGGGAGGGAGGGTTAGGTCGGCCAGGGTGTTCTCGGCTCACCACGCACCAGCGACCCCTGTAGGCTTGCCTGTAAGCTGCCCGAGAGCTGTGTTGTCCTCCGACGCTGTAGCTCTTGGGTGGCGTCATGGTTAATATTATTTGTCCACAGTGTGAAAAAAAGCGGTCGGCTGACGGCACACGCTTCGGAGGACAGCGTGTGTTCGTCTTCGCCCTCCTGAGTCAGCGCAGGGGTGGTAGCGGTGAGCTGAGCATAATAAAATAATTGGCGATTCCAAATTGGGAGAAAATAATAAAAATAATTGGCAATGACTAAATTTATATATATATAAAAAAAGGTAGCAACCAAATTATTATTCTTGTTATAAGGTGTGCTAGGTGATGCTTTAAAAAATCAATTTCTTATCAATTATTATTCACTTTATTAACATCATTACTATTCCCCGTTTATTGTGCTGACAATCTTTCAGGTCTTCTCTGGTTTTATTACATTAATTGAGGATTTGCTAATATTTTAAATACACAGCTCTAGCTAAACTGCTGCTCCATCATTCTGGTTCCTTTTCTGCAGGTTACATAGTCTGAATGCAGCCTAGACCAACACAGTGAGTTTGAAGTGATTCGGTACCAGGAGGCAGCAACAACTTTTTATTCAATATCATTGTCTTGGATAGATCTGCAGATGTCAAACTGCAGTATGAAACACAAGCAAAGAACCCAAAGATCACCAATAAAAGAACACTGTAACCAATGATAACATTGCTGGTGCTATTAAAAGGTAAGAAAAATGGATTTTAAAAGCTAGGGTAGCACTCTTTTACTATGCTCAAAGGGGGCGTGCATCTTTCAAATAGGCATGTCCTTTGCCTTACAGCTTTATTCTGTTAGAAATCTTGTTTTCCACACCAAAAAGAAACACTGCTTCCTTTCTGTTTTTTAAACAAGTGTTTTAAGACCTTTGTGTACTCAACGAACTTTGTAACCTCAGATATTATTTATGGCCGTGTCACGTGAGCGTACTGTATCTGTGTTTATTCTAGTTGCACTGGTGGTGCTGACAGGGCACCGGTGTACATGAAAAGCTGCATCCTGATAGAACAATACATTCATACACAAATACTTTTACTAAATACTAGAAATGTCTGTTTTTGTGAACAAAAAGAATGCATCCTCTGTGTCACAACAAAGTGAATTTAAGCACTGCATGGCCACTACATATAGACACATCTGCAAATTACTTCATCACTTGGCAAATTAAGACCAACAACCAAGATGTGTGAGACAAATGAATGGTTGTTTTTCAAAAATACACAACTTAGATTAAAAGACAAATACAGTGTTGTTGGAACAGCTTTGTTTTACATTAGATGAGCAGTTACCCAGATATAGGCACCTCCGGTATATACTTGTCTGTATGAATATACATAATGGTCAGATAATTAGCATTACTTCCTTTTATAGTGGCATTACTAGAGACAGTGGTAGGCATGGAGACAGTGGCAACAGACATATAATCATTAGGGATTCACACAAGCCACCTATAATGTCATGGTAAACCAAGGAGAATGGATGAGATGGGAGAGTGTGGAACAACGCAAGTTTCCTCATCAGGTCAACATATGATGTTCTCCCATCACCACAGAACCTAAACCTCTGGGTAGGAGAGGATCCCTCATGTTCATCATCTGCAACATTAAGGCACATTTTGACAAGATGTAAGGTGGCTCTTAGCCAAGGACGGTTTACTTGGCACCATGACCAGGTGCTGCGATGTTTGGCCTTAGCATTGGAAGACAAGCGTAACATGACCAATAAGTTGCCAACTGTTCCATCAAAACATTACACACAAAAGACAACATTTCTCCGCCCAGGACAGCAACCACTAAGAAAAGGTGTTAAAACCAATCCTCGCCCAGGACAAATGGAAGCTGCTAGAGACTGGAAAATGCTGGCAGATGTTGGTCAACGGCTTATTTTTCCACCTGAGATTGCCACCACTAACCTTCGACCAGATATTGCCTTGTGGTCTGGATCAGCATGCGCCTTGTTCACCTGGTAAACAGTGCCATGGGAGGATGCTGTAGATGAGGCGTATGAGAGGAAGAAACTGTGGTATGCTCAACTAGCCACTGAAACGGAAAAGCGAGGATGGAGAGTTCGGGTTTACCCGGAGGTGGGTTGTTGAGGATTTGTGGCACACTCTACAAACCGGTTTCTCAGAGACGTCGGATTCAGTGGCCAAGAGTTGCGTCGCACAGTGAAGAACTTATCTGAAGCAGCAGAGAGGAGCAGCAACTGACTGTGGTTGAGATGGAAAAATTCTGGCTGTGTGCACAATAGAAAGAAAGAACGGGTAAGTAAGCTGGGCTGAGTTGAGTGGGGGACGGAGGGGGGTGATGCTGGGACGCCAGAATCACCGTCGAGCCCTCTTGAGGTGTCGTAGGCTAGTCGGCGAAACACCGAGGATGGAAGGTGCCCACTTGAATTCCCCAGAGATGTACCCTACTTAGTTCAATCCAGACGGTTGTCATGCTGATGCGTTGGGTTGACCGCACTGTGGTTGATCCCCGGAGCTAGCATCGCAGCCGTTGTGTGTGCTGATGCGCTAGGGAGGCAATAAGCTGATCCCTGGAGCCAGCATTACACTTCAGCCATTAACACCAGACAGAAGGATATCTACATCATCATATGGAAGGAAACGTAAATGGATGGAGACACATATGGATCACATTAGTTTACTGTAAAGCTACGTCTTAGTTGGTGCTTATCTTGGGGAGAGCCGAGTTCAAATCAGCATGAAGTTTTAACATCTACTCTCGTGTAATGGAAATCATTATATATATATATATATATATATATATATATATATATATATATATATATATATATATATACACACACACATATATATAGCAGTTAACTTATATATATTTAAATATAAATATATATTTTTAAGTTAACGGCTCCAAAAACATCATTACCAGACACTAGTTTTCTTCCCACCTCTCTGCTCTCGTCACCAGAGCAGGTCTTTCTCTCCAATTCTACACCACATACTCCTTCAGGATTGACGCCGCCTCTTCAGCAGCAAGAGCCTGCATCAGCCATCACCTGATCAAGACCATGAGGCGCTGGTCCTCTTCAGCAGTCAACTCCTACATCCAATTGCTGGCATCTGATATCACAGCAGCACACCAGTCTATAGCTAGCATGCCCGGAGTGGGGGAGCACTCTCTGCCAGACCACAGAGGTTTTCCCCTAATAGAAGGCTTTTTTTCCTCTCTGCCGAGCGGATGGCTGGCACATAGCTTGTTCCACTAACCATCTATTTTAGTTAGTTTTTTGGGGGGAGGGTCATTGTTTGTCTCTTCTTGCTTTATGTTATACATTGGCACATGGTCTTTGTTTGTCTTCACAGGTGCGGGTTCAGCGGGGAGTCAGTGGTCCATCTTTTGGGGGGATACTGAGTCTCACCTCCCCGACCTAGAGTTTCAGTAACTCCACAGGTTCTTCGTGTGGTCAGAGAGGACCACCAGCCACACTATTCTTTCGCAGCTCATGTGCTATATCTTGCCTCAAGAAAGAAGGCTCTGTCTTACTTCGTCCTTTATCCTCCTGGAAAGTGGCCCTCTTAGTGCTCAAGTCCCATCACTAACAATTATTTGTGTTCTTTAAGATTCTCTTCTCTTCCTTACGTCAAGGCTTCGTATGAGCTGTTCCGTCCTCTGAGGGTCAAACCTGGTCGGTAACCGGGACCAAAGCGCATGGCTCCACCTATAACGGCTCTCCGAGAAGTCAGAGGACCGTATATTCATGGGCCCGGAGGTCGATAGGGCTAGCCTCGACTCCATAGGGAAAGCTCTCTCAGTTGGAGTCTGGCCTGTCCTTTTCTCTCTCCCCTGTTCTAGAGGCCAAGCCTGCAATCCTATGTTTCAAAAACATTCCCTTCCTATCGCAGCCCTGGCTCCCGCCCGGTGAACTACCAGAAAACTAAATGTTTTCCTGAAGGTTAAAAATAGAACTACATACTGCGCTCTTAAGGTGAAAAATACGTACTTCAGCCTATGCTGGGGTGGACAATATGTTGTGTATATGCTTTTATGTTTAGGCTAATTGAATTTTTTTACACAGGCTGTTGTTAAAAGCAGCAACATATATAGAGCAGTAGATAACGTATTAATTAGAAGCATTAACTATTCTAACAAGTTCTAATGCACAGTACAATACTTACTTGTAAGAGTCTGTGAAAATATTTCAGTGCTAACAGAATTATTATTGGACTTCAGTGTATTCTCTTTTTGAACAGTCTGTGCAGCATTTCCATTTCTGAATAACAATAAGAACATACGACAATAACAATAAGAACATTAATCTGTAAATCACATTACTGAAGTTCATATCTGTAGTTGTTCTGTTTATTATTGATTGATTGATTGATTGATTGATATGACAACAAAGATATTGAACCATTGTCCTTGCCATAAACAGATTACATTTTGTGCTTTATTAATAATGGAATCTCAGTTCACAACATGCAATCGATTGGTAACCCAGAGTATTATTATAAGCACACCCTTAATTTTAAACTATTTCTTATCATTTGCTTTCCACAAGATCATTGTAAACTATATTCTGACAAAATAAAAAGGGGGAAAAAAAGCCAGATTCTAGGAACCTTGATGACTTTGCAAACTTTCAAAGCATTCCTTTTATCTGGCTTTTATGTTGGACCTCCCTTTAATCTTTATGGCTTTGATATTGCTTGCACTTACATTGAATGAGCAGTTACTCTTACACCCTGGCACAGCATACTGTGAAAAGGCCATATCTTGAATTCTAACAATCTTATCAAAAATGATACAGCACCACTTAGACTGTATAAAATGACCTTTGTTTTATTATTCCGACAGGTTTATACTTGTCAATACCTTGATTCAACTCACACTGGCTTGTATTGACCAGCACTGTAGTCTATCAGGACTGCAAAAAAGCAGCAACATGTGCTACAAACACATTTTTACTAGAGACAGCTGTAAACTTATAACGGTATAAAATAAATGCAGTTAGAAAGAATGTATACTTCTTCCATTTCCTTTAATAAATATACCTATTGCACAGTGGGATGGACTACAATTATATTTAGGTTCTTAATTAATTTTATTCCTACAATGTTCCATTGCATATTTTATAGGTTTGCAAGTAGTATTACGGTTGTATTTGTCAAATATCTGTTGAATAGGTTAAACATACAGTTAATTGATGCCTTAAAAAAAATCGAATAACTGATTAAATCAGTTAAAAGACTGACCCAGACGCAACATTAAACAGCAGCAGCTACTGAATCTGCATGAACAGCCCGAGGGTTTTGTTGAAGTTGTATACTCACAAACAAACCTTGATTAATCCAGCCATAATCACACATGCTTTTGTAAGTAAGATTGTACACGAGAGACACAATAACATGCATAAACACAGGTCAGCTACACAAGACAGATGTAGCAGGTGGCTAGTCCAATACACCCTTGGCAAGTTAAGTCTTTCGGAGAACAACCAATTTCTTATGCAGTTTTTTACTGATTAGACGGGTGTTTGGTTCTATAAAATCTTATTTTGTTCCAAATGTTCACCCATCTACCATCTGCAGAAACCAGAAGATCTGCTTACCCATCATCCCAGTACAACTGGCTGTGGGCATGCAAAATGCAACAGAATATATTTAAAGAATAGACCATAATCTGTTCAAATTGAAACAATTCAATTATTGTGAATATCAGATTAACTTTTGTCATCGCCTTCCCGGCAATCAACTGTGGTGTGGTAAAAACTTGGGAGGGGGCAATAGCAAGTCTAAAATATGATACATCAGGGAATGTTTTGTCAGTAGTTTGTCAAGCTGTTTTCCAGGTCATGTTAAAAATATAAGAACTCTGCTTAAAACATGTGATATGTATACCATGAAGAAATATGACACCCTGTGTGTCATGAAAGGACTGACCTTGACAGTTTACAGCATTTCTAATCTTATGCTGTTTATTACTCATGTCTTACATTTAATTGCCCTTGCAAATCAGACAAGCCTTGCTTCAGCAAACATCAATGACACTTGTCTATTTGGCGAGTCACTGCATGTTACCTTACTTGTTGTAAATAATGGCTGATATATACTCTACATAGATGCAATGCAGGCAATAAAAGCAGACAAAACAGTAGAGAAACAGCTGATGTGTGTTATTAAACTACAGAGTGGATAAAGATTAAGCAAACATTAAAAGCAACATCTAGCTGGTGATATTGATTAATTTTTTTATTAGACAGATTCAAAATGTTGTAAATTAAAAGATAATGGAAAGTTACAAACAGATTTGTGCTTTGTTTGTTTACACAGTGGTGGGTTCAGGACATGTGCACCAATGTCTGGAAGTTTGATCGAATAACAACATAGAACAGGGACAATACATTTCATCAAGAGTATTCTTTTAATTCTGAGATCAAACATAAAAACCAGCTGCATGTTTAATGCGTACTTTACCCTGCTACCCACCTGTTTAAACCAGTCTGATCTAACCTCCACGGCCCAATACATGGGAAATGGACTCGCTCATTGTCATCACGCATCTGAAGTCTGATTAGCCTTCGAAGACCCCAGGAGATGTTAAGCAAACCTTCAATGATTAATTCACCTTCTTCCTGCAACAGTACAAAAAATGAATTCAGAATTAATAATATGAAAGCCAGGAAATCCTGCTGGCTGAAGTCCATTCTAGTTGCAGCACAGGTCTACGTGCACAAGAGCAGTTATGTTGATCACACGTTCACATTTTAGAACAGGAGTGGTCTGGAAACCTGGGCTGGGTACAGTCAATGAAATTCACATCAACCAAAAGCTAATAACTGTCACTTCTAGGAGGGAAAATGAAGATGAGACGTGTGACGTCACAGACTACAAAGTGGTGCCTGAGGACACGTAGGCCTTGTTAAGGTTTCTGAACTCTGTATTGAAGTTGTTTTTTTTTTAATCTGTTATATATATATATATATATATACACACACTGTATATATGAATGAAAAAAATATTTTCGATAGCACCGATCGTAGCTTTTAGAAGGGATGGAAATTCAGCTGACATTTTAGTCCACAGTAAACATATAGGGGTCACTGATACATTAAGGGACATTGCAACCTGTAAAAGCACATGTAAAGTGTGCAAATATATTGGTAAAGATAAAAGTGAAATCACAAATAAAGAAGTCTTAAAAAATCTGTCATGTAAGGATAGCAACCTTGTATATGGTATATTTTGCATAAAATGTAATACAATTAAATATGTAGGCAAGACAGAAAGAATACAGAACCAGCTATCAAATATAATAAATAAAAAAGAAAATGAACCAATAGTTCAGCACTTTACATAATGTACAATATAGAAGAATATATTGGATAAACAGACTAGATACCATGATGCCTGAAGGTTTAAATAGAAATGAACAGTAGATTGTTGCATCATTAGCTACATGGTGAATGACATCACAAAGACATTGGATTTAAATAAATGTGTGGTTACCGTGGCATCAAAAAGCCTATAAATACCTCCAATGTTTGTTTTCAAACACACTTTCCCTTGACAAAGGTATGTTAAACATACAGAAATGTTGGGAAGTTGGCTCTTTGAGAAAAATACTTATATATACATAGATAGATAGATATAGTATTACAAAATGGGCCCTATTTTGTCTGATTTACTGCCAATACCATCATATCAACTGAATCATATCAATATGCGTTATTTTTACACAGGGTTGAGTTGAAAACGAATACTTTATTTTTGCTCGCAATCCCCAATGTCAGTTCATCTGGCGATGGAAATCGCCAGCTCTAGTTGTTGTGTAATTAACGCAAATCAAATCCTGAGCTTGAGTTATATTCAAATAAGTAAAACACTTTATCTGATTTGGCAGACTTTCCTGAACCAATTCAACCTGAGATGAACTTGAGCTGGATGCCTCATGAAACATAATATAATATTACATCCTAGTTTAGTCTGTTTGGAGATGAACTACATTTTACCCTTTTCTTCTAAACTGGATTCTCTTAAACGGTACACAACAGTATTTGTATTACTTGGTATTGAGGGGTTACATAAGCTGGAATAGTACAGTATCTCATTGTTTGAAGTGATAAAGTGTCTTTAGAGCTTGCTTTCCAATAAGCTGCAGACTTTACATTGGATCTGTTTCATGGCTATCTGTGATATTGAAGAACAGGACTGTATAAAGAGCAGCACATTTTAATTGGAAAGGAAAGCACTGGCGTTCAGACTTCAGTTCATGCTTTCACTTTTGTCCTGATTGACATGCTGTAGGAACTTTTAGTAAGACTTGGCTCTTTCAAACATTGCACATTAGCACTATCTTGCTGTAAGGCCCTATTTCAAGTACAGTACACACCAAAGGTATTTCACTGTGTGACAATTATTATTTCACTCAAACTTTATGTAAAATAATGAGTCTGGAAAGTGCAATTATAAACTGGTCCTATTAGACTTTAGATTACTGGCAGATCTCAGAAGTAGTATAACAAATGTCCACAATATACAGACACGTAATGGCTGCATTGACTTAAACACATTCCCTTAAAATGTGCCTGACAAAGTTTAAGATTCATTTTGTATGTATTTCTCTCAATTCCTTGATAAGTGTGTGTTTTCCAGTCAGTGATAAATATTGTGACCTCCATCCAGACACATCAAGGACTCATTACAAGTCTTCTGATCATGACAGCCATGAATGTCACACTAAAAGCATTTTCATAGAATTGTCTTTTGAATTGCGGTCTACGGCCTATTTTTTAATTCTCACACTAAACCAGAGAAAATAGGCCAAACATGAAAACAAAAACACTACAAAGAACACTGCTCATCTCTGGCAGATTAAACAATTTCACCAGAAACTATTCAAATGATAACCTTTTAATTCACTACAGACTATCTATTTCCGTCTCCCTCTCCATAGTAATTCTTAGGTTCACTAAATGACTGTTGGAAAGGGTTAACTGTAGAACTACTAGAACCTTAGGTGGCCTACATGTTTAGCTACTCATAAAGCGGTCAGGACTACAGGACTAATCCAATCAGGAACCCACTCAATGGATAAGTCTCTTCCGTTCACAGGACACAGCTGAACTAAAAAAAAACAAAAAAACCCTCAGGGTAAATATACAACCAGCATGGTTTTAGAATAAGTACTGAGTCAAAGATGTTGTACAAATTACTAAAAATAACTTGAGGCACTCAATTGCATTAACTGTCTGAGACAGCTTTTGAAAATAGCAAAAATGCTGTATCTATTTTCTTTATAGTACAAACTGACAACATGTTTCTTTTGTGGTTTATGACTCGTTTATTATACGTGGTAGACAGGCACTGTACAAATGCGTAGGTTCTTAACATAATTCTTTGTAAATATATCATCTTCAAAAATAGACTGACATGTACCCAGTCATAAAATATCAACTTCCTGTTATATAACATTTTTATTAGTTTTCAGATGAACACACCCGAACAAATTATTAAACTAAAAAATATATATATATATTTACTGCTGCTGAAACTTCCATATATTTTGTTTAAATGTGTAATATGTGAAAAAAAAGAAAAAAAATTGGTGGTGGATTCTTCAAAATTGTTTTCACTGATATTGTGTAATTCCTGTCTGCAAATAAAATGCATCCAATTACGCACATGCTGTCTTTATAGCAAATATTTACAAAACTGATAAGTGGGAGATAAATGAAACAATAACTTTATAGTACATTAAATTCAAAAGAAATGTAAACTCTGTAACAGCTGTTGAAATGCTGAATCCATAGTCAGCTTCCACACCAGGTTTTGCTTGGCACGCACGCACACACACACACACACACACACACACACACACTCACTCTCCCATCAAAGTTCTGAGGTCAGAGGCACAGCTATTTTTGTTGTCTGTTATCCTTGATTTAAAACTCGCCGCAGGGGTAACAGTATAAAAGGCTCTGCCATTCACTGTTGTCCTGAGAAAATATTTCTATCTCAGACAAGTAAGTACAAGCTACCTACAGTTACAGTATCAGCCACCATTTACAAAACACAAGCTGATAAAAGGACTGCATTACTTGGGCACCACAGTAACTCAAATAAGGTAAGCTTATTTATATTCTTAGCTGGTTATTTTTTGTTACTGATCAGTACAATGGTACATCACTGTAGTGTTATACAGCCTAAAAATACAGTCATTTTAAACACAAAAAAAATACTGAATGTTTTCTACTTCTGCATTTCAAGACTGTACTTTTTATATTTCTTGTACACAAATGGTTATTAACCCAAATTGTTCAGCTTCTAGTCAGTATTTCTGAGAAGCTTGGTAATGGTCACACATGGCACATTAGTTTAGCCTGAATCAATAAAATATTATTTAGTTTACTGTTATAAAAATCAGCTGCAAAATAATTAATCTTTAATATGTGTTGCTATAGTCCAATAAAAATGTGGGTCTCAAATGTATTGCTCCACATGTAACATAACATGCAAAAACAACTTACAGTTAAAACTAATCAGTTTAGGGGCAGTTCACCGCGCACCAGTGACCCCTGTGGTTGATAGGGCGCCTGCGGTTCTGTAGTGGATCCATCAGATCTGTGTTGTCCGCCGGAATTATAGGTCTGGTGGCTTCGCTGTGGATCCACAGTACTAAAAATGGCGGATTGGCAGAAACACGTTTCGGAGGACGCGTGTTCTGGTGGGATGCAGCAGTGAACCAGGATTAAATAATAATAACTGGGCATTTCAAATTGGGGAGAAAACCGGGGTAAAAAATTGGTGACGACTAAATTTTTATAAAAAAAAACTAATCAGTTTAACACAATGTATAAAAACTGGTTTGTCCATGGCTTCATGTATATTTATTATATTTTAATGGGAATGTTTTTTTTTTTAAAAAAAGTCCTTGCTCATTAACAAACTAATTTTCTATCCACTTGTTGCAGAATGAAATCTAGACTACTTCTCTCTGTTGACCAGTTGCCTACGATCAGTGAAATGTACGAGGAGAAGTCTCAAGGAGGATGCCTAACCCCTTCGTACTCATCCCAGTCACTGGATGAATATATCATGTCCATTCGTCAGCTGGCACAGCCCACGTCTTCATCAGGGTACCCGCTGTGCAGCAATCCCTTCAAAATGCAAAGCCCACCGAAAACAAAAACCAACAGCAAGCCTCTAACGCAACATTCCAGCTCAGCAACTCGAAGAAGAAGCAGCACCCGGGGTAACAACGCTCTCATGCCAGTGTGCTTGGACGATGTTACATTTACAATCGGAAATCACATGGAATGTAAAAGCCAAGTGTTTCTAAGCACAAGGGACCCACTGGATTGGCTGTTTGCACAATCACAAAACAATTAATCTTCTCTTAAAGAAAATATTCCTGCTGCTATGTGTCTCCTCTGAACAATATACCAATATGTCAAAAGCATGAGGACAATCCTGACAGACTCGAAAGTGCACTCAGAGAGCTTGAACACTCAATTATTTATGTGATATGCACATGTGTTTACATTATTGACTGGTATTATATTACAATAATATTGTGATGTATCTTTTATTGTAGGAGTATATATATATTTTTTTATAGAACCAATGATTTTGTATTTGTTAATAAAATATTATAATTACATTTTTGTCAATACTATTTATTATTTGGGTAAACTTACACTAAAATTACAAACTCAATTCCATTCCATAGATCACCCCCACTGCATAGTAATTTCCAGATTTAACATACCAATGGACTGTGTTTCACATCTTTGTAATTCATGACCAGAAGAGTATGGCGTTGTGATACTTATATCATTCTATGCAGGTTTCAATAGCATAACCTTTTGTTATCCCCTAGGTAGCACCATTCACTACTATTCACTATTTAGGCTGTTAATATGACAACAGTGTATTTGTACTGTTCAGTGTCTCTTCCTTATCTAACTCCATATGATCACAAGGAACACAAAGACGACTTTGTTTGTCAACACACGAACAACAAGGTCTTGTTTGAAGCACTTCCGGATGTATTAACTCATATTAAAGTGGCATATATGGTGTGGGTAGAATTAATTATTGCTTTTATTTATAATTAAAATCCATGCATTTTTAAACTATCAAAACTCTCATCATAATGCACTTCCATCCTTCCCATTATACCACCCTGTTATAATGCCACCTTTGCATTCCATCAGCTATTCCTTCTAAACTAAAGTTCACTAATACAAATACGACTACCCCTTACAATTACTTACATTAGCTAAACAAATGTACATTAATGCATTATAGTCTCACTCGCCAACAAGATAACATCACAAAATGCTAACATTTTGGGGATCTTTAAGGACCCCTGTTTTATTGCCACTCTCACTAGTTTGTCTCTTGTCCCTTACTTGGATGTTCACAAGGGTGGAATCAGAAGTTGAAAAATAAACCCTAACATTTTGTTTTCAAAGTTAACGTTGAACTGGACAGTGAAATTCAGTAAAATGTTGATACACAGCACCAGGACCAGTAGTTGGTTGTTTCCTTGTTTAAATAAAATATGAAACAAGTCCCAAGATTTGTTCTGATGTTCAGTCTGCTAGATATCTGATGCCAAGATGAGAGGTAACTGAGTGACACGCCCATCTTTTGATTTCTGCAATCCTTAGATGCAATAACTGAATAAAAAGTTGCATATCGTTGTAGAATAACGTTTTGGTTTATAAAACACTTCCTCTCCCTATTATATGGCAGTTCAAGGTCACTTCAGACATCTCCACAGCTGTGTCTTAAATAAACAAACAGGAAAGGAGGAAGTTCCGTTCACTTTGTAAGAACATACTTACCCTGCTGCAGTGGGCACAGACACAAAGAGCCCCTTGTTAACAATGTTTATTCTGGCTTCAAGGAGTGGCATTTGGAAGCACTCCCACGCGTAGGTGTGGCAAAGAGCTCTGACTACAGGAAATGGCACTTCAATAACAGAACATCTGCAAAAAACAAGTCCATGATACATTACTAATAGTTTTTTTCAGACACAATTGAATGCAAATATTACAACAAAAAAAACACACACACACACACACACACCTAAGCTTAGCTAATCAAGCTTTCTGTAAACCTTGCTATGCAATGGGAGTTTGAGTTCCATCCCTGACTGTATGGTACAGTACATGCCTCCATATATCCCCAGATCTGAAACTCTCAACTTGTTCCCCAAACATTACAGATCGGATAGATGGATGGGATATCCTCAAAGGATACTTTAAACACAACCTAAGTTGATCATATCTGTGGAATGGGTTTACATTTCGTTTAGGCAACAGTACTTGTTAATTAATTGATTATAAAAATAAAAATAAACAATCACATAAAATGACATTTGTTAACATGTTAGTGAGCTAGCTGTAGTTTATAAAATATAAAATAAAAGGGACCTTTTATTATTTAGTAATACAAATCCTTTGTCGTTAATATATGGTTCTAAAACAGTTTAGTAATACAACTCCTTTATAGAGGCTGCAGTAACCCCTGTATGAAATGTATTTCTAACACAGCGCTGCTGCCACCCACTGGCGAGAACAATGCACTGGATTTGGATTCCAACCAATGTACTGTACTGGGAGTCAAAGGCAATAGGAAACTGATGCAGTTCTGCTACTGAGGTATGTATTGTGATAATACCATGGTCCAGATGGAAAACAAAGCATAACTTTATTTAAAAAATAACTTTTCGATCATCAAAATAGATTGACTTTAGATTGTGGACTCTATTTTTATGATCTAAAAAGCCACCGTCCTTAAACTTGCACACCTGCTCTATTGCAGACCTCTTGTCCCACAATTTGTTTTTGTATTCAATGATGCTGGGAAACACCAGCAGGGTTAATGCAGCAGTGTTTTCATCAGCCACTGATTCGATCATTTAAAAACCCCTGTGCGTCGTTCATAATAAAGCTGTGGATTCGCTTCCCTGCTTTTAGATCCACTACAGTGTCTGTATTGTGCAACTGCTGTGGAAAAGTACACAAAACAAACTTGAAACAACAAGAAGATGGATAGCAGGAAATGGGGACATCTTATTTGTTTACATCTACACTATCTGATATTACACAAACATTACCAATGGAATTAATAAATCAAGAGGTTACTACACCGTTGTCTGTGGAGACATGCTCTTCAACCCAATATTATTGAGCAATAGGCACTGGTACAAACAGATTCCATTGGCAGTGACGCAAAAGGCCTGCTTTATATAGGAAACCAGATTATATTGTTATCTGTGACGTACATGCGTTTAGAGACACTTCTAATAAGAGGGGCCTCTGTGAGCTTTGCCATGAATCCAAATAGAACAGACAGTCTATAATGTGACTGGTTTCTACAATCCATGGATATCTCATTAACAATATGGAATAACTGGGACAGAGCAAGATAATCAGACAGAACTGACTGGGGAACAGTGTGGAGTGTACATTTAAAACTCTTTTTTCCTGAGCAGATCCATGCTACTCCATACAAACACTTTGTAATGTTAGTGCTGCCTAGTTCTGCATCACCCAGAATTTTAGGATTGAGACATCATTTAAAAAGGCAAACTATATGAGCAGAATTTAGCTCTTTTGTTTAACATCATGTCATAAAAGAAACTACAAAATGATATCGCAAAAGTCTACTGGAAGCCACAACAGTAGTAGTACAGTATTTCATGTTAGATAACCGAAATGTCAAATTTTTTCATTTGTGCCAGTTTTTCATTAAGTATATGGAAAACTACAAAGCGGTACATAATTCAATGTTAACAAAACATTATTCAGCAGGTTTCATTTGACTTTATCAAGCAAAATGTGTTAATTCTATAGAATGATGCAAAACGTTTGGCTACAGCTGTAGATGTGTTCTGGGAATGTCCACTTATTTGAGTTTTTTGGAGACATGTGACCTTGGTACTGTCTCTCTCAGGATGGGCCAAGCAGAGGATTCTCTAACTGGGCTGCCCATCCGTGGGGTCTTGGTAATAGAATCCACTATGGGGTATATGCACAGTAATTCATCTTTTTCATTGCATTTTTCTGTTGCATTAATTTAATTTTTTTTTATATTATTACTCAACTACAAAGTGCATCAGTTCCCCCAAAGCTGTAGCTAGTATTTCCAATACAAGTGAAACAAATGGCTTCAAAATTAGGTAAGCTTTGGATAACTGCATGTAGTTAAAAATCTACCAGGAGAAATTGGCAAGTATTCAAATACTTTCTTTCGAAAGAAATCTGGGCTATCAACAAATTCTTTCGTTTCTTCTACAAGAGCTTTACAAAGTAATAATATAAAAAAAAACACAGACAAGACCTTTCTTGCCTTTGCAATCATGGAAATACCCAGCAGGGTTGTCCTTGAACTGCAATGAACTGCAGTCACCTCTGTGACAAATTACTTGGCAAACAAAGCTGGGAAAGTCCAAGGCATTGGTTAGTTTAAGATTACATTGTTTAATTAATATTAAACCAATGTATAATATATTGTACAGTATATAGTAAAACCCACAAGATAAATGAAAACATATAGAGGGGCTGGGCAAACACATCAGTCACATGTAGCACATATGAAGCACTTAATCTGGTCTTGGCTCTAAATGTCAAAAACATAGGTGGTGATGTTTCTACCAAAGTCTAGAGCCCAAAAAACAAACTGCATGTGCTACAAAATTAAAACAACTCAATAAGCACATAGGTTCTCTAGAGTTATTTATTTCTACATATATATTTTTTAATGTTACGTTTTTGTTCCCTTTGAAACTAAAATTGTGTTACCTGCAGTGTTATTATAGGAATTCCACGGAGCTACAAAATCCTGATTGAATCTATGTATGTGAAACCAACTACGTGTGTCTTGAAGGGTACATAGTTTAACAATGGGATCTATTTAGATGTGTTTCTCTTTGCCCAGACAGGATATACCAGTATTTAATTGCTCTTCTATTTCTTTTTTCTTTACCTTCTTATGTTTTTTGCAAAGATCACTATTTTTCCATTTAGCTGTCACTTTTTCGCTTTCAGCTAAATTCTAGCTGACCCTTTTCATTTGATTTCCTCATTCCAGAAAGTCACACGAGGTTGTGAACTCAAACTGCTACTATATAGCATAGTGAATTAAGGTTCAAATACTAAATGACCATGTTTAGTCTATTGTAGTTCTGAATGCTTTCAGGATGCAGGGCAAACTTTGAAACTAGCATTTTTTTCAGGATTTAGCATCATAGACAGAAGCATACAAATAACTACAACATCTATCAAACTTCATGCTGTACCTCTCGGTTCCTTAGCTGGAAAGTTTTACCTTCATGGTAACAGTTATATGTTTTCAGCAGGGATAAAAGATCTGACCTAGAATAAAAAAAATATTAAAAAGAGCTGGAATGAGCTCATCCTGGGTTTCCCTTCATTGTCTCACGTACAGGATCTAGACAATAACATTTCTATTCTGTTCTTTTATCATGAATAGGGATCCAGGACATAAAACAAGTGGGGTAACACTAGTAATACCACAATGCTTTGCATCTTTAACAGCTGTCAGTGCATTGAAGCAGCATGCAATAAGGAACAGTGCAAACAAATATCACAGGTGAGCCAATCACTGGAAAGTGCATTGAGATTTATGTTTGGGGTGTGTGTTACAGAAATGGGTCTAGGGATTTTTGGGGATAATTTTTGCATAGACATTCAATAAAAAATAACCCACTGTTGTAATCCTTCAAACTGATTTTTGTCTTAGTCAAACACTAGATTTACTTTTGAGATTCAAATTCTTGTTTTGCTATTATTATTATTATTATTATTTATTTCTTAGCAGACGCCCTTATCCAGGGCGACTTACAATTGTTACAAGGTATCACATTATACATTATTTCACATTATACAGATATCACATTATTTTTACATACAATTACCCATTTATACAGTTGGGTTTTTACTGGAGCAATCTAGGTAAAGTACCTTGCTCAAGGGTACAACAGCAGTGTCCCCCACTGGGGATTGAACCCACGACCCTCCGGTCAAGAGTCCAGAGCCCTAACCACTACTCCACACTGCTGCTATTGAGGTGATTATAACCATACCCATAAAATCCAATACACTATGGTCAAGGTTTGACTCTGTTTTTCCTCTGCAATCTTTCATTGCAAGTTTAAATTCAATTCTGGGGAATGTATACCGAATATCTGCCCCAGGGGGAAAAGAGCTGAATCAGATAAGTTAAACATTGACTGCACACTGGAAGGCAGCAACAACCGGGCTGTCCCAGTACTCTACCAGCAGAATTTGAAGAGTTTAACCCAGGACTAGGCTCTAAATGTCAAAGGTCTGTTATGTTACTCTATATATGAGTGCTGTTCCTGCCACAGTATCAACAAAACAAAGACCAATACCCACGTTGAAATGGCTTTATCACCACTGATTTTCACAAATGGAGCTTGCTGGTAGTCGTCCATCTTCCTTTTTAAAGAGTCAACTAAAAAACAGAGCAAAGGAATGAACGAGGACTGAACTGCTACACACAGGCATTTGTTTCAAAACTTGTAGCTACTCGCAGTTAAATTCAAACTTGGTCAATGTGGCACTACAATGGTGATAGTTTGCAACAGTTACTCCTGTACTCTTAGCAGTGGGAATCCAATGACTCATAGACTTTAATCATTTTGAACAGGATGGTATTTCTGTGGAGGCAAGGAATCAAACATCCCAAAAGGTTGTGTGGTTTATAGGAAATCACAAGACAGATTCTGGAATGCATCCAGATGATCTCATCATATAAATCATGCCCAAGGCGGCATGCTGGTGCACCAAGAAAAAATAAAAACTGGAAATCCCACTCTCAGAGGAGGGGAATACCGGGAAGCCATGTGACCCAGTGGGACAGGCCATGTGCACAATAAAAAGGTTCAGTTGTAGGAGAAAAGAAATTCATTTCAGCGTTCTAATTTTACCATGGACCCCACACTTCAAACACTGAGCCTTGTATTGGCATTAATGGCTTGCACTCCTCTTTTTAAAGGTAAGATTTAAAATCTGCATTTGGTAATTTAACATTTCTGATTTTTATATTCATATTAATCACTTAATATGCATTGCATAACAAGTGAAATGAGTGTTAGTCACAGCTCATTTGAGTATCACAAAACCTCTGAAGCTTAAAGTAGAAATTTAAGATGGTAGGTTAAAAAAACGAAATCAAACGCAAGCCATTTCAGACTACAAATAGAATAATTAGGGTTGTAATAAATTACAACATTTAAGTAACTACAGTAATTATGTCCAGTCCAAAGTAACTATACTATTATCTTCAGAAAAGCACTATATTATCTTCCTTTTTTTCACAGCACGATTTGGAGAAGCAGTGTATGTCCCAACAAGATGCCAGTGTCTACAAAGCAGAAAATCCATTAGAGAACCAATCGTGGATTTTACTATAACTGAAAAGGGAACACATTGCAAAAATGATGAAATCATGTAAGTTTCTAGAATATCCGTCCTTTCTCTATTGTATATAACTGAATGATACACTGGTTTCTGTTGGATTTCAATCGTAACAATGATATTTGTTTAATATTATTCGGAACGATCTGATCTTTTATGAAATATAACTTGAATCAAGTCAATATTGTTATGACACTGAACCTTTTTCCAACTAATACTTTTATATGACTACTTCTATAAAACAGATTTATCAAGATGTTTACTGAAGTGATATTTGATTTCTTTATGTTGTTACCAAACTAGCAACAAGCTTAAAGTGTTTGTTACTAGTTTTGTATCCAAAGATGCATTAGTTTACCTAAAAATTATTCATGTATTGATAATCTTAGCTACTGCTGCAAAAACCAATCAGATTAGGGTTTTCTTTTTAACAATTCCTTTCATTTCATTATGTTTAGATTAACTGTAAAAGAGACAGGTCGTCAACAGTGTCTGAGTCCAGATGGCAGACAAGGCAAACGGCTGATCAACTGCTGGAACAACAGGTCAGTGCACTTTCACTGTGTGTTACAGACTGAATCAATATTTACATTGCCAACTGGTCAGGGTGAGGGGTCAGGCATTCAAGTGAAAGGCTACTTTCAATTCTATAAACTCAATGCTCAAATCATGATTTTGATAAATACAAATAAATACAAATTGTATGACAACCCAAAATGGATGCTACTTCACAGTGTGAAGGAAGAGGGGCTTCCAGTTACTCATGCTGTGCTGTGCTGTGATAGGACAACAACAACAGCAAAATCAATACAGAAATGTCATTAGGTTGTAAAAAGTATGCATACCCTCCAGTGCAATTGAGATAGTATTGGGACAGAAGTGTCTCTAATGATAGCGACAGACTGTTGTAAACTACTATTTGTGCTAAAGAAAATGACATATTCGTATTAGTGTGTGAGAAGTTCAGTAGTCATAGCTGAGATCCAGTCCTTCTCAGCATTAACATGTTTGTGTTTCTCTTCTTTCAGAATAAATAAAGAGGAAAGCAGAAAGAATAAATGCATCGTAAGGAGGAGGCGTAAACAGAAACAGAAAAAGAGCTCCATGGCAAGGACCCCCCAAAACCAAAAAGGTGAAACGTCATGAATCCTCAGCAATCTTGTGGGTGAAACAGAAACCATGAAAGAAGAAGAAAAAGAGTGCAGCAGCAAACAGAAAGGAATGGAAGATGCCTGCTGATTCAAATAGGAACTGGGAGACAGCAGAAGAGATCATTTACTGTACATTGATTTAGATGATACTTTATGTTGAGATGCACTTTAAGATATTCTGGACTAACTTAACTGTATGTAAAACCTGAGGACATTCTGACAGAATGTTTGGAGAGAACTGGATGCTGTACAAAACCAGCATTACCATGGGTAATAGTCTCTTCCAGTCAGGGTCGAGGCTCACTGGTGGAACAGGTTGGACGAGCACAGAGACTGCCAAATGTGTAGAAATACTGTAGTTACAGTCTCAAGTGTCTATCTGAAATCTTTCACACACACAATTCAGAAATGTGTTATGTGTGCATTACTGCAAAATACAACAGTATAAAAATGATAAGCAACTCATTTTACCTGCTGGTTTCAGGGTTTTTCATAAGGTAATTGTAACTTTTAGGTCATATTTATATTTATGTAATTTGTTATGTTATGCTTAAAATCTTTTAAAACTGTATGTATTTGTGTAAGTTCAGTTGAAAATAAAACCAAAAATAACTTGATTGACATTGCTTTCTGTACTTACTATGCAGATTTCCATGCATGGTCGTTATTTCTGTCTGTCTGTCTGTCTGTCTGTCTGTCTGTCTGTCTGTCTATATCAATTTATAAGATTGAGTGACAGTCCTTACCAAATAACATGCAGCACAAGTAAGATTAAAAAAGAAAACTAAAAGAAAATGTACCCTGGTTCTAATCTTACAAATCAACCTATACATGGATTAAATACTTCATACACAAACATGCTGCAGAGGAACCCAAATGGTGCAACCCCACCCTTTGTGATGTGAGATATGTCTCCCTACAGTCCATACACATTTATTTAATGAATGATTCTTAGAGCACTCCTCTTGTGTGCTCCTTATCCAGCATCCTTATTCTGTAATCAGCGGGGAGATAAATGGATTGCTCTTGAGGACAAGCCCCCACTACTAGTACAGGAACGCTGTTTGTGATCTCTTTAGTACACAGTAATCCGGCGCATATCCGACTGCGGTGGGACCAGAGTAAGGGCGGATATGTAAAAAGTCGGATGAATCAATCCTGTTTTAAATACCATTATGCACAGCTGTAACAATTACTATATGCACACAATTATTGTTTTGAGATTCAGCTTTTATTAGGAAGCTCCCCTAAATCCCTTGTTTAGAAAGATACAGGGTATTGATGCTTGTGACAAGGTAGCCGTCTGCCGTGTGGGTGCGTGCTTTCGCTGCTGAGTGACAGGCAGGAGATCGAGACGGAGGTTGAAGTGAATATGCCCCGCAGGCGAACATGATTTAATTACATCAACACACTGAACAGCTCATGTGACACTACCAGCAATGGTAGCGCATGGAGCACATACAACACAGTGTATGAAAACTTTGGTAGGATCTACAATCTCTAAACTAATCTTCTCTGTTCAATAATAAACCAACATAGCTGAAGAGGTTGATCATGACGGTTAGGGCATATATGTGACAGGCGGATACGTGATGTAAGCCAAGCTGATAGAGAAATGCTTTTTTTGGCATGAATGACAAGTTCATTGTGCTACATAGTGCAGGACTCTTATTATAATCCAACTTATACAGTCTGTAGGTTTGCTCGATTTTTTACAATTTTTTTTATCTATTTCCCATAAGATACATTTTGAAGTGTTTTATAGTTAATTCATTAAGGCACGTTTCTAAGCCACTGCTATTCTTGATAAGATAAAGAGTAGTGTAAAACCAATAAAAGGCTGTGGGCCAAGATTTGTGCATTGTGAAGGAACAATGATTGTTATTGTGGCCACTTCATATATCATTGAGAAATATGACATGAACAATTTAGCATGCAACACCTAGATGACATGGCATAGGGACAACCCAAACACATAAACACATCAATAATCACCCAAAGCAGTTTTCATTGAGTAGGATTGGTAACTGTTAAAGAGTTAAAAAAAAAAAAAAAAAAAAATTGAAATAAATAAATAGTTAAATGAGCTGCTTTCTGCAACATTTGCCAAACTCAGTAAGAAAAGCTCTAATTTCCTGTAAGTCACGTGATTATGAAATCACTTTATATGGGCATGCAGTATGTTTATACATACCGTGCAGAACAACTGCAAAGCAAGATGCAAATCTGTAACACAAGATCGGAAATGTTTTCCAAACTTCCAGCAACAACTGCATGTCCTATATTCTTGAGCATGCATATATGTAAAGGTAAGGGATATATCTAATATGCAATACATTTATTGACATTATACATCAGATGGCTAATGCAACCTCTATTCGACGTCGGATTCAGTAGCCAAGAGTTGCGTCGCACAGTGAAGAACTTATCTGAAGCAGCAGAGAGTAGCAGCAACTGGCTGTGGTTGAGAAGGAAAGATTCTGGTTGGGGATCTCAAGCACAATAGAAAGAAAGAAGGAAAGAAAGAAAGAAAGAAAGAAAGAAACGCTGATGTACAGGTAAGTAAGCTGAGTTGAGTTGAGTGGGGGACGGAGGGGGGTGATGCTGGGACGCCAGAATCACCGTCGAGCCCTCTTGAGGTGTGGTGGGCTAGTCGACGAAACACCGTGGACGAAAGGTGCCCACTTGAAGCGATGTACCCTACTTAGTTCAATCCAGAAGGTTGTCAAGCAGATGCACTGGGGAGAGCGCACTGTGGTTGATACCTGGAGCCAGCATCGAAGCCGTTGTGTGTGCTGATGCGCTGGGGAGGCAAAATAAGCTAATCCCTGGAGCCAGCATTACACGGCAGCCACCAACACCAGGCAGAAGGATATCTACATCATCAGATGGAAAGAAACGCAAATGGATGGAGATGCAGATGGATCACATTAGTTCACTGTAAAGATACATCTTAGTTGGTGCTTACCTTGGCGACAGCCAAGTTCAAATCATCATGAAGTTTTAACATCTACTCTCATGTAATGGAAATTGTGACAGATGTGAATGTGTGAATACTATTGACTTTGTTCCCTACAGAAAGATAACTTTTTTCGCTATAACTGCAAGAACACCAAAATCATGTAAGTATTTAAACTTTATAACAGAGCTCTATACTGTATATCTTGGCAGTTACCCATGTGCCCATGTTTAACCTGTACAATACCTGCAGACAATAAAATGTTAACTATTATAATAAGAAAATATACTGTATGCATTAAATGTAAGAGTTACAGGGACAGCTGGTAGCTTTCTCCAGGTCAGATTCCAACGATCGGATCCGCTCCTGTCAACCCTCCCTGGCTATTCATTTGATTGTGGTTAGAACTTGAGGAGCTCTGACATGCAAATATTTAGGTTTAAAACTGACTGCAAACTGCAATACGTTATCTGCTTCTGAAATCAAGATTTGTTCATTACAAGTAACAATACCCCTATATTCTTTCTGAACAAAAGTCTTGTGACTTTAAATGAGTTTTAAAATCTAAAGAAATGTGTAGCTTCTTCTCCAAATTGCCCTTAATTATCACATTATCTATTAAGAAAATATATTTCATTAGAATCTGTTGTTTTTTTAAGACCTGAACTACCTTTTCTGGCTGGTTACATTGCATAACCCTACTATGCTGCAAGAATAAGAAAGCAAACATTTTGAACATAGTCATTTTATTTACATTAAGCAATCCTGATTGAATAGTCCAATGAAATCCCCTATTGACAAATACAGGCAGCACTCCTCCACATCTCCACATTACCAGAGTAGTCTCAAACAACTGTCAATTTAAAGGTAAAAAAAAAATGTGGACTGAGATCTGCATTTGGAAATTCATATAGGGTTAAATTAGGATCTATTTGTTGACTTTGTATCGCTAAAGATTTAAATCTTTATTGCTTCTCATTAGAAAACAAATCTCAGTCCATGAACGTATTGTGAATTGGCACAGATGCAGAAAAATCACTCCAAACATGAAAATACATGTAAAGCAAATGCTTTCAAGCGTGGGAAGCGTTTGATGCCAACGGCACATTAGAACAATCAGTTTGGCAATGAACAACAAAAAAGAGATATAACCAATTACATTTTCCATTCTGCTGTTACTGTATGTAATCATTGCATTAAGATCAATGGCAGTAGATGTACAGATGTGTGACAGTCTCTGTAAGCTTCTATAACCAGTATATCAAAATGCACTCTTAATGAACAAAACACAAGGAGACATTTCCTGATATTTTCCTCAACATCTTTAAGTTCCAAAATACTAATCCACTGCCAGCTGTGAAGAGCTGACGAAAGCGTCAGAATATTAGTGAAGGAAAGAACTTCACACGCCCGTCTTCCTTGTGGACACACATGCACACAATGCATAGCAGAAGAATATACATGTATGCATGCAAGTGCCCATGGTGGCAAGAATTATAACTTTGTTTTGTACTGTGCTTTAAACGGCAATACAAGGGGAGTCTGTTAAAACCGGATGTTATTATTTTCTTCCCAGACTTCATCAGAGAAATAACAAAGAGGTTTGACTAAATCCAGACTCTAAACAAGGCCAGGGCCTGCAGGAATGTTGGAGGTTAGTTCAGCACTTCAAAAGCCTACTTTTTTCTCTTCCCATAAAAATATCAATTTATGCGAGAAGCAACTCCATTATCTGCTACCCCTGGTACATAAACAGTGCATTTCTAGGAAACCAATATGTCATGCAGCCTTCCTCACATGCACACGTATTAGATATTCTATTTTAAATCAAACATGCATTGAACACTTGCATATGTTGATTAAGGTTACATTTTCATCCAATTCAAACCCGATAATTGATATGATGCTTATTGATTAAATAGCACTGATGTCTTGATGCAGAATATCTTAGAAGCAGACTTAGGCAAAACGTTTTATCTTCCTTCATTGCACTACAACAACATGCTATATAACGTGAGCTTGTACAGCCCCACAATGTAAGCTATGTAAACCCCCTTACAGTGTTGAAATCTCAGAGAATCGCACAGCTGCATAAATGAGACATACTCCCGAGACAGCCTTCCCCACCTGCTTTATCAAATCATTAAAGAGTCCTGAACAATTATACATCAACAGCTGTGGGACCATCTTACTCACCAGTAACACATGTATCTATAAAAAAAGTGAAAAAACATACATGCTGAGCGTGCCACCTGTTACGCTTTTTAAATGCTAGTTTGGTAATATATTCATGTGCCTTCAAGTACAGTAGCTTCTGTACAATGAAAAGTCAGAAGCTAAGCAAGGGTGAGCCTGGTTAGGATATAGGTGTTGGTGTCTCAGTATAGTGCACTCTTCCTTCGCCCAGTACCGTCACATGGTGCTGTAGGAGGAGCCATGCTTTCCCATAAGGGTTCATTCTCTGGACTTGTTGAATGTCCCCTTCCCTAACTCATTCTGGAACACAATTCTATTCCCCAGGTTAGTAAGAATCTAATTGGCTGGATATACATCTGTTCTTTTAAAATAAAGAATTCCAAAGGCTTTTAAACCATTCATGCTAAATTCTTAAACACAATTGCTGTTCTATGCAAAGCTTATTATGTCAAATAAAATCAATTCATACCGGTAAGCAATTTCTATAAAACTGAAAACTGCTTTTCCTCTACTAAATTAAACCACATGTCTTTTGATCAATTGACAACAACAATCTCATGCTTCCTGTTCTGGACAATTTATATGGAGGACAGAAGGGAAAGAAAAGATCATGCTTTTAAGGGTCTCTAAGCCAAGGCAGAACACACAGAACACTCTCATCATGCATGTCGACATTCCCAATAGATCAGATCACTCTAACCTTCCCCAACACAACAGATCCCCATTGCCAATACTAGGGCAAGTCATCCATGCAGATACTGACTATCAAACTGAACCCACTGCCAATCGTTCGTGATGACTCAACCTTGTTCAATAATGTTTTATCAACTGAATTCAACATTTCAATACAGTGCTTGCTGCTTGCACAAACGTGTAAAAATGTCTTTCTGGCTTACGTTCAAGACAAACTTAATGCATGACAAATGTAACCCGAAGACACGGTAATTTAATACATTATTATCCAGCTCACCTGGTGTTCATTCACGATTTTCTAATAACATATGTTTATGGTTTTAAAAGCAAAACAATTACTTTTATATATTGCCACATCAAATTAAACGTGTAATGCTACCAGTAAGACATTTTTTTCCCCTTCTCGCATTATATGCCTTACACATTAATTTCTGCAAGTCTTGCCACTCATTAATTTTACGCTTTTCTTTAGTTTAACACAGGCAACATTTTCAAGCAAACAATTTTACCAAATTCTAAACTGTATACTAGCCATCGACCTGAAACAATGTGCATCTTGTATCTATAAGCACGCTTCTTACAGTATGCATATAAGGAAATGACAGATATGCTTACCAATTCCAGAGTTTAGAATTAAAAAAAAAAAAAAAAAAAAAAAAAATCCCAATGCCGGACTATCACATCAGTTTAATACTTTGTCCATTTCCATTCATAAACCCGACTTCTGTCCACTCAGTTCAGGGTACTGTATGAGACAACATCTTCTAAGCAAACATCATGATTGACATTCACTCCAAGCAATTAAACACGAGGTATTTGACCAAGTAACACCAATCCGCGCTAAAAGGAGGGAATACCAGTCAGCGCCAGATTGAAGAGGAGTAAACAGTAAATTGTTACCATGAGAAATTTTGTCACTTGATAACAGACTGTTTCAAGAAAAAATATATTTAAGAATGATTTACACCCTTATATTCTGTCATTTCAACAAATTAAAAGGAAACGTTTGCAACTGTAAACAACGCTTTTTGTGCTTTTAATATGGTTATGCAGTATATTATGGGAAAATAGTCAGGCTTTTGATACGAGGTAGAGTGTATGTGAGACAAGTACAGCACGATTGTTTGTACTTATCACCGTGGCACTTTCTAATGTAACATAAACATCAGCAAAGCCTTCCATGGATGGCAGCACTGGTTATGAGTAATGTGATTGTTAAGGAAGCCTACCAATCCAGCTTCCAAGCAGCTTCCTCTAGGCAATTTAGCTTTGTTTTAAGAGGATGTAGTCATATGATTGCAAACATCCCCAAAAAGTAAGATAGTTCATTACATTTTAGGAAGTTGCCGCTGAAAAAAATGATGAAGTGGCTAAGGATTTGCTGAATGGAAAGTATTATTCAAAATAAGCATTTGAAAAATATATATGTTAATCATATATATATATATATATATATATATATATATATATATATATATCTATATATATATATATATATATATATATATATTAGATACTTGATAAAAAGGTGAATAAAGATAACAAAACATATACTAGTGTGTGTGTGTGTGTATATATATATATACCCTTACTTAAGCAGGATGTGGACACTTCTCTCCTCTAACTTGCTTGCTACTTGTGTTTGCTGTTTGGGTAACTATGCATATTAATTGATGTCTTTCAGGTGTCAGAATCAGTCATTCTTCCCTTATTCGGCAGCAGCTTCTTCAAATTGCAAGTAGACTGATCAGTAGTTATCTTCTTGTGCGTTTGCCATTCCTTAAAGATGTCAGAAACAATGGACTTTGATTTCCTGGCTGAAGTGTTTTGGATAAAGATGCTCAGGTACCCACTATCATAACCCTTTGTAAACGTTGATCCTACTAAATAGCTGCTAACTGTGCTAGTCCAACAAGTGCTAGTCCAACAATCTGCTTCTTAAAATGTCCCAATGACACACACACTTTATTTCTTAAGAGTTCCTAATAAAGTCCAGGCCCTGAAGAATCAGATTGTGATCACCTACACACCCATTCAAACGGTCTCTTTTTGTTTTAGTACTCACACTATTAAGATGTATCTGTGCTGGCCCTGCAGACAAAGTGACTAAACTAAACTAAACTAAACTAAACTAAACAGAAAATATTGTAAGCAATTTAGCAGTGATTTTTTTGAAGCAATAAAAAACGTTAAGACATTGTGCTCTTCTATTATAGTCAATAACTAGTAAAACATCTGATTGCTCACTAATACACACAGTGAATCATCTTGCCTTAGGAATAGATCGTGGAACAGACGAACAATTATAAAGCATTGGTTATGGATTTGTTATATATGTTCTACTGAAGGAAGAAACACACAAAACACAACCATGTGCAGTGAATTCAATACAGTCCTTAAGCCGTGTGTGAAAGGGGTTATACAATGGTTTACTTCCATTCATAAGAGCTTTTCATGGATGAAGAATAATACCGTGGCTCAAGGAATTCTTTTAGTGCTTGTAGTACACAAAGCCATTTGGTTTTGTGCTGCATGTTTCTACAGCCAGACAGAGACTGCACTGATGTTTTCAATGGTTTTCCCAATCCATGTACTGATCAATTCACTCAGAGCTGCAGAATTCTTATGTTTAGCACGCACTCCCTTGGTATATTACATGTATTTTGAATAAAACAGATTTACAGCAGTACTGTAAATCTTTAAAATAGGACCCCTCTTACATTTTTACAGACAGAAATACACCAAAGATACACACAGTCGCTATTTGCTGTTTGATTTGATATGCAAAGAGCTTATGTGAATGATATAAACATTGGCAGTATTTAGATCTGCCACTTTTTGGATCAATCGAATGCACTGCATTATTTTAAAGTCATGTCAAATAAACTTGGAAAGTTCTCATATCCTGTTTTTAAGGCAGTTAGCACACTGTTTGACACCCAGTTCCATGACTCAGCATCTTATTATTTTCTCTCTGACTGCATGCATGTCCTTTTGTTAAGAAGAATAATGGGAAACATGTTTGGGCCATCAGCCTATTTGTAACTTATGTAAAAGGATACTCGATAAAAACTAACACAAGGCAAAGATAAAAAATATATATTTTAAACAAACCAAAACTTGTGACTAGTCCTATAGAACTATGTGTATTGTTCATTTTAATCAGGCAGTTATATTTATACTGTATATTAGAATGGTGTGCATGACTATTACATACATAATGGCATTGCAGCACTTTTAGAAAAACATTATAATAATCATTTGTGTTAAAAGGGGAGCACATGAGGCTAATAAAATCGTTATACAAAACATATTATAAATATGAATAATTAACTGAAAAGGCAGAATATGGCAGTCTCCTCTTACAAAGAGATTGCAATGCTATGCTTTGAAGTATGCTATCCTGTTATAATAAGTGCTATGTACTGTACATACAAATCCAGTATTGGAAAGAGCACTTTCCGAATGTCAGTAGGCTGCCTGTAATTTTGAATGCCTTGGCAGTTCTCGTCTCTCCTTCCACTGTTAATGAATAGGAAAGTGGAGACTGTTGCTCAAGGTCAGACGAAACAAAAGTAGTGGCCCTGGGGGGTTTAAAGAGCCTGGTCTTTAGAATGTGGAAGTCTTGCCTCTATTAGGGATTTTTTTTTTTTTTTTTTGGATGTATGAATTGGATTTAGCTGTGTTTTTGTAATGTATTACATTTAGCTTAATCTAAGAACTCAGCACGTGTTGCTTGATGTCTGTATAACTATAATTTGTTGCTTAGCATTTTTGTACTGTAGTCAGTTAGGCCTCAAATAATAAAACTAAATTAAAACATTTAATCACTATGGTTTTAGCAATGCGATGCCCTTTGCGAGACAGGAATTGGCTTTGTGCCATGTTAACATGTGTAAAGGGTCCTGAGAGTCACAGGGGATTCTGTATATGAATGCTTATCCCATGTCTTACTAGCTATTAGTAGATTGAGCTGTAGTGTGTTTGCAGGGGTCACTGGTTCAGGCATTGTTTCTATTACTTTGGGGTGGGGCTGAGATGGGCAATCTTTTGTGCAAGGTTCAACTAGCAGGAGTAAGGTGCTCACTGTGATCCTTGGGTTTACAGTCCCCATCTCTATCTTTTTTTTTTTTTTCATAATAATACCGTATGTGCCAATGATCACACAGCTTATTGAATTACAGAAAATTGCACTTTTGTGGACATCTTTTTTTTCTATTAATGTAGTGCACTAGGAGCACAATCTGGAGGCCAACTCACAATGAAAACGTAAAATTAACATTCAGAAATGCTGTAATTAAAATCGAAATTGTTAAAACAGTTCTCCTCATCTAGAAAGTACTAGAGATACAATAAAATGTTCAAGTAACAACAAAACAAATATGAAACTAAATTAATTTAGAGTCCAATATATTAGCATTTAAAAGTTCAGTAAATGGCTAAACTAAACTGACGCATTTATATATTTCAGCTTGACACTTCAAGTGGGACTAGTAACAAGCAACTTAAACAAAATTTGCATATTGCTACAATTGCAGTCAAGGAAATACCAGTATGCATAATCAATGTATTTTACATCTCCCTGAAGAGTGTTGTGTGAAGACAGTCCACAATTACAGACCTACAGCAGAATGATAAGTGCATTCACTGTGGCTCCACACAAACTGTCTGTTCCAAATTAATCAGAGCTTCCATGAAAGAGCTCCACTTTCAAAGACTGTTAATGGTCTGACTTTTGTAAAAGGACTACAGCTATCAATACCATGGTTTGAATAGAAAAGTTAAACTTTCTCAGTAGACATGTTAGTCAAGCATGAAGCTAATCCACAATGGCTCATTATCCTTTAGAAAGTTTGCAAATGTTTGAAATAGCAATCATAACAAAATTCAACTCTACAACGTTTGTACGATTTCCTATTTCATATTTGCAGAATTAAAAAAGAATAAAAAGACAAACAACTGAGACATATATTGTCTATTTAAAACCCTGTATAACTGCTGGCCTTTGTTTACATAGAAAGCCCAGACATAGGTGATATCAGTCCCAGTCTCCTCTCTCTTCTGAATTAAGAGCTTTGTTTGAGCCTTTATTTATTTAGAAACAAAGATAGCCTTTATCAACAAAACATTTGTTAGATAAAACTAAATTACATGTGATTGTATCTTGGGAACATACAGTAAACTAGAGAAATATACTGTATGTATACTGACATGACCAAAACACTAAGAAACCAGCAGGGGGAAACAATATTTGGCATTGAGATTAATTAAAATGGTTAGCTATACAAAACAAAACAGTAGTTGCAGTTCATGAAACATTTTTTATTGGCTAAAGGCAACTTGTAATAATAATAATACTGTATTAAGTAATTCAGCATTGTTTGATTGCAGCGTTTAATAGTTATGGATACAGTAAATCCTTTCACCTTTGTCTGTGACATGAAACATAACATAAATATTTTATGAAAGGTGCTATATAAAATAAAGATTATTATTATTATTATTATTATTATTATTATTATTATTATTATTATTATTATTATTATAACAATTTATGATATCAATGGCACAAGAAACATTATCACAATCCATTTTATCTGTACAAACTGACTACACCACAGACTTGATTGGTGCAGAAAAATAGACGAATCAAACTCAGCTGGTATAACAATGATACTAAGTGATAATTTTCTTTCTGTAATTCAGTGTGTTGTTTGTTGCTTATTCTTTGATTGAACTGCAAACAGGATAGTTCATGATAAAACAGGATCTTATTTAATACATGCATTGTTTGGTACCACTGGTAAATGTGTCCAGATGTTCTCTTATGATCTGCAGCTGGTATATTCAATGTTATTGTTTAGTTCTGCTTTTTTAAACTCAGTAGTATTTTGTTTAAACAGTTCCTGGGTAAATTCACTGAAATCCCTTATATCTTTGCACAAATGTCCTAGCAGTAAATTATAACTAGATTAGTAGTGTTGGTGGTTAAAATATGTTTTGTTTCTCTGGAGCTTTCAGTTTGAACACTGAAATTTACTATTACTGTGTTATTATTATTATTATTATTATTTATTTCTTAGCAGATGCCCTTATCCAGGGCGACTTACAATTGTTACAAGATATCACATTATACATTATATCACATTATACAGATATCACATTATTTTACATACAATTACCCATTTATACAGTTGGGTTTTTTTTTTTTACTGGAGCAATCTAGGTAAAGTACCTTGCTCAAGGGTACAGCAGCAGTGTCCCCATCGGTCAAGAGTCCAGAGCCCTAACCACTACTCCACACTGCTGTTAATGTGTTTAGGAATGTGTTTAGGAAGTGACTCAGTGACTACGTACAGTAAGTAGCATGTACAGAATATATCTGACATGTGCTTAATGGTATACAGTACCTCCAGTGAATATATAAAGCAATGCCTAAAAAAATACGAATGTTATGGTCTGATGATGGGAGTCGTATCTGAAGTATCTTCCTCGAGATCCATGTCATGATTATACAGGCTTTCAGACTCAACTGCAATCATTGTTACTGCATTCTCTTCAATATGTTCCTGTCTTTTCCTCCCCATGTTTATCGGTGGTTTATCCTCAGGAAAGCTTTGGTGAAGCATAGATGGCTCATTGTCTTTTGACGGTTTGATTTTCAGTATGCTCTCAAGGTATGCTAAGGGAGTTGTCTTCTGTTTTTTAACAGGATTGTTGAAGCTGTACGTTTGCTCTGTATCCCCAGTTTCTGTCACATCCACCAACATAGCAGAAGGATCTGCAGATTGGCTGGCTGGGTCTTTAGACAGCTTTGTCTTTTTCTTTTTACTTATTATGAAGTAGGAAAAGCCAGTTGTAACAAGCATAGCTCCTGAAAAGAAAAGAAACTGAAGGCTTTCGTTTGCATCTTAGACATTACAGTACTTTATGTAGCCTTAACATTTGCATGGATTTTCCTTGGACTGCTGTACTTGGCCTCAGTGTAAACCTAAGCACTTGAATACAGAATATACTGTAAAACAGACATAATTGACAGTTTTGACATTCCCAGAAATGCATATACATATGGTTGCCAGGTATCAGAGGTGCTAACAATCCCTCATTTGGAAAGACTCTCCCTTATTTTGACACTGTCCCTCATCAGCTAGAATTTTATTAGCATAAAAGTGTCATTTATGAATCATATATCTGTAAATAAATCTATGTGGATGTAGTAAGCCTTCTAAATGAGTTGAGGTGCTGTATCTGAGCTAGCAGTGGCAAAAATCTAGACTCGGCTAGTTGAGGCAATAATCTAGGGATAGAGATACAGCAGTTTATTAAATGTAGACGATTCAAAATAAATCTACTGGATATCTCACGGAAGAGGGCTGTTAAATATTCATTTTACTGGGTGTGAAATATAAGACTATAGGCAGCATTTTCAGAGATGTTTACTCCAGTGCCATTAACTGAATGTTAAAGTTACAAAACTCTATCCTTACAGTGGCTTTAAAAAAATCCTTATAGTGACTTTTAGTACCAACAAACAAAAACTATGATAGCTGTGTGCAAATATTCAATGCTAACACTCTGGGCTCTGGACTCCTGACCGGAGGGTCATGGGTTCAATCCCAGGTGGGAGACACTGCTGCTGTACCCTTGAGCAAGGTACTTTACCTAGATTGCTCCAGTAAAAACCCAACTGTATAAATGGGTAATTGTATATCATAATGTGATATCTTGTAACAACTGTAAGTCACCGTGGATAAGGGCGTCTGCTAAGAAATAAATAATAATAATAAAAAATAATAATAACACTACATACTGTTGTCTTGACCTGAGCACCCCCTGCTATTCAATGCCACAACTGTGTGTTGGTTTTGAGGTCTGATTGAGGCCACCAAAATCATTTTACATGAGTATTTACAGAACGTGTGAATTAACCTGCTGCATCTCTGCCCAGTCTGTTTTTACGATGCTTCACGTTACCTGGAATAGTAGCATGCCACACCAGGACTGGGTGCAGAAAACACACAACAGACATCAGTGTATAGGCTAAAAACTTTTGAAAGCCACCCAGTCTAGCTGTTTTTGTCCATCGGATAGAAAGTGTGGAGTCAGACTTGCAGCTGCAATACAGAAAGGTTACATTTGATAAATAAGTGATTTAATATGTAATATAAAACACAACAGTAAAACTTAATCTGCATAATATTGTACTATAGTACAGTTCTTAAAATACCTTTTTGTGACTATGTAAACGCCTTATAAGTTATAAGTTACCTATTAACCAGTCCATTAACCCTGCCTATAAAATCACTGCTCTGTACAAAAATGGCTAATCTTGTTCCACAAATTAGAAGAGAGGGCCCTCTACTGAAAGAAAAGGATATTGTCTTAATTCAGTATTCAGGCCCCCTTCCTTTATTTAACTATAAAACAGGTTCATTACAGCATGTAGAATTACCACTATACATGCTTAAAACAAAACAGTAACTCCATGTCTCGTTTGCACAATGTAAGAAACTTCATTGGATTTATGTAGATTGTATAATAAATCATTTCTGAACAAGGACCTCTTCTCTCAAATTTTACTTCTAGAAAAAAAACCCCAGACACTTTGTTTTAGATATAAGCAAACATGGTTTTAAATTACATGACAATAAGTATGATATACTTATTAATAAATGTGTACATTTTCACATTTATAATCTCTATAAACCATTGAAATGGTAAAGCATTCCGCTTGATCGTGTTATCATGCACTGTAGTAAGTATGAAACACACCTTAAAGAAAGGGAATTAATGGGAGAATGGTAGGATATGTATATATAGGTTGATCTTATTGCACATTCCAGATATTAAATGTTTCTGCTGTATATAGATCTAAAGCAGTTAGCTTCACGTTCAAATTATGTCATTTCCTCATACAGAAATGTTTGTTTAATCTATTCTTTTTCCAAACTTAGCAATAGTGAAAAAAACATTTAGGGCTTCATACATTTTGGACAAGACCTGAAAATACCAGCAAAATCGCTGAGGCTAGCCATTCTTTTGAACCGAGTCATGAATCATGTGGTGTAGTTCAGGGCACATCAGATTGTGACTCATTTGGGAAAACAGCGAATTGTTTTTACTTGTGTCAAATTGTTACATTCTTTAAAAGCAAGAAAGTGATTAAACTTCAAATGAAGTGGTGTATTGTCGGTGAATGTTGAATTATTACTCATGGTAGGGCATTGGTCTGCTTGCTATTGTTAAGGTCTGTTATTCTAGCTCAGCCAGCGACTCAGCCTGTGACCATGGGCAGGCCACTTGACCTCCTCCCACGTCTTATTATTCACTAATGAAGCAGGACCCCACTTAGTCTCCGAGTTCTAGTGGAAGCATCTCGCTTACTAAACCAGTATGGTGAGAGTATCTCAATGAAGCAATACCTGATACCCAGGCTAGACCCCACTTTAAATGGGAGTTGTTTTTTTGTTTGTTTGTTTTTGAAGAACTCTTTATTCTCTCTATTATCTTATTAATTTTTATTTATTTTTTAATTAAGAATGTTCAGTCTCATTGTAAGGATAACTGCAGCATAATAAAACAAAGTGTTTTTAACTGACTACCAATAGTATTTCATAGAATGGATATTAAAACATGAATTTGGAGTCTTTATGAGAAGGACTCTAATGCTTGTTTAGTGTGTGCTTGTTACAGTTTGTGATTTTAAAAGTAAATGGTTTGCAAGATAAATAAAAGCATGTACAAAACTCCTTTGCAATAATAAACAGATATATACTCACGGGAAAAATGGCCCCAGCAGTAAGTCAATGAAATACGAAAGTTCAAAAACACTAACGGCAGCTGCTGAAATACTTACAAAGGAAAGCATATGTTAAATGAATATATATATATATATATATATATATATATATATATATATATATATATATATATATATATATATATATATATATTTGTATATGTTAAAACAACAAGCTTATTGGGGTATAATAATAAAGAGATTGTATTTCAAAATAAGATTTGAGTATTTAATAGACAACCTTTCACTCTGGTGTCAGGTCCTGTTGCTTGAGGCCATAAAACAGATTACTACACTATTTTTTAATCCACTTGACTTCCTCACAGACATGCAATGCCATCTCTGTCAACCATTTATTGCTGCATTCTAGATAGTACTGCTGAAATGTATCTCTAGACTTCACTGAAATCTACGTCAGTCCCCAGATCCCTGACTGTGACACAAACATAATTTCTTAGGGAAAACATTGAAATCACTTACAGATTGTAAAAAGGAGACATGATGTAAATCAAGCTAATTAACACTGTTACAGATTTAATAGGTAGCAAATTTAACTCCAGGCCAGAATGTTAAACACATTCTATTTAACAACCACTCAGCAGGGCATGTTTTGCATCACTGCAATAGATCTTGGTACTGCGCTTACATGAAAAGATCTTGGGTAAGCTTTGACACTGTGAAATATCCATGTACAAACATTAGTTATTCTACCCACCCTGCATTTTAAAACAACTACATGTTCAGATGGCTTTTCTGTATGAATATGTTCACTAAGTTAATACTCACAGAAGATAGACACCAAGACTTTTGAATTCTCCCTGAAGGATGGTTTCTATTCCTACTCCCAGAAGAACTTTGTTTAATTCAAGATGTTTTGGGATGGAAAGGAAAGGGAAATGTATTTTTCAAATTAAGAAAATTCAATTAAAAAAACAAAACAAAATAAAATATTTTTGGTCACATATCTAATTGATCATACAGATCTGATGAAAACTGATCAAAGCAACTAGTAACAACGAAATTAGGAGATGTATTCAGTAAAAAAAAGTCCCTATGGTGTCACTATACTGTAATGTTTACTGAATATAAAGTAAACAGTTAATTATGCTGTTTCTAAAAGCATTACATTGTTTTGTTATATTACAGTAATCTGAAAAAATGTAATAACATTTTCTATATAGCTACCTGTGATTTGTAGAACAGTTTCATGATTGTATTGTCTGGAGGCCTGGCATGCAAAGCAAAACCAATGCATCCACAATAGGTCAGGGTCTGTAACACTTCAATGTGGTTTGCTGTAGAGTTTATCAGTGCCACAATGTCAAATATTGAATGTTTAAACTTCTTTATAGAATGAATTAATTAAAAAAATGATTTTTGTATTTAACTTAATCATAATGGTTTTGATCAGGAGCAATAGTGTTGACTAAGGAGGTTCACAGTTAAAATAAATAAATAAATACGTGAACCTCATTACCATGTGAATTACTCAGAACATAAGCATATATTTATTATTATTATTATTATTTATTTCTTAGCAGACGCCCTTATCCAGAGCGACTTACAATCGTAAGCAAATACATTTCAAGTGTTACAATACAAGTAATACAATAAGAGCAAGAAATACAATAACTAATATATAAATTCCAACCTACGTGATATCATGGTTAAAACTTGCATTGCACAATAAAACTTAAATAGCAAAAGGAAACAATTTAACTTTTAGAAAAAACATGGGCATTGTCCATTTCCTCCCTCTTATGTATAATAAGCATTGTTGTGGGGATAGCACGATGCTGAGGTGAGTTTGCAAGTTTTGCACCATGTTCTGATCCCTTAAACAAAGAAGCCTATTCATGAGTACAGAAAAACACTCTGTACAAGAGAGCACAAGAGAAGGGTGTAAAACTATTCCACAACATCTTGTAGAGCAGCTGACTCTGATTTGCAGCATTGCAAGGATAAGGTTTTTGTTCCATTAAGATGATTCATTAACAATAGGTCTTAAACAAGTACAATTACAACAGTAAGTTAGTGTGTAAAACACAGGTTAAACAAACAACATGTTTAGGAATTAAATAGTGTAAAGTACTCCAGCATCCCTAATGTCTTCCAGATCTCAACTGCTTTCCAACACCTGAAACTCATTTGTGATTTTTATTTCTACCACAGTGCAGAAAATGAATTTATATATTGTAAGTTCTACAGGTTTTTGTTTTTTTTTATCAGTTTATAGAAATGTAAGTTCTTCTAGTACAAACAAATAAAGTATCACTAAGTGTGCCAAATCCCACTTATTGAAAAGCATTTCAAACTGTGAACAGTCAGTTCTATTTCTTGGGAGTTTATAATAACGATAATATTACGATAATAAATGGCTTTAGACATAGTTCACTGGAAGGTTATGGCACATACATTGTGTGACACTTTTCAGACACATTTATAATTATTTTGTTATCTGGGCTAGTGGTTATAGAGATAAATAATATATTATTTAATTGCAGAATTGAGAAAAAAAGTGAATATAATATGTACTGCTATATATAAACTATTTGAAAAAAGAAAATCTGTTGACATGTTAGTAAACACAGTTTAGCTCCTTTCAATGGGACAAAAAATGTTGTATACGGGTCTTTCTACAGAAAGAGGACAAATTGGGCCTTTTTTTATAGTGAAACAACCAAAATTAAATAAGAAAATTTTTTAACTGCATATAACATAAGTCAGCCGAAATTTTAATGTATTTTTCAATATTTGTGTTCAAAAATGTTTTAGCACATAAATCTGTCATTACTGTAACACAACTAAAAACTGTGATATAAAGAGAAATATACATAAAATTAAAATCGATTAGGCATTAGAACATTACACATTAGTGAAAATATTTATTCCATTTTTCAAAAGATTTTCATATTTATTGACTAATTAAATTAAAGTTAAACTTAGTTTTGACACTTTTATCAGGTTTTGTACTGATATTTTTTATTTAAAAATATGTTAGCAATGATTAAAAGTATACCAAATTATTTAAATAAATAAATAAATAAATAAATAAAATTATATATATATATATATATATATATATATATATATATATATATATATATATATATATATATATATATGAGCCCTTCACTCCTGCCAATGCTGCTGCAGTTTTATTAACTAAAATAACTATTGTTACGGTAAGGACATTACAGTTACAGGAATGACAGCTTGTTACGGTAATGACACTAAAAGATTTAAACAGTGATTTAAAATAAATATGTAAAGAAATAAACCATGTATAATGACAATACACAGATTCCAAAATAGGTTTTATTGGAAATCGTAAAACTTTAAAACACGCTGGGGCTGATGTAAGGATAGGCATAGTGCAAACAATTGTGGCTGCAAAATCCAGATTGCCCAGCAGCCAGGCAATTATTTTGCACTGTGGCCTATGTAAACTTAAGAGTAATGCAAATTACTCAACACGCACAAACAATGAGCTGCAATCATGACAATGAGGGTCACAATGAGCACCGGCCGTGCATCGGGCTATTTAGCGGACGCACTGAAAGCCCAGAGGCGAGGTGAGTTAGGAGTATAGAGAGCAGTAGGCGCTGTATGAGATTTGTGGAGCACGAAAATCAAACCAAACAAAAACATATGTCAGAGGAAGGGCAGCAAAGTCCTCTTGGCACACGGAAAAGAAAATAAGTTTTTTTTGTTGTTGTCGTGGTGCGGTCTGTCCTACGACACATTTGCTTGTCGCATTGCGTGCGGTGTGTAGATGCCAGTCTAAATAGAGTAAAGCATTATGATATGCACTGCCTAGCCACTTTATTGTGTGCATTTCTACCCTATTGGATTTGATGGGGTTGTGGCCTTTACTGACTATTTCACCTCACATAACCCTTTACAGTTCTGGTCACCCTGCTACAAAAAGGATATTGCTGCTCTAGAAAGAGTGCAAAGAAGAGAGACCAGAATTATTCCTGGTTTAAAAGGCATGCCATATGCAGACAGGCTAAAATAATTGAATCTATTCAGACTTGAACAAAGAAGACTACGCGGTGATCTGATTCAAGCATTCAAAATTCTAAAAGGTTGCCCCAGGGGACTTTTTCAAAGTGAAAAAAGAAACAAGGACCAGGGGTCACAAATGGAGATTAGATAAAGGGGCATTCAAAACAGAAAATAGGAGGCACTTTTTCACACAGAGAATTGTGGGAGTCTGGAACCAACTCCCCAGTAATGTTGTTGAAGCTGACACCCTGGGATCCTTCAAGAAGCTGCTTGATGAGATTCTGGGATCAATAAGCTACTAACAACCAAACGAGCAAGATGGGCCGAATGGCCTCCTCTCGTTTGTAAGCTTTCTTATGTTCTTATGTGCTTACTGACTAAATATCTTGGCATTGTTAAATAGAGCAAAATATTTATATTATATATTAACTACGATTCATAGGCAAGTATTTCAATCACAAGGCCATCTTACAAGGGAATATGCACCCCAAAATAAAATCAATTTTCTAGTAATGCAGATGGGAGTGGACTTAAAGGGCATTAATGCCCCTCCCCTAGTCATTCTGCATTCAAAGAAAATACTAACAAATGAATTTACATTTAACATTAATTTAGTACAAAGTATTTCCAAAAAGTGTCATTACCGTAACAGCTCTGTCATTACCGAAACTAAATAAGTTGTTACGGTAATGACTGTTACGGTAATGACAATTTTAAGCATTTTCATGAATTTATAAAAATCTGAGGCCTATACATTCTGACCTTGCCTAACTTTGAACATATAAATCATGAAATAATTCTAACCTATAATTATTTGTTTCATAAAACATTATAGCACGTACAGTAATGACGCATACCAAACCCAATCAATGATTTTCAGAAACTTGAAGTGATTTTTTTAAAAGAAATATTTGAAACTGATCTACTCCCCATGTGGCCATTTCTCTTCTTATGATCACATGCTCAAAGGAGTGGCCAAAGAGGCTTTCACACGGAACTTGGTGAGCCTGCCACCTCCTTGCGCGCCGCTCTCTAGTCGCCGCAGACCACTGTTCACACCAAACGTGGCAGGGGAGTGACAGGGGAAAGTCAGTGGGTAGTCTGTTGTTACATCACAACTGAATGTACAGTGACTTTTGGTTGCCAAGCAACAAACATTTAATGTCAGCGGGAAGGGAAAACGCTTTTATACCGAAGACAAAAAGGTACGGCGAATATCATTGGCTGATACAGGCGCTCCGGTTTGATGAAGGCAGATTTCAAACTTACTTAATATTGTATTATCCAACTCTGAAATCATAACCACGAGCTTTACCTCCATTTTAATTTATTTAATTGTTTTTATTTCTTCCTCACAAAGGAGCCTCCTACTTTCCCCTGATTGGCTGCTGGTAGTTTACGTCACGGCGCGGCGAAAGTTGAAAATATTTGATCTCCTGCGCACCGCTCTGCGGTGCGGTGGGGTGCCGCTTCTCTCTGCTGCTGCGTGTGACCGCCTTCATTGAAAACAATTGCTGCTGCCACCCCGCGTCCGATGTGAACGCCCCTTTCGCATATTTTCACTAGATGGCAATAAACATACACTGTCTGTTACGGTAATGACATTGAAAACTGGGGACAGGTTTTCAATGTCTTTTTATTCAAAAATAAAAAAATATATATTTTAAAATAGTAGTTCAACAGCATACATTCCTTTTTAAAAAAATATTGTCATATTTTAAAATGATTACATAAAATACATTTGGTTTGATGAGAAAGTATAAGAGCTGGAAGTGGGGACACTGAACTTTTAAAAAATCACCCTTAAATGTTAATTTTGCATAAATATATATATATATATATATATATATATATATATATATATTTGCTAAATGTTAATTAAAACAGATATATACATATGTATATTGCATAGGTGGGGACTCAATTTGTCCCATTTCTGTAGAATGACCCATACATCGTAATTGCTTCAGGAAATAGCTCTTTTTTAGGTATAAAAGTAAAAAATGTACGTTTATATATTTCATTGTATTTATTTAAAATTATTATTTAAAATAGAATACACCTGTGTATTTATCAAAAAGTAAATATCACAAACATCATAATTAAAAAGTTTTGATTCACATCCAACAAATCAAAAGGTTATGTAGTGTAACATAACTGTTCTCTTTCCAAAATATTTTTAAATCAGAAGTGTCACAATAATAAAGATGCTTTATACATTTATCACTCACATTTAGTCTAAATACTGTATTTAATATATTTTTTTTTATCTTTGCATAAATCTGCCACCAACCTTCCTACCTGCTGCTGTAGAAATACCAAGGACTCTACAAATGCACTCCACAACAATCCAGGCAACTGCTCGTTCCATTGTAAAGGACCTTACGCTTTTTGTTCAACAATTAAAAAGCTTCCTGTCACCTACTGCAAAGCAGGCATATGAAGGAAGAAAAATAATTTACAGAATCTTACTTATGGAAAAAACAAAACCTGTCTCAAAATATTTGTTCTTGTTGTTGGTGATGACATTCCAGTAATGCTTGGTTTCCTGTTTGCAAACAAGGGTCTCACTCCATTAATCACAAAATGTTCAGATTTCACCAAACTTAACCAGTTTATTCTGCTTCCAAGCCGTCTGAGGGCGATGAAGAAAACCAAACTCACCACTGTGTGTTGAAAGGTTGTTTAATTATTACCTGTATACAGTAACCCCAAGGCCCTGTCCACACTACATAACCATTCTCGAGAACCGTACTCAAAACCATTCTAACAAACTTCACACTGTGAAGTACCGTTTCATGTAATGTTGTTGAAGTACCTTCAAAGTTGTGAAGTACCTTCTCCCCAGTAATGTTGTTGAAGCTGACACCCTGGGATCCTTCAAGAAGCTACTTGTTGAGATTCTGGGATCAATAAGCTACTAACAACCAAACGAGCAAGATGGGCTGAATAGCCTTCTCTCGTTTGTAAACTTTCTTATGTTCTTATGTTTAGTCGGGCTTAATGCGTCCGCACACTATTAGAATAGTTTGTTTACAGTTCCTTGAAGTGCAATGAACAGTGGAAATTAATACAATAGTATCCCACCATGCACTGTATTTTATTTTAAAATAATGTGTTTTGCTTCATTAATAGAGGTGCATATATGTATATCTAGTGTTGTGCTGCAGACTGCAACCACCATTCAGAAACTTTCTGAGAAAGAGAAAACTGCACTTTCGTTAGTCGATTGTATGTATTGCTGGTCCCTAAATGGCAAGACTAAATAGGCTACTAATAAAAAATAAACACCACCATTTGTGTATAGACATGTAATTTTATCATGTTCATGGTATATTACTGTAGGCCTATACTACAGAGAACAACGAAGCACAACTGTTAAAACGTACAGCAGAATAATAAATCGGTGTCCACGCTGTGCTCTTCGTGCGGCTGACACATCTGCTGATAACTAACTTATACAAAGCTGAGAACGCTTCGTCATGTCTATTTTTACTACCATGTTGGTCGTCTGGTGTTGAGGTGGGGGGATACTATTATATGATAGTGTTTTTTGCGTATGCACTCTCCCATGTGTATGATGCATATAACGAGCGTCCCGCTGAACAGTTTCCAAATGTTGGCAAGTATGCCTATGACAAAAAAAAAAAAAGAAAAATACCTATGTTCACATTTTCAAGAATATGGTACACAAAGATAAATACACTACAGTAACTGCAGTAATTACAGTGTATATGATTTATAATGCAGTGAGCAGCTTTGTTCAGGATGACTGATGTAACATTATGCATGACTGCCTCACTGACTGGGAGATTATGGAGAAGTTAAACTAGTGTTGCTGAGTACTAATGATGCACTGGTTTAAAACATCAACTTTACTTACCAAAGAGTATAAAACATGCAAATAAGCAGTTATATTTTTAGTTTTTCAAACTGCACTTTAAAAAATTATAACCTTGAATATTGTTACTGTTTTTTTGTTTTCTTTTTATAAAGTAAACATAAAGACATTTTTAGAAGCGCAATAAACCACACCAGGGTCTGTGTAAGACACACCTTAACACACAACCTGTCTGGAAAATTATGAGATGTTAGAGCACAAAAAAAAAAAAAAAACTATTTTGAATTATAATATAGCAAATTCCATATCCTCTTGAGAAATAACAAATAATATTGGAAATTCAAAATTATTATTAAAAAAGAAAAGGGACAAAAACAAATAACAATAACAAGTGAAAGAATGAAGCCATGTTGTTTGTTTTATAAAGCAAGGATTCAAATACATGCGCTAGTACATTTTAGTACAGAACTGTATTTTTTCCTTTCACTTTTGCTGTATTACAAATGCCATCTGTTTACAGCTATATAACAACAAAGAGCTACCGGAAGACATTTATTTGTAGAATACAAAAGTGGTGTCAAAGGGCACCGCTATTGGCTGACTGGCTGTCAAATCTAATTATTATGGATTGCTTCCATGCATTAGAGATCAACAATCTGTTTTAATGGCTCACACTGTTGATAATACAACAACAACAACAACAACAACAACAACAACAACACATGCGTTATTGTGTTTCTGCCAGAAAACAAATATTTTAAAATAATTTAATTAAAAGGTGAATGAGCAGACCGATTCCAGTACACGTTCTCCAGCACTGGTACTTCAGCTGCTATCTTAAGTGTTGCTACTACAGTTTTATGAAATAATACAATTCCTGTTGTACAGTCCGTAAGCAGCTGCAGTTCATTTACATCTTTTAAAGCATTATTTGGTTACCTGTGAATGAACCTTATAATGCACTACGTTTTGGTACAGGAGGCCCTAGTCAACTTTAACAAAACTTTACATTTGAAGGTCATCAATATCAAACCTTTTTTATTCAACTTTGGCAAGTTTGTGAATAGAGCCTGGGGTTTTAGAAACAGCTAATGATCAACTCAGATTGTTTGTTGCATAACCAGTACTGCTTAAACTCTCCTTAAACTGCTTTAGGTACTAATACATGAAAGTGTTGTTTATTTTCATTTGTTTGGCTTTTTAATTATTATACTCTGCTCTAAATTATTGTGGTCATTCAAAATCGCAAGAAAACACTGTTATGAAAAATACATGATCCCTTTATATAGACTTCATGTGCCTATTTTTAGCCAAGTATTTGGTGTTGTTTTCTATGTAGTTGCATACTGCAACTACATGCCTCCTCAAGTATCATTCAGTACATTTTTTCTTGTCTGTTGAAAACACGAACACAAAAGGGAATGTAAACTGCGCGGTTCACTGTTCCTAGCTCTGTTTAGCATGTGTTTGTCATTATAAAATTGTAGAACTGAAACTCAGTGGCAAGCAAAGTATACAGCACTGTGTCAGCCATGAACAATCACTTCACTTACTTCATCTTAGGTAAATCAGATCCAGTCATATTTTTACTGCATCTTTGTGTAGTCAGTCAGCTGTGATTTTTTCTAAGCATAGGAATCTAACAAAAGCTACGAAAACTAATTTTGACTGTGAAATTCCATGATGGAGAATCATTACCCTTGGTTTACAACAACTAATAACTGTTAGAAATATGCTTGATAGGCAAATGTGAAGCTATACCCCTTTTCAAGAAACAAACGTAAAGTATGTGACAGAGCCTTCTGGAAATCCACTGAGAAGGCATAAAGAGCCTGTATAAGGCAGCAGGGAACCAGAACTGCTGAAGAACATCAATGTACAGTACTTCTGTGAAGACTAGGAAATCACTGCCAATCCATATTGATCCAGAAACATCAACGTAACTATATTAGTTGTGCATGGCAGCCTTAAAGCTGCTTGTCCAATACCTTTTAAACTCTTTGGTGGACAAGTGAAACTTCTCTATAACTGGTTAGTATTTATTTCTTAGCATCCTTTATCGACTTTGATATGTGGTGTCGGATTTTTATCTACAGGCACCTTGGTTTGAGTTGTATTCCAAGAGCAGAGCCCACACAGTGCTTAGGTTTCAGGCTCTGTATAATAAATATGTACAGGATTTCAAACAACAATTCTCTGCTGCAAAAACAGATTCTCTATCTACTGACATACTAAAATCCTCTTTGGGATAAGATGTCAACCACAAATATATGTTAGTGTTCAGTTAACCTAATTCTTGTCAAAATACATCTGAATATACTTGTCAAAGAAGCTTATAATTCAGTATATTGACCAGTTCAGCATGGATATAAAACAAATAGGGGTGAAGACCCAGAAGAAATGTTTCTGGAGCTAGCAAGCATCTAGAAATGTTAGACATTAGAAAGTACAGCATGCTAACAAAGAACCATTGACAAAAGGAAAACACAGCTCTTTAATATTCTGAATTTACGGGGTATTAATGTTGCAAGAGAGTTAAACCCAGCGAATGTGGTCTTGGCATACATGCAGAGAACACTTTTTGTTTTTTCTTTAATGTTTATAGGAATGTTGACTCTTGTTAAGAAAACAAAATTACAAAGAACTTTGTTTTCTATCAGGCTGCAGTACTAATTGTTGTATGCATTCCAGTTCACAACTTCATTACAATAAATAAGTTTCACTATTTTATCCCAGTAACTCGTCAGTTATGCTACAAACAGTTTATAAAAACTGGCTATAGTTTATATAAGAAAAAAAAGCCCAGAAATGATCGGATTGTTGCTTGAGGCATGTAGAAAGCATGCCAAGGTCTCCTTGCCAATCCAAGAGCAGAGATGGAGACCAAAGCAATTTACTTTGATTGTTGTGTTTACCAATTTCCTGCCAGAACTCTATCCAGTTACATATAAAGTACAGCATTTGGCATGCTGACATGCATGGCTTCTAGCAAAGAAGACAGACTGCCAGTTCTGTAGTGCTTACTCTATCCAAAGAACAGGCACAGCATGCTTACATACGTTGTTAGTCATGTCCACTCACCTCCATGCTATTACCTTGACCTTGTGTAGGTTGTTTTTTCCTGCTTCATCACTCAAAACTTCGAGCATAGTATGTCTATTCTAACATATTCTGGGGTGGTCTTATGACACCTAAAGGTGAATGCAGACCAGTAAAAGAATTACTCCTATAACCTAGATCCTAAATTGTGCGTGCTTGAAATCTACCAATGATGGTCTCCTGATAATTCCAAGAACGCGATTAAAAACCTATGGTGTGAGGGCTAATCAGTATTAAAAAAAAATATAAGCATTAAAACATTTTTATTATTATTATTATTTGACCTTTAACGGGCGAGTAGTTTTGGTCTGTGTGCCCTGGGATGCTTGCACATGAAGGACCCTATATAAATTAAATTGGTATGGCTGAAGATCAGGATCATTACCTAATACAGCATTCTTAAAGATACAAATCAAGAAACTAAGGTCGTACACATAGTTTTATACTAGAATATGTATTACCCAGTAGAATAAACTTGAGAGTTGTAGGGATGACCTCTTAGTACTAAAGCTTGTATGGAAATAGCTAGCTTGTTGCCTATGGCTATGAAATTTGGTTCGCAGGAATATATTCAAAGCTCAATATAAACTTTGCTGGCATTGGTGTGGACAGTGAGTATATCATCGGCCATGATGGGCATTAGTTTATTGTATTGGCAGTTAAATCATTTCTGTCATAGATTTAGGATACAGTAATACAATTGAACTGGACAAGAGATCCCACTGCACAAGGTAATGGAATTGCAAATCTAATTGGGAGTACTGTATTGTAACCCCTGGCATGGTACTGATTTGTAACATCCTGTGAACATCCTTTGTATGTTAAGGATTTCTGGAGCAATACCAAACCTATCTGGGAATCCTACACTATTCCAACTTTCTCATCCAAGTGTCTATTTTAGCTTGGCAATCATTTTTTGGCAGTGGAAGATGGTGGGAAATAATCTTCTGACATTCAGCAGTGGGCCAGACTTTACATTTTTATTCTTCGGGGAGTTAATCCCTTAATCCGGCCACTCTATTATTAACATGTTTCTGTTCTGAGCATGCAGTAAAAGTCACTTTGAAGTTTTAATAACTGCCTTAATACCAACTCAATTTAATTGGCAACTCTTAGAATGCACACTTTTTAAAAAAATCCATTCTCCTACCATTTCTGTTCTGTTCTCCTTACGAAAAAGGTACGTGTCCATCTTTGTTATATTCTTTATTCTTTTCTTATACATTGGTCGGCATCTATTTATACGTTAATAAAGACTTTTAATTGAAATAATTTATCTGGTGCATTTCCAGTTAGAACTCAATTTAACTTGTGCTATGCATCCATGCATAATTGAAAGAATTAGGCAAATAACACATACTTGTAGTTCAATATTTCATATGACAACACAGTGAAAGACTACAGCAAAGTTGTTGTTTTTTACCTTTAGAAATATGTAAACGCTAAGATGATGTGGGTAGCACTTGATAACATGGATAGAAGTGTAATTCCATTGTAATAACTGTGTAATTATGAATGATTCCTGCTCTTATATAGTAACTACCTCATGTACCTAATTGTATGGTGACAGATGATTTCCATGTAATTTGACAATGTTTCCACCAGTAGTTACCATATAAGAGCCAGAACCATTGGTAGTTCACTAGTTATTACCATGTTATTACATTGTTATGAAGATCCATTTAGAATTTAGTGTTTTTTTATTTTTTTAAACCGATAGACCTGTGTTTTGGCAATATATTTTAAATAATGTCAATCATTCACTACTGTTTCTACATAAAGAAAATGGCTTCCAGAAGGCGGACAGTATGAATGTTGTGCGATAGATGCATGGACAGTAATGGGCGTAAAATTAAATCTGTCACTATTCTTAGATTCAAAATGCATCCAGAATTCTACATTGCCAGAGTTCTACATTGCTAGAATCCTAATGTGGACTTTAGCACAGTAAGTTAACATTTGTATATTGTGGCAAAGTGCCCCGCCCCTGTGTGCATTTGTGTGTTTTGTGTATGTATGCGTGCGTATGTTAAATGTTGGTGTATAGATTGGTACACGGGATATAAACGGGTCTGTGTTTCACGTGTATTTAAAAAGTGTAGATTTGTATTTAGGCACGGGATTGCACATCACGCACGTGCATTTAAAATATAATATGTGAGCACGGGGTTGCACAGAATTAATTCACGTGCTGGGATTCAAGTGAATAATTAATTAGTAATTGAATCCCAGCACAACAGTATATATAGAGACACGTAGCACTCAGTCGGGGTTAGGTGTTCTGGAGTGGAGAACGGGTGTGGAGAAGGAGAGTTAAAATAAGCGAAAAGATCGTAAAGATAAGTGTTTTCACTCACCGTGTTTGTTCGTCTGTCCTGCACCGTCTGTTTAGTGTTAGTCCGTTTTGTATGTCTGTTTATTTTGGCGCAAGTGCCGTGTCCAGTGTTTTTGTCTGTTCCAACCTTTTATTTTCTGTTCTGTTTATTAAATGCTGAACGCGATCACGCGTTCAGCCTCACCAAAACCCCATCTCTCTGTCGTTTGTGTTCCTGTTTCTGGTCTGAGTCCTGGAGGCGCTGTCGATCCCACTTCTGACACCACGTGTCACAAAGACGGCCGGAGTGGGTGGCGTCAGACCAGAAACAGGAACACAAACGACAGAGAGATGGGGTTTTGGTGAGGCTGAACGCGTGATCGCGTTCAGCATTTAATAAACAGAACAGAAAATAAAAGGTTGGAACAGACAAAAACACTGGACACGGCACTTGCGCCAAAATAAACAGACATACAAAACGGACTAACACTAAACAGACGGTGCAGGACAGACGAACAAACACGGTGAGTGAAAACACTTATCTTTACGATCTTTTCGCTTATTTTAACTCTCCTTCTCCACACCCGTTCTCCACTCCAGAACACCTAACCCCGACTGAGTGCTACGTGTCTCTATATATACTGTTGTGCTGGGATTCAATTACTAATTAATTATTCACTTGAATCCCAGCACGTGAATTAATTCTGTGCAACCCCGTGCTCACATATTATATTTTAAATGCACGTGCGTGATGTGCAATCCCGTGCCTAAATACAAATCTACACTTTTTAAATACACGTGAAACACAGACCCGTTTATATCCCGTGTACCAATCTATACACCAACATTTAACATACGCACGCATACATACACAAAACACACAAATGCACACAGGGGCGGGGCACTTTGCCACAATATGTATTCATGGAACATACATTCAACGGTGTGTATTTTTAATAACCAAAAATAACTGATTTTGTCAAATAATAATAAAAAACGATACCCCCCTCCGAACTGAACAAAAAATGAAAACCGAAAGATTCAATCCCTAGCTATATATAGCCACAGTATTTAGCTATCTGACATTAATTACATACAGCTTCTGTCCCCTTATATTTGTTAAGTTATACTTTTTCAATTTTACCAAAAAGTGATTCCAAAACTTGTTAGAAATTAAAAAAATATATAACTTAACATTTATAATGGGACAAAAGTTGCAAATCCAAAGGATTTCCCCGTCTTCCTACTCAATGAACTGAAAAAAATATATTCAATATTATGTGATAGAAGATTAAAGCTCACACAAAAAATTACAATAATTTACAAACAAAGTTAATCTTTATATTCATCAAAATTCTTTTACTCCTGGCTTTTTTTCTAGTCTAAACACACATGAGGTGTGATTAATTTGTTTGTGGGAGGAAACTAAATCGACCATATCAGTCTTCTAATCTCAGATTACTATAAAACAGAGTGAAAGCTACTTTGTTTATTTAGTGTAAAGAAATGCATCCGATGAAAGACTATCATTAATTTACTACCATGTGGTTAAGAATTCATTGTCGAGTTTGGTTCCTGGCTGAAAAGAGAGACTCTCATGAAGCCAATTAAAGGGTGATGCTAAGACCTGTGCTAACCAGACAGAAACAAGGGGGGAAATGAAGCATGTTTGTAAAAGCATATATATTGTAAACTATATACCAGTATTATATAACTACCGGACACTGCTCTTTTCTATAGAGGTCTAATAATGGAATAATGGAACAGCAAATAAAGCACAGCTCAGAGATAACAATTAATGATACCTGTTCTAAAACCGCTGCTTACTAATAAAATGCTCAAGCCCTGCTCTGAAAAAGATAACTCTTTCAGTGGACTACAATGATATTTTCAGACAGACAAATAAATAAATACCTTTGAAAAGTTGTAGTATAATAATGATAATGGCATTGCTATTTGTGGGTGTTCCTTGACCTCCCATCTCAGGCTTTATTTATTTTTGAACACATTTTTTTTAATTTATTTAGAAAAGAAGAAAAGTACTGAAGTACATAGCACATTGTAACATAAAACCCCAAACACAAACTAACCTCCCCTCCCCTCAGACTCCCACAATTCTCTGTGTAAAAAAGTGCCTCCTATTTTCTGTTCTGAATGGCCCTTCATCTAATCGCCATTTGTGACCCCTAGTCCTTGTTTCTTTTTTCAAGTCGAAAAAGTCCCCTTTTAGAATTTTGAATGCTTGAATCAGATCTCCGCGTAAATCTTCTTTGTTCAAGACTGAAAAGATTCAATCATTTTAGCCTGTCTGCATATGACATGCCTTTTAAACCAGGAATAATCCTGGTCACTCTTCGTTGTACTCTTTCTAGAGCAGCAATGTACTTTTTGTAGTGAGGTGACCAGAACTGAACACAATATTCTAGATAGGTCTTACTTAATGCATTGTAAGGTTTTAACATTACTTCCCTTGATTTAATTTCAACACATTCACTATATATCTGAGCATTTTGTTGGGTTTATTTATAGCTTCCCCACATTGTCTAGATGAAGACATTTCTGAGTCAACATACACTCCTAGATCTTTTTCATAGATTCCTTCTTCAATTTGAGTATCTCCCATATGGTATTTATAATGGACATTTTTATTACCTGCATGCAATACCTTACACTTTTCTATATTAAATGTCATTTGCCATGTGTTTGCCTAGTTCTGAATGCTGTCTAGATCATTTTGAATGGCAGTGTTTGCCACCCCTCCTATTTTCGTGTCAGCTGCAAATTTAACAAGTTTGTTTACTATACCAGAATCTAAATCATTAATGTAGATTAGGAAGAGCAGAGGACCTAATACTGATCCCTGTGGTACTACACTGGTTACCTCGCTCCATTTTGAGGTTTCTCCCCCAATCAGTACTTTCTGTTTTCTACATGTTAACCGCTCCCTAATCCATGTGCATGCATTTGCTTGAATCCCTACTGCGTTCAATTTGAGAATTAATCTTTTATGCAGGACTTTGTCAAAAGCTTTCTGGAAATCTAAATAAACCATGTTATATGCTACCCCCTTATGCATGTGAATACAATACTTATGAATTATGTTCATATACACATGTATTCAGTGCAATCATCTATAATTGAACATAAAAGGCTTTTTATAATGAGATAAAATCCCAGAAATGAAAAGCAGTGCACTACAATTCACTTTTCTGGTACTGCAGGAACTGTATTTATGTAAGTGGCCTAGCCTTTGATTACATTATCAGTTAGGTATCTAACTTCTTCCTTATAACTAACCTTCAATTTGGTCTCCTCTTTGAATCTGGCATCCTTCAGAAATAAACTAAAATAATGTAATCTTGTTCACAATGACAGTTTTATCTGGTCAGTAGAAACATTCTGTCACTATCTTCTCTGTGTATAAATATTATAATAGTTTGTACTGAGGATAAACAGCCTTCGTACAACTAGCAAGACCCCAACTGTATTATAAAACAGCTACATTTTGACATTCCTCGGGTCAATTATCAGAACTTAGCAGTAAAGGTTAAATACCAAAAACATACAGTAATCTGAATTACCATAGAAAGGTGTTGTTTTTTTAATACTGTATTTAAAGATATCTAAAAACTTTTTTTAAAATCTATAACTATACTTTAGAGCTAAATTAAATTTCATATTTCAAAATTGACTGATTTTTTTTTTTTTTTTAACATTGCAAATTAAGGTACAGGTAAATTGTTACAATACCTGTAATCTGCTTTTCATTGTTAATACAGATTGTATTCATAGCATTTCTATGGCTGCTACAACCTCATCATTTTTTTTTAAAAAAACAACACCTTTTTTTTTTTATCTTATATGACATATATTATGTGCCAAACTATGTTTAACTAAAATACATGAGATAACTTTATTATTGATCATAGTTAGTTTATTACACTATGCTACTAGAATGAGCTGCACACCATTGTGTAACTGTCATTAGCCATATTCTGCAGTTCTCATATGGAAGCAACTTTCTAATTTTTATGCCTCAAAATGATTAATGCAGCTAGCTCCTCGAGTCATTTAATGGAAAATGTCATCAGTTTATTTTTTTCAGAATGGAAAACAAGTTTCTAAAGGGGCTTGTAAATAGTCTTGTAAATGGGACCCATATGCAATGAAACAATGTATCTGCTTATTAAAAATACGCAATAACTCTGTATCGGTTAATCCCACACTGACTGCCAAATGATAATTAAATATCCCTGTTTCTTCAGCCATGAACAAAATTGAAACACAAGTGCATTGTTGCTTGCCAGTGAAGAAAAAACAGATCTTGAGATAAAGTGCCATCTTGTGGTAAAAATCAATCAGAGCGCCTGTGTACTTTTAGTTAAATAGAGTGAATACATACAGTGCCGCTGGTTCACTCAGAAAACATTTTTTTAAGTTAATGTATATATGGAAGGATGGATTATTTATTTATTTTTAATTTAGAGTGCCCAATTATTATTTGTATTTATTCCCCCCCCCCCCCCCCCAATTTGGAATGTCCAGTTATGTTTTTTCTCCTCACCGCAGAGAGTCCCCACACAGCACTGATGTTCTGAGGGCATGTGAGCATTCTCCAATCTCACAAGCCTAAAGCCAGAATCGCTTTTATGGCGAGCAATCCAGAGCAGAGGTGGGCAGGCTACTGATCACGGAGAACAGAGATCAGCCCTGTTGCTTTTTATCCACTCTGAATGTGTTCGGTGTCTGGCCAGTAGGGTTCGCTGTTGCGCGATGAGGAGAAGAAACCCCTGCCGGTTTCCCATCCCCCACCTTTTAGAATCCCCAGCAAAGTTCGGCCTCTTTGCACAGCCAGGACATGAACTGGCGCCGTCCACGCTGTGTGACCCTTCCTATGCTCCCGCGGCAGCGCTTTAACTGGATGAGCCACTTGGGGACCCATGAAGGATGGATTATTGTTCTGTATTTATTAATGCATATTGGAAAATGAAGCTATTCATCTAGGAAAATGCTGCTAGTGTTGCAGAAGTGAGGAGATGTCTCATGTGCATTATTAGTAGATACATACCAGTGCTGCTAATTCACACATTTTCATGATGCTGTCATTAGCAGTGGCAGCACCAACTGATCCCAAAGGGTCAAATTATGTGAGTCCTGTCTCCGCTATGGCACCTGCATAAGAAGCAGCTAAATTGAATCAGACCTAACACAGATCTGTTCCTTATTGGCTGCTGGCCCTATTTACCTCCGCAAAGACAACTACTCCAACCCCTCCTGGAGCACATCCCTTGATGGTACTGTAAGCATGAAATGTGTTTTAATTCTCCTCAAAAGAGGGAGCAACACTGTATGATGTAGCTTAGACTGAGTTCTAATCATATCCTTACACTGTTTAATCCAGTAAGCACATTAGGGTCAGTTAGCACCCTTGCTTTGTATACATGCTTAAATGCAGTCTTGTTCCACTGTTATGTAACCAAAGGGTGCAGACTAACTTGCACATTTTTATCCATTTTTTATAAAATATATGTGCAATAAAAATCTTACTAAAATATAATGCTTCATTATTAATATCTGATATTTCTTTACACAAGATTGTACCGAAAGTCAGTTGATGTGTAATACAGGTTTCTATTTTGTTGGTAATGGCTCCACTGCAGTACTTTGTAGAGATGTGGACAGCTTTGAACTTCATAAACAGTTTGTTCTTACATCGGCTGTTCTTTGCCTGATAAATTCCAACTGCTGTGATGGGAAGCTCATAACTACCTTACATCTGTACTTCTCAGCTCTAAGGAAACAGCATGTCCCCCACTGAAGCTGCTTTCTCTCAATCTCAGCTGAGCTCCTTGTCCCAGAGGTAGCAACCAGTTAAATATGTACAAATATAAAAGCAAGCAGCAGCATGGTTAATGTACAGCGGTACCACAGGAGGACATCCCCATTTAGACATCCACGTAGCCTCACACTTCAGGATAAAAATGGTAATAAAATACATCTTTTTTAAGTATTGTTCCTCTTTCAATTGTGTAAATCACATACCATGTTGTCTTTGAGATGTCAACAACCAAGCTGATGTGTGAACTACAGTAAACGACCAAAAGAATTGTAATCAGTGACTGAAAGGAAGCTGTCAAAATGCTAGTTAGTTGCTTGTTAGAGTTCTACAGGGTAAAGATCAATCAACAAAAGGATATTTTTTGCTGTTGTTTCAACCTTGCTGTTTTACTGGGGAGTGAAGAAACCCGATGCCTCATACTGTCTAACATTGCATGTTGTTTTAATTGCATTACGGTACTATGTGTATTAGCTCAGTTCTACTGATAGAATCTATTTAAACTATATTTTACTCAAGGGCTATGAAAAGGAAATACATATCTAACTATGACCTGAAATAAAGTCCTAGAACATTAATCATACATGCTTGACTTAAGCCGAACTACATTAGGGTAATGGAAGGTCCCTTGGCAATGTGAGCACAGTGGGTATAGCGGGTCCACAAACTTTCCATCCCAATCTTTCAAATAATAAATCATAGTGCTTATTAAACATGTACAGGCTGCAGTTCAATCTTTGGTACACTGTACACCCTTCATTTCCTAGAATAGGAAAATATCCAGAGCACACAGTGGTAAACTTACAGCACACAGTGAGTTTCTTTGTGATCGCTGTGGGCGCTAAAGCAAATCCGATCATTAAATTAAAACAGCTTTGGCAACTCATCACAGTGTAATGATGACAGTATCAATTGACAATATTATAACATATGGTATATGGAAACTACATTGAGCTGTTAAACATCGGAAAGCTACTTGGTCAAATCTAGTTAGATTTAAATCTGTTGATATTCAGAGTAGTTAAATGTAATTCCTTAAGTTCCAAGAGCTTCAGTAAAAGTAGCAGTTTCAAAGCATAGAGTAAATATTCATTTAACAATACTTATCTCAGTGTAAATCACTACTCAGTCATGTTGGATTAATGGTACTATGCAAGATAACATTAAACAGACACCATGCTGTTTATTTTGGGAAAATGTACAGAGGCTTTCAAACATGCTCTCAAATATGGTTTGAACACCAAAAAACATATGCAACAGATTTCTCAGTACCGTGTAAAGAATATCTAACATTTGTATTGTGCTTTGGATTTTCTCCAAAACTGGGATGTTGGTTGCGGACAGGGGGAACATTTTCCATTTCCATTTTCCCTTAAAGAATAAGATCACATTCCCATTAGTTACCGCATGAACACGATCAGACATGAGCGGCATGTTTACTTCATTTGATTTTAAGTGGGATATGAAAGAAGTTATTAATATTACAATGTTAAATGCTTTCAATACATTATCCTGTAGCACACTGAATTGTAAACCTAAAATCTGTTTTTAAAGATAATCCTAGATTTTTACAATTCAGTGCAAATGACGTAGAATGCAAAACTATTCTTGAAATGTATCGGATACATACGTTAGCTTGGCATGTGTTAGAAGTTAGAAGGGAGATTTTGGGTGGGCTCAGCATTATGAAAATATGTTTAGGAAACCCTGTCTTTCATGCCAATGTTCAAATTCCCTCTCACAAGTAAATTAAATTTATGAGCTAAGAAGGACTTATTCAAACTTAAGAACTCCCCACACCAAGTTAGGGTTGAATGCACCTCGTATACATGTTTATCAGCTCCAAAACAATTCTTTCCATGTAAACTTGTTTATGAGACAAGTTTGGCTTTCGCACAGCTCAGATTTTTATATCCTGCCCCAGTTTTGATAGATGTCTTAATAAATTATGCCAACTTAGTTTATGTTAAATGCTAGGATTAGATATACCAACATATTCTTTACCTTCTGATTGTAAATTTAAACACTATGAACATCATGTTCAAAATAAAGGCTGATGCAGCTGCTCACACACTGGCTACTATTTTACATTTGCATTCAATTAATTTAATCTGCTTACAAGTTTATCAGAAGCCTGTCTGTTAATACAGGACGTTAAACACATCTTACTGGGTTTAAATACAGTAACTTATACACAGGAAACAAATTACTTCTGAAATAGTTGGTATTTTTCACATATGATGTCATATCTTTTTGCTGTTCAGTAATCATCTGTACACCAGCAAATACATGTATGAAGATGATTAAACTGAAAAATATACTGCTATCACTATGTAATTAAAACAGTATCTCTCCTATGCAACATGAAATTTCTGCTTTCTTAAACAATTACAAATGTAGGCATTAATTTTCAGTAACTTGCTTGTAAGTCTAATGTTTATTAGTGCATGCACAAGATGGAAATTGTAAACAGTTTTATTATTTATTATTTTAGTCATTGCAATCTGCCTGCATCTGCGCCAACAAAAATATAAACCATGTGAACATAACAATGCTTAATCACTTTATTTAGTCTGCCTGTGCTTGTTGTGTAAATAAAAATAATTCTGCAGTCATCGAAAATGGAAAAAGAATGCAAAAGTTGATGAAAAATGTCCCGTATTATTCTCATAAAGCAGTTATAGATTATTCTTTAGAACAATTAGCACCCACAACCTTGAAGAGAACTAAAATGGTCCCTTAATATCAGATTCTATAAATAAACGCAAGTATCCTGTGCGTTGTATCCCTAAATCTGACTCACACGATCTTACACCTCCTCAAGGCTTTATTTTAATATTTATGCTGCACATCAACCCAGAGGATTTTGCACTAAGGTCCTCTTTAAAGTCACCAGTACCAAGGCAATGGTTTATGGTTGCGACTGAGGGATGTCAATCAAAATTTAAAGGTGGGCTGAACATCAAAACCAAGAGAGTCAGAAACTCTTTTTATTGTCCCTACAGCTTGGGTGTCAAACTCATTTCTTGTAGGGCTGGCTGTTGTTCCACCTGAGCTCTCGGTTACTTAATTGGTCTAATTATTTCATTCATTGGACACATTTAATACGCCTCTCCAGGCCTCAAAATGTTTCTTAGGTAGTGTACCTTGAATCAAGTGCATTTTTTAAACCATCAACTGTAAAAGGCCGAAAAATATTAAATATGTCCAGCTGAACAAATAATTAGATCAATTATGTTACTTGAGAGCTTAAGTTGGAATGAAAACCAGAAGACCATGCGGCCTTCGAGGACTGGAGTTTGACACCCCTGCCTTACAGCATTCTTCTAGCCCTTTTATTCAAAGAATTTTATAAGGTGTAAAAATAACCTTTATTCATGTCTATGTGGGATCACATCCAAGCTTCCTCTGTTTTTTCATGTGATGCATAGATATATGGAAAAGCAATAATGATGTATTACATGTACGATTCCTCTTGGACTTTAAATATCAACCAGTTTTCATTATGAACGGGATAGAAGCCAATGATATAATCAGTTCTTTTTCCGGACTAAGGAAAGAATACCACAAATGCATTTGAGTCTCTTTTATTCAGTTTTTTTTTTAACTATTTTCAATCCAAGGCAGATACAAAATAACAATGCAATGTGTTTTAAACTAACTCTAAGTGAAGGTTTAAATAGATATGCTGCTTTGCATTAAATCAACAGGGATTGCAAATTGTAATAGCATGGCCTGCCACAAGCCATTACGATTTCATTTTGACCCCTGCTATATACACTTGGTTATGATTTTAATATTGGCTTGTCATATACATCTTTTTAATATTCCACCTAGCATATTCACCGTGGCTCTTGTATCCTGCTCCCCTGGGTTACCATGACTGTGCACTGCTTGGTTCATATGATACCCTCGAGATGCACATTACCTTTCATCACTGCTTTTAGACTCAATGAACCCTCATCACAACCTAAGAGACCTGTCTGCAGAATACAGATGCACAAATGCTGGTTTGAAAAATAAGTCTAATGATAATAAACTGAGTGGATTCAAAAGTTACAGGGTTACTACAGATTTTGACAGAGTTGAACCAAAAACTGGAAAAAAAAATCTCTGCAACATAAACCTTATTATATAATTTGCTTCAACTAGATGCATCGATGCAATGACAAGTTATAATGTGATCAAAATGGTAATTGGCCAACTGCATTAGCAACTTATTCTCCAGTAAACAGAGATTGCAAGAGAGATTTTGTAAAATAAGCCTTTTCAATTATGCCACATGCATGTTGGAATGATCGACTTGATGTTGTAAAAACAGGATCTAATTTTAACCTTTCTAAGACAGAATTATTAGGGCAATGAAAGGAATTTATAAATTATTAACATTTGATGTCAATTATGATTCCTTATTATTTAAGTAATAATCCCTGAGATACTGATCCATTCCTGGTAGTTATGGTTGCATGACAAACTTCCATTCAGTAGATTAATGATACGTAGGATTAGTGTGTATAATAGAACACATGTTTCATTGTTTTTGTATGAAATAATTCATTGTAAAGAGCCACATAGCATTGAGAATGACTAATGGTTGTAATACTCTAGTATTTATATTTGTTGCTTGTGTCTTGATCTGTGTATTTTATTTGATTGTACAGAACACTTATTTTATAACAAGGCTGCACATGACAATTAAGTTTGTGTACCTGTGTAAGTCTGTCCCATGCATTTAAGAAAATAGTAAGACTGTTATATAAAACAACAATGGTAGATAGCACTACTTTTTGGAAGTAAATTCCACACTCAGAAATATACATATAAATGAAACAGGCGGTACACCATTAATTTCACTGCCATTTCAGGTGGCCCAATGTAAAGAAGAATGCTGAAGTCAACTGGATTTAAGATTTATGGATATAAAACTGTATGCTTAGATTTCAAATTACTTGCTATATGACGAGAATTAATAAAACCATTATGGCATGCAGTTTCTATATAAACTTCTCTGGCAATATTTCATTGTAAATGATTTCAATAAGAACGCAATTTAAGAGCTAATTTCCTAATTGGCTGTTATAGCTCATTCCTGTGGGTGATGTCATGATGGAAGTGAAGTCTACAGTTACATACCTAGAAATCAAGAGGGAAGAGAAGTGATGTAAGTGTGTTATTCGAAATGTTGGTGGTGTCACTGGAGATTGACAGTGAATTTTATTATTTTATTTCAACTGTGCTTTTTAAAAACACATAGACAACAAAGAGCTATATAAAATAAGAGGACTGTGTTGCTGTACATGGAGTTGAAATAGAATTGAGGGAAACACGTCAAACTTTGAAAAATACCAGAGGGTGTAAGAACTTGATGTCTTTTCTGTAACATATTCATCCTGAACGGTTTGAAGTAGAAAGCTATTTTATGTTTTCAAATCAAAGTTAATAGCTTAGAGCAGACTTAAAAGATCCCAAATGTTTTTGTCATTTAGGATGCATTCCAAATTTAAATGGAGTCCAAATTCACTTGGAGTTAATTCTTGTACTCATGAAATGAACACTCAAGGAAGATGCGACTGTTGAACAACACATGCTCTATATTGTACTGTACAATGGAGCAGGTGAAAGGTTTCAGAATCAAAACATGTGAGCAGAGAAAGTCCAAGACTGGACAAACTGATATCCGTCTGCCAGCAGTGATTTATATATATATATATATATATATATATATATATATATATATATATATATATATATATATATATATATATATATACACATACATATATATATGTATGTATATATTTCTATGTTATACATATTAAAATGAATTAAAAAGTTAAGTTAATCACTGGGAAAATAAAATAACACATGTTAAGGGTTGTTAAAAGCTGTTTGAACTTTCAAAAACTAAACTACAGAGAATTACATTATTCGTTTGAATAAGTGCTTGTCTTTGTAAATTTGGCATCAGGATCAGAAGAAAGGCACATTCCTTATGCTGTGCTGTATTTATGAACAAGAGGATTGTGAACCACAGGATTAAAGAGACATACTGCAGAACTTGTTTTATATACTGCTGGGATCATAAGTGAGTTCACATCATCTTTCTGTGGTTTTATTTTGGTTAACTCAGAAATATGATAATAACACCACATTGGGCCAAAGAATGAGAGTGTGCGTTAGAAAACGCACAGTACATGTCTATGGCCATGGTATAATAGGTTTGCATTTCAGACATTTCCATTTGTAAAACAGTTCTTCTAATTACTTTCTTGCTTGTTTATCTCGACTAGTCCAGGCTGTGTGGTTTCAAAAAGCTGTGGCTATAGACACTGACCAAAACACAGGTCAGACCAAAAGAAAAAAAAAATGGATTTGTTTATAATATATAGAAATACATAGGACAAAAAGAGTTCAATGTATTCCCAAGAAAATGACTTATTTCTACTGAGAAAAGCCAAGTGCAATGCTCCTATCATGTTTGCATCTGACGAAATTAAAAGTAATTGTGGTCTCCTCCAACATTGTAAATCTAAATCAAATGCTGCAGAGATAAGACTCTATAACAAAAGGCAACTGTGTTCTTTAATAAGGTGTTATGTTTAGAATTTAAAAACACCTGAAAAATAAAGAAACAACATTCTGCTCGCCACAGTCCACTGGGAATTTTTTTTTATTTTTAAACACAATGTTGAGAAAATCCATCAGCACATGTCAATTATATGTGTAGCAAGCTCTTGGGACACCAACTGGCCCTCATATTCAGATCAACATTGATTTCAGAACTGAGGTCTTCAATCAGGCAAGTGTTGAAAGTCCCAACATGTGGGATATTAAACCTTTTATGGCAGTAAAAACTAGCTATAACTATTATAAGAACAAACTCTAACTTCATTATTTCTGTGGCTGACAAGAGGCACTTCAGGGCTTTGCTGCATGTATGGTGGTAATAATTACAAATGCCCAACAAAGGCCTATACAACTAGTTTATAAATGTCAAGCGATCTAAGCAGTGGGACATCTAAATAGTACTGTTGTTTAAATAATTAATAGTGAATCTTCCAGACATCTTGCTTGCATGCACAGTTTGGTGTTTGATTATCATATCCTTTGTACATGAAGGGACTAATGATCTAAACAGTCTCGTTATTTACATCCATGGTTTATATCAGCTAAATACACCCTATTTAATTGAGCTTTCAGTTAATGAACTGATTCATGTAAGTATTTCTGGTTAGGGATGATATTCTTGATCTAAAAATTGGATTTTATTCTAAAAGGAAGGGATTCCTTGGTAATTTGAGATCAAGTTTAATAGATGTACAAATTAAACATCTTATCCCACCACTGGTAAAAAGACATATACACAAGACTGGAGTAGGTCACTGTGGTACTTTAATGGCTTTCATACAATGTTATAGCTTGTCATACAGAAGCCTTCTGGGGGTGATGTTGGCATGCCTTTGCATTGTATGCATATTAGACAACAGATCCCGCAAATCAATGGTAATGCATGTCTCATCAGATTTTCTTTTAGCAGCATGCGGTGCCAAAAGCAATAAGCAAGTGGCCACAGACATCTGGAGTTAAACATCCATTCTGGCTGCAAATAAACCTAAAACAGCTTTCAGCTGCCAATAAGATTATGATTTTGAGAGGGATGAAAGGCGGCCTGACACAAGTGCTTACTTTTTTCCATTGTACAAACACTCACATTTTACAGTAACACTCCAAATAATTGGGATCAGAACATTTCATAACTTTTAAACTTCCCTTGCATTGTTTCTAGAGTTTGTGGTCTGACCTGTGTGGGTGTGTTTTGTAAATAGGACGCAATACAGCATCTATGTTTTCTTTAAAAAAAATGCTAGGATTTTTGTGGTTTACTGTGTACAGTCTGATGGATTTTGAGTAATTGTGTACAATAGACTTCCAAGAGTACTGCATTAGGGCAGACTCAACTCAGTATTTATTTTCAAAATGCATAAAGGCTGGACTTTTTTAATGTTTAACTGGCAGAGACACGTAGCAGCAGTCATTTATAAAGTGATTTTATCAATCTTTATCAGATTTTTGTAGCACTGGGAAATCACCATATCAACCAACTAAACATGGTTATCAAAGAATTATACCTACAATGCTACTAAATGCATTACCTACCCTGCTGGAAATTCCAACACTGACCAGATTCAAACTGAAGCTGGTCAGTGCTGGTCTAGAGCTGGCCAAGTTGGTTTGGAGATGGCCAAGCTGGTTTGGAGATGGCCAAGCTGGTGAATAAGCTGGTGTACTGCTGGTAAATCTGAGTTTTAGATGGTCATGCTGGTGAATCTGCTTGCTAATATATTGATGGCTGCTGGTGTAAAGCTGTTGAATCTGGTCTGGATAGCCCACTGGTCATACTTAATGTTTTTTATTTTTTTTATTTTACTAAATGTTACTTCATTCATCCTTAAAATGTAATAGAAATTGTTACTGTTTGTTCAATTGCAAATTTGAAAATAGTTGAAAATATTTAAGTTTCTTTCAACTATACTCATACCTAAACTTAAATATTTCAACTAGTTCTTTCCACAAAATATATTTAAAAAATGTCAAATAATTTCCATTGTGGAAAAATGTATTTAATTCATTCAACTATTTGATATATGAATTTTTAAAATGCCAAAGTATTTATTCCAGGTATAAAAATTATCGTTATGAAATACTGACATTTAGAATGTAACTTGGAGAATAAGTGAAGATAACTTTGCCCAGTGTAAAATCTCAGTAAATATTGGCTAAAGTGCATTGTGCTTTAACACACTGTAGTCAAGGTTCTTGTCATTAACTGAAGCGAAGCAAGCAACAAACCAGCAAAGTGATAAAGAACTGGATTGGACTGGGTCACGTGACTTGTAGGAAATGGCTGTTTAGTCACATTGGCTTTAAACAAAATGATTATACAGATTCTGTCAGAAAGGCATGAGTAAGAACATCTAAAACCTAAATTACTATTTAGGTGCTAGGATCAGCTGAGCAAAGACTGATTCCAGTTGGATATGGTGGTGAAATCAACAAGAGCTGGATAAGGTGGTCAAGACCAGCAAGAACTGGGACAAGATCAGACCAGCAAGAGCTAGGACAAGAGCAGACCAACACACGCTAGCTGAGCATGGTAAAAAGAAAAAACTGACAATATCACAAAAGGGCATTAAAGGAAACTAACCAGTTATTAGAAGTTTCTGGTATCATATATTTTTTTCTATTTGCTGTTTTAATGACTGCACAGCTGAAGAAATCCACCAGTTAAAACATTGAGAACTTGACTGACTTCAGTCCTTTGAGACCTTAATGTTTAATATTTCACTTGGGACTTATAGTCCTATTATTATAGACAACTTTGCCCACCCTATCGAGTCAAGAAATCTTGCTCTGTGAAAAAATGTTCACGCATATTTGTTGTGAGAAAGAAAAAGCTGAGATTATTTTTAATCACTTCAGTTTAGGTCAATGAAAAGGCAAATGAAAAAGGGTTATTTAAAGGAACCAAGCATAATGCTGAGAATTATTTCGCATAATCAGTGAAAAACCGATGAAGAGACCGGACCCTGTGAGTAATGTCACAGTGTTTAGGACAGTTTCTAGTTCTATATTGTAAAAGGTAACAAATGCAATTAAATACGCTATTTTTTATGAAGTGAAATTTGTATCTGAAAATACCGGACCTTGACAACATCTTGTGATAGATTTTTTCCCATCCTAACACCAAATATCTTAGCAATTTTAAAAGGTCAATTTTAAAAGGTTTTCTAAATATTTGCCTACAGCAGATTACATTACAAAAGACTCAACTCTGCTGGTACTTATGTGTGCATAAACAGCTGCATAGGCCTAAGTGAAAAGAAGATTTGTTTTGAAAACGTGCTAAAAGATAGTTAGGAATTTTTAATATCTTTTAAGAGTAAGTAGTGGGGTTCTGAAAAATATAGTTATACGTCCTCACGTTTTTCTACAACTGTTTAAATAATGTACATGTAATTGGTATTTTCATTGTTAACATCCTGACTACTTCTTACACTTATAACTTTAAAGTTTGTTTCAAAGCTCTTTTCAAAATGGCCGCTCTAGTGCAATGGGGTGTGAGATCAGTCCTCTAAATCACTGCAGGTAGAGCGATTAAAAAAAACAAAAAAAAGAAACATAACAAGTGCTCTGACTTTTCTGATCCGTACCACATCATGGATCGTTATTGCTGTGTTACCTGTTTGACAATGTGGGCAATAATCCTTACACTATCAGTGCACTAGAGCGGCCATTTTAAAAAGAGCTTTGAAACAGACTTTAAAGTTATAGGTGTAAAAAGTTGTCAGGATGTTAACAATGAAAAGAAAAATGACAGGTACGTTATTTAACAGTTGTAGCAAAATGTGGGGACGTGTACAATATATTTTTTTGGAACCCCGCTATTTACTATTTAATACTACTCTTGTCACATGAACCAATTTTCAGGCTATAACCATTTGTTTTGTAAAATATATAATATCGCAGCAAATTGTCTTCATTCTGTGTTAGCACTATTGGGAAAAGCTAGTGCTAAACCAACTGATTATTGGACATCCTTTGGGGTTCACTTTAATCCCAAAATATATAGCAATCCTTTGTATTATTACAAACCTTTAGACATAATATAGAGACGTTTATTATATTCTTAACTCTTCAATGTAGTACTGAAATATTAAAAGAAAGTTATACAATTAAATGACAAATTTTTGACTAAGTCTTTAGGATATTGAGAAAGACTTATTTGTCATTAATGTTTCAAGTTTCTTTTGTATTATTACATTTAGCCTCCAACTATAGTGTTCTATAGTTATGTATGAATAACTCTTTTAATACTGCAGACCTGTGCAGAGGTCCTATCAAGAACAAATTGCAGACCACAAATGCAGTCGTTCAAAAACTGTACTGTATAAAACACTTGGCACGTGTCCAATGTTTACTTCAGTGTTTAGTTAATTCCTGTTCATTTTACAAACGTGAGCCAAACAACTCAATAATATTTTTTGTTTGTCAGTTGTACTACATTAACATGAGAAGTTGACAGTGTTAAAGAGGCTATAGAAAGCTTACTTTCTGAATAGATGTAACCATCAGGACATCATCACACATTATTACTTATATTCTTTATTTCCTCCGAGAGTAATTGAAAGCAGGCTTGTTTGGATGATTTGCAATCACAATCCCCAATTGAATTACTTGTGAAAATGGGAAAATAGGTTTTCTGCCAAAACCTGTGCAACTGAAGTCCAATGAAGAATTTTACAAATAAAAAACAACGCCCTCTTTCATGGAAACACAGGGTTACAGTTCAATCGAAATGATAGTAACATCTACAGAAATAACCTATTAAAAACTAGTCCTCATTTTATTACATTTAAAATAAACGCCAAAGTGAAAAGTTTTATCTTATTCTAATCTGTATCTTTATTTATTTATTTATTTTTAATTCCTAATAAACTGCCAGACCTCACAACCAGAAACATAATTAATCTCCCTCTGCACCGCAAATAAAACAGTCAAATAGAATACTTTGTCCCAGTGGAAATGACTTCACAAATAAAAAATATAAACATATAACACATGTATAACAATATATAACACAAAATTCCACAAGGAGTGTGGCTAATGCATTTCTAAGTATAGGTCTGTAATCTCTGGTAATTCACTCTGCGTCCAATATTATTGCTTAAGTAGTATAAAGCACGGGTAGGAAACCCTGGTCCTGGAGTGCCACAGACACTTCTGTTTTTTGTTTTACCCAAGCCCTAATTGATTCAATGATTGGCTTAAATGGTCAGAACTACCATGTGTTCCAGGTATCTAGCAACCGATGATTAAGAGATACCTACAGGATTGTGGCACTCCAGGACCAGGGTTGCCTACCCCTGGTATTATTATTATTATTATTATTATTATTATTTATTTCTTAGCAGGCGCCCTTATCCAGGGCGATTTACAATTGTTACAAGATATCACATTATTTTTTTACACATTATTTTTTACATACAATCACCCATTTATACAGTTGGGTTTTTACTGGAGCAATTTTAGGTAAAGTACCTTGCTCAAGGATACAACAGCAGTTTCCCCCACTGGGGATTGAACCCATGACCCTCCGGTCTGGAGTCCAGAGCCCTAACCACTACTCCACACTGCTGCCCTGTTAACAATGAAAAGAAAAATGACAGGTAAAGCAGAGTTGAAAGGTGAATGAAGGATATTTTGGAATGATGAATCAAAAGACTGGACTGTCACTAAGCAGTCCACAGCATGCTTTATAGTTAGTTAAAATGGCTACAACTCAGAACTCACAACTCAGAGTGACTGTAAATATAATATACATAAAATATAAAACAACAACTCAAAAGCATTTGAGGCTTTCACTTTCCAAATACATCCCACGGGTATGTCATTTAAAACATTATGATTTATAATGAACAGCCTTTTAAGACTTATTTTAACCTATTATTCTACACAATACTCCATGTGTGTCATCTGGTGTTTTTCCTCTTTATTTGCACAGAGTATATCAGAATGTTAACTGGGAGTGTGTGGTTGAACAGGAGGCTGTGTGGTCCAGTGGTTAAAGAAAAGGGCTTGTAACCACGAGGTCCCCGGTTCAAATCCCATCTCAGCCACTGACTCATTGTGTGACCCTGAGCAAGTCACTTAACCTCCTTGTGCTCTGTCTTTTGTGTGAGACATAGTTGTAAGTGACTCTGCAGCTGATGCATAGTTCACACACCCTAGTCTCTGTAAGTCGCCTTAGATAAAGGTGTCTGCTAAAAAAACAAATAATAACTGTAAAAGATTTGCACTCACTCGGGTTCGTTGCCCCTTTATAAATAGACCCAGCACACAGAAATTGATTTTAAGCGCGGGTGCGCTATTTTTAATAAACACAAAAATCAAACAAAACACACAAAATAAACACCTAGCTCTGTACGAGCACTAACTAACACACAGGAACACCCTGGCTAACACGGGACAGCTACACTGTTTCCCCGTTCCTTACAAAACACACTGGCTTTTTTACAGCACTTACTTTTTAGCTCATGACTGCCAGGAAGCAGAGCACACCTTTCTGCCTCCTTCTCCTCAGCAGCCTTGAGCAGACTAGCTGCCTCTCTTAAATACCCTGCACCTGGTTTTAATTTAACAATAGCTACCAGGTGCAGGGGATAATTAATAATAAAACAATTAACAAATCAATGAAACAATAAAGTAAAACAATTAAACTAAACAAATGTGCATTCTGCACATGTTTTCCACTCAGGGAGGCTTTAACCCCCTCCCTGCTGTGTTACACTTCCCCCCCCTTGTCTTTTCAAGACACCGGCCACTCGACGGCCACCTCCCTCCACCCTTAAAAGACCACCCACCCTCAAGTCCAGCAATGTCAATTGTCGACCTCTTCCACGGGCGGGCTTGAGGGTGGGTTGGTCCCTCCGGCGTTTCCAGGGATGGACCTAGGACCGACGCGGAGGGACCCAGACGGCTTGTCCAGGGCGACCACAGCGCAGGCCGGTGACCGGGAGCCAGGACTGGCAGGCAGAGGCGCGTGGCTGTGGACCGGCGCAGCGACGTCTTGAATCTCAGGGGGAGCGGAGCAGTAGGTAGGCGGAATGGAGCAATCAGCAGGGGGAGCGCCAGCGACGTCTGCCTTTTGCGCAGTGACGTCTTCATCCTGCGCAGCGACGTCTGGGATTCCAGGGGGAGTGAAGCAAGGGACCAGGCAGGCGACTGTGCCTGGCTGTACTGCGACCTGGGAGCCAGGTCAAGCGGAGGGAGGTCTGGGCATTCCGGCCTGGTGTCCACGCTGCCGGGACAAGGGACCTCCCTCGGCAACGCCGGACTGGCTTGCAGGGGAGGCGGCACATCCTCCCCCTTGACTTCCACCGGTGACTCTGGCAACAGTGGCTCCTCCCCTCTGGGCTCTGGAAGCGGCGGCTCCTCCCCTCTGGGCTCTGGTAGCGGCGGCTCCTCCCCTCTGGGCTCTGGAAGCGGCGGCTCCTCCCCTCTGGGCTCTGGAAGCGGCGGCTCCTCCCCTCTGGGCTCTGGAAGCGGCGGCTCCTCCCCTCTGGGCTCTGGAAGCGGCGGCATCTCCCCTCTGGGCTCTGGAAGCGTCGGCTCCTCCCCTCTGGGCTCTGGAGACTGCGGAGCTACGCTAGCCTGCTCCCATTCCAGGAGTAACCGCTCCAATTCGGTTGGCTCCCGCTCCTGTCTCTTCTGCGGTGCCAACCCCATCTCTCTCTCCCATCTCTCCAGCTGCTCCTTCTGAGCAGCGGCCTTTCTATTAATCTGCTCGATCAGGTACCATAAATCCATCTTTCTGGGTCGTAGGGGCGCCCACACTTTCTGACACCAAATGTAAAAGATTTGCACTCACTCGGGTTCGTTGCCCCTTTATAAATAGACCCAGCACACAGAAATTGATTTTAAGCGCGGGTGCGCTATTTTTAATAAACACAAAAATCAAACAAAACACACAAAATAAACACCTAGCTCTGTACGAGCACTAACTAACACACAGGAACACCCTGGCTAACACGGGACAGCTACACTGTTTCCCCGTTCCTTACAAAACACACTGGCTTTTTTACAGCACTTACTTTTTAGCTCATGACTGCCAGGAAGCAGAGCACACCTTTCTGCCTCCTTCTCCTCAGCAGCCTTGAGCAGACTAGCTGCCTCTCTTAAATACCCTGCACCTGGTTTTAATTTAACAATAGCTACCAGGTGCAGGGGATAATTAATAATAAAACAATTAACAAATCAATGAAACAATAAAGTAAAACAATTAAACTAAACAAATGTGCATTCTGCACATGTTTTCCACTCAGGGAGGCTTTAACCCCCTCCCTGCTGTGTTACATAACATATGGAAAATGAAGCACTTTCTCTAGGCTGGTGGTCATTGAATTTTTGGAGTGTACAGTTTATAATCCCTGGCTGTATGACTCTGTCACTGATTCTTACAATCCTTACTCTTAAGTATGAACTACTTTCACAGAAAGATGTAACAAAACACGTCACTCTCAGAGCTCTTCAAAGAGCTGATATTTCACATTGCAGCAATTATGTGTCTGTATGTCTGTAAGACTTAATGTGCTGGACAATAATCATCAAGTTACCTTAGTTCACTATAATTAATCATCATTATCATTAACGGCATAGCTCTGGGAGTTCTACCAGTTCTACCATTACAGTCATATTTGCCAAAGTAATGTTATTTAGAGTTAAATCAAACAGGTTCCTAATGACTCATTAATAATGTTAGCCAGTTGTGGACTGCACTACCCTAGTTTCAGCTCGATGAGGACGTTTATTTTAGTGCCAGTGATGGGTTAGAAGGGTAGTAACAGAGGCTTCAAAAGGAGAAAAGAGCTTATATTAAAACTGGACTGGTAACAAATCAAGATGGTGCATTAGGTCCTCTGAGACACGTGCAATTGGACGCATAACTGGACTTCATTTTAATACTGTTTCCTTATGGCAGAGGGGACCTTCTTGGAAATATTGGCCATGGTCTAGCTTTATTGTAGAGAGATGGAAGTCCTTGCTTGAGAGTCTTGAAGTGAAGCTACTAGGTTACACATTAAATTATCAGTAAGGTTAACTTACATTAATATATATATATATATATATATATATATATATATATATATATATATATATATATATATATATATATTATAATGTAGAATAATGTGGATAAAATGATGTATTCATGTAAAGAAAACATGTTGTTACTAAACAAAAATTGCAATGCTTAGCAAATAGCAAACAATAGTTTTTGACATTATTCATGGCTGCAGAATGTTTACTTTTTACTTGAAATTAGTTTTAAAATTTCAATATATGTTTTTTTAATGTAGTTTGCTCAATTCTTAATAAGACTGTCTCCAAATAACTGCTAAGTGGATCCATTAGATGTACATGATCCAGGTTGTGTTGGTAAGCCTGTCAGCACCTAATTCGTTATGAGGTGTATTTGCTTAACTTGCACTTACCAAACTTTAATTAGAGCCAGCTGCTATTTAATGATCATACAACATCTGCACCATCACCATGGAAAATAACATGCACTTTTAAAAATGTACTCTGCTTATTTAAAATCAGAGATCACAAATACAATATTATCTAGTTAATCTTTGTTAGCTCAAAGATGTCCCATTTGATGGAACGGTATTCATAGTGAATTGCTGGATGACATCTTATTTGGAATGCTGATCACTAGAATGGAGTGAATACTATGGAATACAGATATTTAAAAAAAAATCCTAGCATGTAAAAATGTGGCGAGTCAGCTGCATAAATGATTTAAACAATCTAGGATCTTTATTAGTTACCTGCAGTGTATTCACAAAAGTCAGACACAACCACTTTTTTTTGTTTTGCCAAGAAAATTGCACTCTGGCAGGAATAGGAAAACAAATAATGAGGAACCCTTTTCATCCTAACCCTAATGCCAGTATCCCATAGCTGCTTCGAATCGAAACATCTCCATGCTTTGGCGAGGCAGACGCCTCTGTTGCTGCGAGAGAAAGATGTCCCACTGAGTTGTTCTGACGGGAAAAATGTGTGGTACCCTTTAGATAGCGGAGTTAACTTTTTTTTCCTAGAGTATCAGCAGGTTAAAAAAAAAAACTCTGCAGAGCTCTGCCTATACCCCTAAGTCAAAGAAACACACCGTGTAATGACACATGTGCAATATGTTTTATAGAAAGAAATATCAAACTTAAAACCAAAAGGAATACAGGTGCATTAATAACAGGCAAATGAAAACCTGATGAATTACTGAGTATGGTCTAGGGATTTGAGTTCAGAAGCAGGAAGATGCAAGGCATCAGTAGAAACCTGCATGCTGCACCACTGCTGCTGCAGGCCCGATTTTATAGCTGTAAATGTTTTACCACCTATTCTTGGTATTGCATAAACACAGCTGTGCAATACTAAGAATGGGTGGAAAAGGGTTTAACAAAACCTATGGTAATACAGTACATTGTAGTTTAAACTGTGATTACATTTACTTTTTAAAAGCTTTTAGCACCACATTCCCTGTGTGACCTTGCTAACGAAACAAAAGACAATAATTATATATTTGTAAAAGTGCTTTAGTATTGTGTCAGTACCCTCCTATGATGAGCTATAAGCCTTGAAATATGAATTATGGATTATTTGTTATTGTATCTACTCATTTGCTGCAGTTTTGGTCTACATATACTGCACTTTTCTGTCATCCTTTGAGAGCTAAACTTATTGTAAAAATGCCTTCTTTCGATTAACTGTATAACATGCAAGCTAAAGCCTGGAAGCTCATATGGCCACCAATCATTAGCTGTGTTCATGGTAGAGCTCAGTTTATGTTTTCTATTTCTAAGTGAGAAATATGAGAATAGTGTTGACATACCAGCAATGTCGATTTTTGAACCCACATCACTACCCACAAGGTTTTTCCTTCATGTTATATTTTAAATGTCCAGTTTGTGGTGGTGGTGTCAATACTGTGGGTTATTGTTGAGTGCATTTCTCTGTGTTTGTTGATGTAGGGTTAGCAGGGGTCTGAGAGCCAGACAAACCTTTTGCACTTTTAGCACAAGAAGCAGTACCTGCATGTATTTTAGTTCTCAAATTTGGTCATTACACCACCAGTTTTCCTTCAATTTCTAATAGACCAATATCAATCTTGGAAGCACTGCAGGTACCAAATGACCCACACTCCAAGTTTGGCATATATGTAATATACTTGCTTTTTAAAAACGCTCCTGGCCTGAAGTAAGGCTGAGAAAGTCAACATAACTGTATATTCTGCCACTTAGGTCAACCACAACCTGGATTATGATGGTGCTTATTTGTTCATGTGGTTTTTACATGATAATAAAACACAATGCACAGTGACTTACAATACCATGCATCATGTGACTCATTCACTCGTGTTAAACAGTAGACAGTTTGGCATCTGGCAATTTTACAATTTCATCACCAGTCGCTTCTCTCTCTGTAAATGTGCATATTTAAGTGTCTCTTGACAAATAAAGTAAAAATAACATTTCAAGTTCACATTATTTCCAAAATGCAATGGGAAAGAACCTCTGAAACCTGTTGTGAACATGGAAAATGTCTGCAGGTATTCATAAGAGAATTAGTAGATTTTACTTGTTATTACATATACTACATGCTGAACTTGGGATTTCCTTTAAATACATAACCAATGATTAAAAAAGGTTAAAATAAATGTCTGCCACTAGAAACATATTAATAGGGTATTTAAGATGGTTTAAAAGTTCACTCACATTTACCATTTTGCAGTTGGCCCCAATAATTCACTTTTTATTTTCTTTATTTACCAATACATTTAATTACATTTTTTGTGGAATTAATTGGTTATTCCCTCTGCTTAATTTATGTAGCGTGAACAACTTTATTGTGTTTTTCCTTGTCCTTTTCAACATCATTGCACTATTCTCCAATAATGTTTGGACCTATTACTTTTTTCATACTGTTTGGAGTATAATTTAAATAAATGTCTTCAATAAAAGTATTCTTTCAATTGTATTCTTTGCTGGTTCACTTGATATATTGGTTTGCTATATGTCAGCAGTTACCACAAATCACTTACCACCTTCCTGGGACCTGGTTATACTAACATTTACAAAAACAAAAACATTTAAAATATAAATGCTGACACACAGGTTATGGATGTTATGTCAGTGCATACCTCAAGCAGTGAGAGTAGTACAGGAACACAATGTGAATCTATGAACTATTTACACAAATGGCTTTTTTCTCTGGGTTTTGAATTTAAGTACAAGTGAATATCCCTTCTTTTTCCGGTTCACTTCCAGCCCTGAAGCTGGTCGAATAGACATGAATAGAATCCTTGGGGCATCGTAAAAGTTTTGCTGTAGAGCACTAAAACTGTCAGACTGGATGTGTGCTGTTTGACAGACAAACATGTTGAAAGTCCAGTATATTTCAAAACATTCCTGAACATTCTTAATTCATGAAGCAGTGACACTATGGTGAAGATACTGTACATTCCGTTATAGTCTGCAAAAGTCTAGTTTCTGCCTGGCTATTCCAGTTTTGTTCATGTCTGTGTTTAAAAAAACATACACCCTCCAACACTCCACAAACCCATAAACTGAAGCATGCATTAGCCAAAATGTATGTCTACTTAATTTAGTCTCTTCTAATTAGGACAATGTGCAATGGAGTTGGAAAACACTGATTTGAACCTTTTTTTTATGAGTATCTTTACATTTAAATCAATTTCATGTTTTAATTTGGAAACTTCACAACCTGAGGTATATAATTTCAACACAGAACACTAAAATGTTCTCTCCATTTGATTGACAGTAAGCATTAGGAGGTCAACATGAGGTTACGCCTTAAATGATACATTTTCCCAGTGTCATATTGATGTGCAGTTTTATCATGTAAACAAAACAACGCCATAGATCAAAAGGGGAAAGGCCACTGCCCCACTCTTCAAGTCAACTGCTGGTTATCTGCTCTTTATTTTGCCTTCAAGACTCTTGCAGAAATGATTTAGATGAATGTTAACACAGGGTTTATTATTTATTTTTTCATACAACAATGAATTGGTATTGAAACATGACCTTTTCTTTCAATGCACCGTTTAATTGCAAGACATCCAGTCAAGAGACCGTTGAGGTTGGCTGAAAGCATTCAAGTCAGTTCCAGCAGCTGAGTATATTTTAATTTAACTTTGCTTTATTTTCCAATGTATATTAAAACCAAAAGTATCATAGAACTGAAGGCATTATTTTCAAGTCTTGCTAAAAATGTTAAACTAGCATATGCCTTTACACTTGTAACCTACCATGGAGGGGACCAATTACATTTTAATGGGAAATTTAACAATATTTCTACAAAATAAACACAAAACTTGTTCACCATTAATCCTGCATAAAAATCTTTAAATCTAGCCTGGACCATAACCATGCACACAAAAAAAATGTTAATAGGTTTTAAATGAACATTGTTTAGCTATCCAAATACTAAAAACATGTTCCTCTTTTTGCTCTGCAGCTGCATAAATATAAATGGGCTAACCCAGAGGGAATATACATTTCAATTACATTTACAAGCATACAAACAGCTAATTATTCTTAAACTCCCTGCTAAAGAAGTCGTCAGACTCAAATCATAAATCAGCTTCCTGAATGCTAGGAGATAATATTTAAAGTATCTGGATAAGATCTCGCTGCATTGTAAAAAAGCTTTTTCGGACAATAGCTTTTTTGGAAAAAACATACCTGTCTTGCATTTCAATAAATGAATAAAGGACTAGCAGGAAATGATATTGAACGATTTGAATACTGTATGTATTTAATGGCATCTCTGAGGTTTTTTGAGAAAGCAATATGAAAACACACCAGGGTGAAGTTACAAGTCTTCCACATCATTATTTACTGAACAGTGAATGAAATGCGGGCATTCTGTTTATGTTGTGTCTGTTTTAAACTTGATCATCACACTTGATCCAGCTTCTTTAGTATCTCTAATTTAAACTGATCTCTGTGACTTTTAGGCTTTGAGGTTGACATCTTTGAGTGGTACCACTTAAAATGTGTTTTTACTGCGGAAACATATAATTACATACAAAAGGGTTTGCATGTAAAGTAATCAAATACAGAAAGCTTTAAGAACTAAAATCTGGCTGAACAGCCCAGGCACTGTTCCTGGTAATGAAAACAATCCTTTGTTCTTTCTTAATAGTCATCTCAATTATTTTAAGATTAATGACACAGCATTTTTATACACCCAAAGGGGCTTGAATACTTTACTTTCTGTACATTTGGGTTGGGTGATTTATTAGCCATGTATTGCAATTTACAATAACAATTGTGAAAGCAGAATAAAACATGATCACAGTAAAGGACGGAAGTATGGCAAATCATTATACACTCTGGTAAACTCTGATAAATGCACAATAGACATAAGATAAGTAAGGGACATTGCAAAATGATCATACAAATTGTACATGCCATATGGGACTATCAATTATCAAAGTCAGAAATCCATACAGTACACTTATTTTGCCTAACCATCTTTGTGCCTTTTTTAGTTTCCATAATATTGCTTTCAGTAGTTCAGGACAAACCCCACTACGCTAGTGATGAGGTAAAAATAAAGTATTTTATTGATGCAGTATGCGAGGAATGAAACAAAATGAATTTGGCATTTCACCTATCTGGATTGGAGATCTCGTGCCTGGCAATCGGACGAGGCAGGAGACCCCCAAAATAATGTCCAGATAAGTCTCAATGTCACAGATAAGGAGTTAGAGTGAGATGGATTATTGATGCAGTATGCGAGGAATGAAACAAAACGAATCTGGCATTTCACCTGTCTGGATTGGAGATCTCGTGCCTGGCCATCGGACGAGGCAGGAGACCCCCAAAATAATGTCTAGATAAGTCTCAATGCCGCAGATAAGGAGTAGGGTGAGATGGATTACTGACTGATACCAGCTGCAGGTCTGATTGGCTGCCTGGCTGTTAAATGAGGCTGCTCTCCCCTCCCCCCCAAAAAGGGGGATCCGATGAGTAACTCAATATATTTATAGGGTTTTATTTCTTGTTTTTTTTTACCCACTCGAGAGAGATCAAAAAACGTTTAGCACGCAGGAGAGGAAAACAAAACCCTTAACCGACAAGGGAAATAAACCTCTGGGAATCTGAAACTAAGGACAGAGTGAATTAAGTGCTTTTCTGAGATCGGAAGCGTTAGTCCTGATGTACATCTGATATGCCTCAGACGAACACCACCCTAGCTGTTTAATTAGGTGGTCGGGGACTCCTTGGTGGGAAGCTGAAGAGGCTGCTCTGATTCTGAATGAATGACCTGAATATTTGTCTGCTGGGAAACCGCATCTGGACAAAATCTGACGAAGATGGTAAATGAACCAGTGGCGGGTGACAATAGTTTTCTTTTTGTTCAAAAAAAGGGGGTCCGTACTTGAAGCTCCCTGAAGAGTTCGGAGATGGAGGAAGGAGAAGAGGGATTCATAGGGACTTAAGTGAGAATTTCATTTGAAGTAAAATAGAGGGTGCCTTTGCCTTCTTGGTCAGTTTTACTTCTTTTTATGTTAAAAACCTGAAAAAGGCCAGTAGAAAAAGAGCTTCAAGAGTTTTGTTGAGTGAAACAGAGAGGTACCCGGATCTGAGAATGAAGATACACCGAGAAAGAATATCTGACGTGATAGGCAAACCAAAGAGAGAAGAAGGCGCTTCGGAGCGCTGGAGTCCTTTGAGGAGTAAGGAGAGAATAGGGCTGGGAGCACCAAGTATGAATTTATGAAAAAATTGAATGGCTGAAGCACCTACTTTGATGGAAGACACTTTTTTGTGACTGTCTGAAGGAACACGAAGAATGAGGTGATAATTGAGGTGGAGTAAGAGGGTAACTGAACATTGAAGGTAGCGTTGAAGTTTTTAAAACAGGTCCAGATAGACCAGTAAGTTTCAAGGGTGCGTGGCGAGATACCGTGAAGCAAAGTTTCCTATTGGGTGATTTACAGAAAAATGAGTCCTGAATAGGGAGGGGTTGGAGTGGGGAGAGTATCGGCTTCTGGAGCTAAGAGTCTGAATCTCTGAAAATCTAAACAAGAGAGAGAGTCAGCGATATTATTTAAATGACCTGGAACATGTTTTGCTGTTAATAAAAATTGGTTACAGACTGAGAACCAGGTAATTCTCCTGAGAATTTTCATAATTTGTGGAGAAGATGAACAACGTTTATTAATAAACGGCAGAGTTATCTGAATTAATTAATATGGACTTTTTTGACCATTCGGCGCCCCACAGAAAAACAGCTACGGCGATCGGCTATATCTCAAAAAGAGCAATTGAAAGATCAATTAAATTAAACTCCTGGGGCCAAGGAGCTGCAAACCATCTTCCTCTTAAATAGCCTCTGAACCCATAAGACGGGGAGGCGTCTATGAAAAGCAGCAAATCTTTGGTGGAAAGCATCACAGCCAAGGCTGGTATTGGCAGGAAGGAAACCCAGAGACAGAACTTGCAAGGTTTAAAGTGCTTTTGCACACTTTAATTAAAAAAATAATAAACAATAAACAAAACAAATAGGCACAATGGCCAAAACAAACAGTTTAAACAAAAAGACATATATTATATTATATACATTTTAAACACCGTGGTTGTAGACCGAGCCACTGCTTTCACACAATAAACACGGCTTCATAAACTCCCCTACACACCAACAATAATTATCTATATACATACAGCACTGCAAAACACACCTTCACCACTAACACCGACATTGATTCTCAACACTAATTCTAAACTAACACCTGTGATCACCATTTTATACACCTGTAGGTGGAGCCTAATTAATCATTTAATCATTTATTCAATTTTTGGCTCCAGCCACATTCCTGTGTGTTTTTGCAGGGAGAAATTTAACCTACTCCCTGCCACCCAATACTCCTCACACCTGTGCACCAGCAGGGCTTTCACCCTGCCACCCTGCCACACTGCCACACTGCCATGCTGCCACCCTGCCACACTGCCACACTGGTACATCATGATAATCTTCCATTAGAAACATAAATCCTCCATTGCTGCTTTGAAAATGAACATTGTACAGCACTGTTTACACAAGTGGTTTCAAAAACAGTTCTCTCAGATCATCAAAAAGCAAAATGTTTTTGCTTACATCCCCTTATAAAAAGCCCCCAAACTACCTCAATCAAAACTTTTCCCTTGGATGCCTATTCTTCCTGAGAGCAGCAAGTTGCTTTCACCTCTCTCAGTGGGTTTGACCCACGTTTTATCATTGTCCTGAGACCACCTCCCTTTGGTCTCGGCTCAACTCCTTTAAAGGGGCGTTGAGGCTATGTGAATGTGTTAGCACTGCACTTTCTGGCCTTTTAAACTGCCTCTAGTGCAACACAGGGGTGGTCAAATATGGTGTGTGAAGCCAACATAACAGATGTAGCAGCCTTAATAAAGTATGGCATATTATTCCAACCCCTGCAGCCTTTGAAAGTAAAACACTCTCATTTCTACTTCAGTCTTCACATAATGAAATGTAATAACCCACAGCAAATATGTGTTTATACACTTAATATATGTATCTAATATTAAAAACATACAATTTAATGGGGAGGAAACACCCCAGTTATGCCAACCACAACACAGGCACATCAATGCTTCATAACTGGTAGTTGAACATTGAGTTTGCAAGCTAGTTTCTAAATGCAATACCTACTGCATGTGTAGTTTATGCTGCCTGGATCTGTTTCCACTTTTTGTTTTGTAGCAGTATAGTGTCTAGTTACAAAGTATTTTTTTCTCCAAGTAAAAGTAAAATTGAGTATTACTGGGATATACTGAAAAAATGAATCAGGTCAAAAAAAACCCCAAACAACTATTAATCAAAATACAAATAAACCAAATATATTAACTGATGTAACTGATCTTACTTAATTGAGCACTGCCCACAGTGGCTCCCAAATCGTTTGACAGTGCTATGGTAAGTGTTTCTATTTATTAGTCCCACACCTGAATATACTTCACTATTATCTTTAAAATTCACAGACACTTGCTATGACTTTTTCCATTCCAGGCACTTTTCAAACCTTCATTTCTGGTGTGCTTGTGCTAGTTGACCTGTGTGTATATATATATATATATATATATATATATATATATATATTGTTTATTATTATTATTTTTATTGAAAGATTACTAGGGAGTTCACGTAGAGCCAGACAATTTTTAAATATCACAAATGAAAAAAAAAAAAAAAAAGTTTAGTCTGTAAAGCTGACTGTAGTAACAACTACAATGAGACACAGCTTCCTTAGCCTCCTGCTCATTAAACATGTTGCATGCCTAAAACACAGCATCGGTTTTGCTGCATTTTGACAGTCTTTTCAAACTAAAACCCTTAAATGGGATACTTCAAAGGAGCCGTATTGTGGAGCTCTATAAGTCACGAAAAGCCACCTGTCAGACAGCCCTGATTTACAGCAGACAGTTAAACATCAATCTGTGTGGCATTTACCATCCCCAGAAACAAATATTTAATCTGCGATACATTGAAACTATATGGTTCTTTTTTTATAGTTAAATGTCATTTTGTCTTCATTAATTTTATTGATAATGTAAAGCATCACACTGCCAGACCTGGAGGCATTGTCTCCTGCTGTGTCAACACTGGAGTTCTGTCAGCTTGCTTTATTATTTAACCCTTAGTTTAATGAAATCATTTTAAAAAGAATGTGTCTGCGGCTGGATATTGTCTAGTAACTACAGATTTAGTTCTTACACAAACTTTTGTCAGATCTACTTTTATTATAGCATATGAGGGGATCAGCCTCCCTTGAAGAACAGAATCAACTGGCCATCTAATGCTGGGAGGGGGTCCTTAAGAAATAATAAAAAAAAGTATTTATTGCTCTTTCTGTGATTGATGGATCAAAGGGTGCCTGCTGAGAGGCAAATTGGTGCTAAGTAGACAGCCTCCTGTGGATTACTAGTCTCTCCATCATGGTAAAACTTTAGGAACCTTGCACAGATAAGCTCTATCACAGAGTGACCGAGGCGCACATTTCATATGACCTTGATATGTTAATTATTTAAATTACAATCCTAATTCCACCAAACATCATTGCCTTAATTCATTGATTGATTTTCTTCTCCTAGAGAAATTGTTATTTTCACTGTGGCTTAAAAAATAACTGCAAGCCTCATCTTATTTTACCTCTAATTGGTTACAGTTCACAATAGCTTTCTTCACCCAAAGATTTAATTACAAATTAGTTTTTTTGAACCCCTCCCTTCATTATCGTTAGGCTAACACCACAGATCCAGGACACCTTTACATACTCAGTAGTGGTCCGGTCATCTTTCAGTGTAACCGCCTGCTACTTCCTGTTGCTGTGATGATGTATTACTGGAATCTAAATTCTGTCCAAAAACCTTTTTATGAATTTAGATTGAACTACCAGCTGGAAGATTAAAGGCACCTTTTATGGTCTTATTTTGCTGAAATAATTTACATAAGCTGTTTCATAATTTGCGAGTCTAATAAGAAACAATTAAAAAGGTACGGCTTCTGAAGTCCACCTAATGCTTTCTCACAGTTTTATTCTATTGTTTATTATATGTATTTCATCCTGGTGTAAAAAAGCTTTGGTAAACGGAAGCCTAAATCCAGACATCTGTTGCGAAACATTCATTTTAAATGGAAAAGTGAATTGCTGTACTGAGTGGCTGGAGACAGACAGAAAAAAATGTTAATATAAAACCACACTATATTCAGGAGTCCGATTTCCAGTGGTATAGATTGATATAGGGTCCACATCCATTTTTCATTGACTTCATACAATTCAGGAACAGAATAAAAGTCACTTCAAATTAAGTGAAAAGGATAACTCATCTAAGGGATCAATGTGGTCATTCTATCCAACGCCACAAATAGCCACTACTGGATTTTATTGGAGTATTTTACACTGGGGAATCAACCATCCATTTATCCCTTAAAATATGTGGTTAATGCCATCCAGGAGGATTATCCAGTGCTATATATAGGCTGATCACATCTAGTCCTTAGTTCTGTAGTATTAGTATGGGAGTAGTACTAAAAGAGATATTCCCGGGATAAACTATGTTTATTTATTTGCTTACTTGGCCATGAGGTGATTCCATTGACATTCACGGGGGTCCTCCTGAAAGACAGCAGGGTGCATCCTCAGCAGGGTTAAACAATAGCTGGTAGAAAGTAAAACGAAGGGTAAGAAACTGGCACTCATACTAAACAACGGCAAAGGCACATTTCTGATTGCATTCGGCAGTGTGGTGATTACACATTTCCTGTAGACATGTATCTTTAGATTCAGTGAGCAACTGGATTCCAAGGGGCTTGCTACCCAAACACTAAATCACCATGAAGCTAATCAAGACCAGAATGTAACTTTTTAGTTAATCAGATCCAGGTTTAAAAACAAAGTTTCAGTAAAGCTCTCATCTTGCACAGATGCTGGGTCAGTGCAGTACACTTCACATGTTGCACAACAATTGATTCTGAAGAATTCAATACAATATCAAAGGACGGTAATCTGTCCAAACCAAACAGCAAGATACAGTAATTACATTATTTAATTTCCGCATAGAATTAAAAATCATGAAATTATTTGCCTTTATAGAATGCAAATTTGCAGAGATGATAAAAAAGATGCTGCAGTTGTTTGCTTATACAAATACCAGCATACATATGGCATTCAAGAGGACCCAGTGAATCACAAATCATTAACATACAGGGAAAATAAACAGAGACGAAGAATAGAGCCCTGGGGACCACTATTTCTTAGTAATCCAAGCCCTTAGGAATGTTTGCTGATAGATGCAGTCTTAGATCTACCTGTTAGACGTGTTCTTGCAATCTAAAAGTTTTGTGTGTTGACTAATGAATTTATTTATCCTGCAAGAAACTGCTTCCTCAGTTAAGCCAGACACGCTCTGGGTTGCCATAAAAACTATTAAACAGCACCATGAGGAAACTAAAAGATTAGATTAGATACTTTTACAATCTATTAGTACTTCAAAATGAGTAGGGTAACACAGCAGATGGTCCTTACTGACAGACATGATTAAAATGTACCATTCCAATAACTTTTTAAGAATAACTATAGCACTTAAAAACATTGACTTGATAATTCTGTAGACATAGCTGTCCGGACCCCTGTGCTGCTGTTCTTACCATTCTCTACTGTTTCTACATTTTGTACTGCACATACTTACAGTAACATCATGTTTTGGCTAGCTACAGTCTACTTCATACCTGTATTTTGAATTGTATTCAATAAAAGCATTTTAGTGTACCTTAGTCTATGGTGTACAATATTTATTTATGCTCAGAATCCCATACCCCAGGCAGCAGTACTTAACTGTAATACCTCTATTACAGTTTAATTATTTCTTCACAGACATTTTGTTGTTTCTTTGCCAGAGTTACAATGAGAACATTTTCTTTAAGGGCAAGCACAACTGAATTTAAACAGTTGACACAGACACAACTTGTAAATAAATCCCAAGTGTCTCCTGGGAGACAGTTTAACAGCGAGAGGTCTAGTCAGCTATGTGCTGGCACTGATAACTTCCTCTGGGAGCATGTCACCTTTCATATCAGATCAGATCTGATTTTAGTTAACCAGCAGTGATAGAAACAGAGACCTTTAAGCTTCCCCCTTTTAGAATGTATTTTAATTTACAATTCGTAAGGTATGCCACTAGAAAAATTCCACAGACAAAAGGCCTCATACAAACATACACATGGTCCTTATCCCTGGATCCCATTCTAGGTCCAGCATTTTCTCTTTCGTTAACAATTTGTTTGGTTTACACAATGTTTTGGCTACCAGCCTTTCATGCTTTTAAAACTCTATTTTCTATCTTTTGGAAAACCATTGACTATTTTTGCAAACAAACCACATTTATTCTAGAATAAATATATATATATAATCAGACTTAAACATAAATTAATGGTAGGTATAAAACAACAACAACAAACAACATGGAAATATAACTTTTTAAAGTGTTTTAACACCATGCTACCAGAGGAGGGCGCTGGTTTCTTTGTTGTTTTTTTTTTTTTAAATAGAAACAATTAATTAATGAAGCATGGATTAGTTGATCACAACTCTAAGGGTGCATAGAGATAATGAAAAACATTTCATGTTGTTTAACTGGAATTCCACATTAATTAAATACATAATTCAATCAATCAATTAATAATATATAATAATGACCAGCCAAAAATATAATCAACTCAATTTACATAAACATTGTGAACTTTTCTTTAGTGCACCAGGTAAGCTGGGGGGGTCAAACTTGATTAACTCACATAGGTGTGGAGCTGTGAACTAGTTGCACAATATAAAGAAGCATCTACTTTCAAGTAATCAGGTTAAGCAACCTATACTATTTATGACTGACAGTTTTCCAAATTGTCTTAGTTAACATAGGTCCTTTGCTGAGGGGCCCAGCTTTTGCCCATGGTTTCTACGGATATACATTTGAGAAGAAACCTGCATTTTTTTTTGTCATAATTCCAATTAAAGATGTACTATAATCAAACACACTCAAATCAAATTCCCGGATGTCTCTTTACTCTAGTATAGCCTCCTGTGCAGTCTACTTCATTAGAAAGCAGGCTTTGTTGACCAGTTTGTTCAAAGTGTGTTTGTTTGCCTCCCTACTTGAAACCTGCTTGCCACAGTATCACTCTAGTAAGTCAAAACGGCACGTTTGTAATTCAAATCTTCCATCTCTGATAGCTCAGGAAGCAAAACAGAAATTAAACTAAATGATGAATTGTTTTTAAATGTGTCATCCCGAGTCTAGTTACACAAAGATTTGTTAATTTAAAAATAAAAACATCAGAGAAAAAGAGCAATGGCTAGATTTGAGGCATTTATAATGCTTTGTGAGTCACAGACGCATGAAGATACCCACTTAAGTGCACTTCTTGTTTGAAAAGCTCCTTATTTTAGTATTTAAACTGCTCTTTGTTTTGTCTTGGTCCGGTGGTCTTGTGGCACCTCTGAACCTTTATTTCAGCGTCAAGATTACTAAAGTACCTGAAGACCGACAAAGATGAGCCAATGGGTAGGCTTTTTTAAGATTCAGATTGCTGCCAGGATGAGGACTGTGTAAGATAGCGTGAGCTCCCACTTCAGAAAATACATTTAGAAAATCCCTCCGAAACTTGTGCATGAACCATTATACAATTTATTACAGGACATGTGTGCCATAGCATTACAGTCAACTATTAGTCGATTATTCCTAAAATGCCTGCAGTTTAAAATTTCAGGACCTCATGTAGTTTAAGGCTAGGTTCAATACCCTTGACTTTGTTGGGATCCCAGACTGGGGAGACAACCACATACTTCCCAGGGTCATAGCAGCCATGGTCTGGGAGGTGGTGCTCTTATCACTTGTGCTGTGTCACTTTATCAGGGTTTTATTATAGCTGGTGATACAACATTGACTTTATCATTTAATTAGCCAGTTCTACACTGTACTAATATGTTAAAGAATCACAAGACATACATTACTTAATAAAATTATGCTAGTGATGCTAAAAATTAAATAAAGATTTCTCAGTTTTCTGGTATTGATTTATATCTTCATAGAGGACTTCCAACATTTCAACCATCCTGCCTACCCCCAATCCCCACCAGCACCCTTCCCCCCTGCCCCCCCGCCCCTTACCCACACACAATGTTTGGTGTCACCTGGTAGTAACCCCCCACAGTGGTGACTTTTGACAACAGCCAAGCCATCAGATCAAACTGTATACAAAGGATTTCTTCTGAAGTTATGCAACTGCAAAGAGATGAAAAGAGGGAGCCTATTTTGGCATAACAGTGTCTTTGGGGATCATATTAAGTAGGGTGCAGAAATTCATTTTGTTTGATAGAATGCTAAGGTTTGGAATTAGTATTGAGAAAAGAACATATAAAAAAAAGGTAAATGAGTATCCTTTAATGTCCTGTGAGCTTCGGCATTGCCAAATGGAACCTTGTCATGGATCAAGCGCAATGACTGCTGATTTAGGCAGTAGTCCATTTTCAAACACAGCACCAGGGGCAGTTTTGTGGTAATAAACTGAAATAACAACTCTTGAGCGTTAGAAAATGATCTGGGATACAAAATATTAAAGTTGAACAACTGTGAAATGAATTTCAGTGGTCTAATAATCATGCTGACATTTGGAGTTCATCAGGATTAATTATCCACCGGATACATCCAGTCACTGAAAGACAACAAGATTTCAAATCAGTGCTGCTTTGTTTGCATTTGTAACGTTTGTCTCTTGGTGTCCTTTGCTTTTTAATTAAACTGATCAGTCGCTGTTTATATTGGCACCTCTTCCTGGCAAGGCGCTAACCAGTTCCCTCTCCCAGTTGTTTTTCTAATTCTCACAGTGCTTGGGTTGATGGCATATATATATATATATATATATATATATATATATATATATATATGTATATATATATATATATATATATATATATATATATATATATATATATATAAACATCAACAGTTATTTTGATAATTGTCTTGTGTGAGATTGCTGCAAAGGAATTGGGTTTGACGTGGTAAGGTAACTGTAAAATGTGTAAACCATAAAACTGTAACAAAAAGACTTCTGATTGGCTTTCGACATGTCAGGTAACTTTTGTTACTATAATAATACCATTCTGAAGATTCAGTACGGTGCATGCATTTCAGCATTTTACTGGAGGGCAAAAAAAAAAACAAAAAAAAACAGTTGTTCTATCAAAGGCTGTATTTTGCTTTAGTTTTAGCACAGACTGCTAAAAGTGGAGTAAACTAATTAAGACATGGATGTGTCTCACCGTACAATTTATGTTCTGTCTGTGTTTAATGTGCGGTTCAGCCATCTGTTCCGCAACTAAACTGGAGGCAGTATACAATGCTGTTGAATGTGAGGGTCAACCCAAATGCTAAATCTGAAGTAGCCAGAAGAACCTGAACAAAAGCACAGCCACACAGCCGCTTCTGCTTTGAAAGCGATTATTAAGACACAGCAGCAACCTATTCGGCTCCGATGGTTCACTGGATTTCCATTCTTGAGGTAATCTATGTGCATTCTATTTTAGCAATGTGGCTTTTATGAAATGAGTGCAACTATCCAGCTGAAGGCAGTCACAGGAGAGTGGAGCGTCACATGACACCATGCAGTAAGTATGTAGGAGTATGTAGAGGTCACTTTTTCTGTAAGCACCTACATCAAGGCAGAGAATGGAATGTGACTATATAGATTTTCTTGACAGGTTTTCCATTAGATTTGCATTTTGGGTTAAATACACTTAGGTAACATTCAGTTATCAGGAAAGCCAAAACTTGTGTTTCTTGTTTTGTGAGCGTACATATCATTTCTTAGGCAATCTCCTAATACTGCTGCTACTGTGTGAACATGATAGAGGTACAGTGCATTTGGCAGCAGAACAAAGTGTAGCTAGTATTTACAAGTACAGGTACACATTATTGAGCAATAATAGAGAATTATCCTATTGTGTCTTCTCTGGCACAGCTTGTGGGACTTACCATACATTGATTTATTTTTTTCTACCAATGTACCCAAAATCTAACCACAAACCAATGAATGAAATAGACATTATGTCATGACAAAACACACATACACACACACACATATATAATGTCTTTGACTTGGAAGGTATAGAATATATAGAAAATCTGAGGAAGGAAATGTAACAGTTGCTATACATTTTCTTGTGTTGTGAGGCATTTTCATTAACTGTTGTCAAGATGAGTTTGAATTTGAATAAAATGTCAACATCAATGTTGACCAAGTTCAAAGCGGTTTTACCTTTGCTTGACCCCCAGGTTGGGGGGCAAACAGTATTTTCAGTAGTTCAGGACAAATTTGTATTGAGTTTGGTAAACTCTTATTGATGATTGTGTGATGAATGTCTCAGAAAACAATTTAGCATTAAACTTGCCTGGTTTGAGGGTCCACCACCACCTGGCCATCTGGACAGTTCAGGAGACCCCCAAAATAGATTGTAACTAGAGAAGCTGCTGGGACGGAGATGGGAGGAGGTGGAGGGATGTGAATGAATCAAATGCAAGAGAGGGTTGAGTTATGTGGGTATTCATGTGATTTTGATAGGTTACATTGAATATGTAGGGGCCGTCCCTCCTCCTGAACTTTAGTTTTTAAACTTAATTTATTGTATTTTCTACAGAACCACCTAAACTGTGGGTTTATCGTTTCAGACTAACCAGGTTCTATTCCTATATATACTGTTTAATGGAATGCAGACATGCAAAAATGTGAGGTGACCTCTTAATTATTCAAGTCAAATGTCAAGTCAAGGGGGCTCCCGAGTGGCACGTCCGGTAAAGGCACTCAGGGAGTGCAGGATGCGCCATAGGTCGCAGGTTCAGGTCCAGGCTATTCCACTGCCGACCGGCAGGGGGCGGCGCACAATTGGCCAAGCGCCACCCGGGTGGGGAAGGCCTAGGTCGGTCAGGGTGTCCTCAGCTCACCGCGCACCAGCGACCTCTGTAGACTGGGCCTGCCTGTAAGCTACCCAGAGCTGCGTGGCCTTCCAACGCTGTAGCTCTGAGGTGGTTGCATGGTGGGCCCGCCGAGTGAAAACAAGCGGACAGCTGACGGCACACGTTTCAGAGGACATGTGTCCGTCTTCGTCCCTCCCAAGTCACCGCGGGGGTGGTAACGGTGAGCCGGGTTGAAATAAAAATAATTGAACATTTTAAATTGGGGAGAAAATAAGAAAAATTATTGGTGATTCCAAATTAAAAAAAAAAGGTGAAGTCAAAAGTTTGTAAGAGAGACAGACAAATGTTAAATGTTAAAAAGCAAAGCAAGCATAAAACATGTACTTGCAGAGAAGTATTTAATTGTTGTTCACCAATATTCTGCTCCGTGTGGGGCAGGCTTCTGACACTATTTCAATCTGGAATAATGACAATAAAAGTCACACCAGTCCTACTGAAGTTTTTTGTCTAAAGACTAAAATTCTTAAATGTTATCATTGAGGGGGCTATTTTTACATTTGTTTTAATTTCAACAACTGTTGATCATACTACCACCTTCCTATAACTGGTAAACCTATTCTATTACTACACCATAAGTGTTTACGTTATGAAGTTCTGTTATTTGTTTTTACTTTTACTCAGCTGGAACTTCCAACACTTCCAACTGAAAGAAATGAACTGAATGAACAACAGTTTCCTCTGCTGCTCCTGTTTCTACATCCATGACTTTTTAGACATCTGAACTTCATGACTCTGAATGATGTGTCTCAAGAAAAGCTGCAGCATACTGATGGACCGTGAAAGCATGTTTAATGTAATGCGTTATTTTTCTTGATTAAACTGTTTTCTACTACTTTGATTGCCATGCCAAGTAAAACTAAAGAAACTTCTAGTCAACAAGACAAATGTTTCGACAATGATTAGACATTAAAAAAGACACATGTCGAATTGTTTCTCAGAATAATAGACATACACTAGTGGTGGTTTAAAAAACAAACAGACAAACAAATAAAATATCATATTTTGTTTTCCAATTTTAAAATTGGCCACATGATCTGGAAAAGCATTATCATATACTGTCAACTTCAAGAGTACTTAACATTGTAAAGATGTTAAGACACAAATCCAAAGCAATTTCACATTTCTGGTACTGTAATGTGTCTGACACTGTATCAGTTGCCAGATTGAGACGTATGAAATCCATCATGACAAAAATGCTGATTTGCAGTATGAAACTTTTTCTTTTAAGAAAATGTAACCTTAAAATATTCTACTTACACTTGCACTTCTGAATATGAATCTATGGGTGAATGCATTATTGACAAAAAGAAAAAAATGACTGTCCAAATAAAACATGCACTAAGAATATTTTTAATCAGTTTCTGAATTTTCTTCTAGTACCAATACAAGGGACAGATTAACCAGTCATCATTTTAATACATGTAAATCCAACATAAATGATGTACCCAGAATTAATTTGCATTAAAACATAACCAAGAATGATGATTATCTTGCCAGATTGTCTGTGCATATTATATGTTTTAGATATAACAGAAGTCAGTTAATGAGAAGCATTGAAAATACGAAGGATCTATGTAAATACATTGGATAACCAACTTCTTTGAAAATAGGTAATGTCAGAATTGTATACTGAGCCAGTTTTTATAAACAAATATTGTTTTTTTCTGACTATTCGTATAGCATCTTGAATTTCTCAGATTTGCTGGTATTTGGGAAAGCTCTGCACAAACAGAACATAATCATATTGCATAAATCACAAGAGAAGTGCTTTAGTTTAAGCATTCTCAGCACTGAGTGATCCTCCCAGTTGACAGTGACTGGGAGGACAGGGTGGCTGGACTGGGTAGCTCAATAACACATTGAATTACAAGCAGCAGTAACACTATGAGCACTAACAAGTAAAATACATTCAGTCTCTCTGTAATGTTCTAATTAGTATATGTTTCCCTAGTGGATATAAGATATATATCAGTAATACATACCACATATAGCAAATGTGATGTCTTACATTCAATGGGGGCATAGCGTTGCATAGGGGGACAGGTTAATGGTTACACTCTGACATACCAGCTGGTCTTACAGAGAAGATGTTTGAGAGGCCTTTTGAGGCCACAGGGGTGTTTTAAACTTTTGAGTTTATGACATATCAGGGAATCTAAACAACTAGAAGAAGAATACATTTGTGGAAATAATTGTGATATTTCATACCCTTACCAAGTTGCTATTTTAGTAACTGCAAATATTATATAGTAAACAATAATTAAGTATTAAAGATCTTCAGTTTTAACGCACCTATGCATAGGATAAAGGACAGCTATTAAAATACGTCAACTACCTAATTCACCAAAACCAACCCCCCCCCCCCCAGCATGGGAGTTGTTTTCACCTGCTTTCCACAGGTCACCCTCAGAACATTGTCAGCAACGTACACACCTATTGTGACATACCTTCCTGCTGCAAAACTTGTTTTTATTTCTGCTAAGAAATAAATAATAATAATTTCTCATGAAAATTTAATTTGAATTCAATTTTACAAAACCTTGGCACATGTAAAATTGATATACTTTTTTTAAGCAACTTTTCTCACAGTGTTTAAATAGACTAATGCTATGGTATTTACAATGTGCCAAAGTGTATTGTAAGGCCCTTCCCCAATGCAATTCCATTTTCTATCCAGATCTGAAAAGCCTTTTTTGTTTGTTTTATTGTTTAAAATGGAGTAGGATGACCTTCTCATTTTAATTGTCATTCATGATACAGGAGGTGTTCAAATACGACCTGTTATGCAGGTGGACATTATATGGGTTGCCTTTTGTTTACACGAGCAATCTCCTGACTTTTTAAACATGATTCAATCATCAGCTTCATTGCAGAGGGGATTTGGGGCTCACACTTCTGACTGGGACTGTGAAGCTTAGGATTCTTGGCATGGTGTGATAATACTATTAGAAAAAAAAGACTGAGTCGCTCATCTGGAAAGAACAGTATTTTAATAATGCATTGAAAATGTGCACATGAGCATGATTATCCTTTTCACCCACAGAAGACTCTAATGTGTTTTCTTATAGTTGAATATGATTTAGACCATTACACAACGTTTTCCTTTAATGCACTACATTAGGCAACAAGTTTTGTCAATGGTTTTTTCTCTCACCCTCTGCCCCCTCTCACTGGTTTTGTTTTTTGTGGTATATTTGCTTAGTACATACCTTCTTAATGAAACAGATGTAGACCCAACTGTACATAATAGTGTAATTTACAAGTAATTATGGTGACAAACCTTTTGGCACAGCATTTTATAAGTTTTTATTATTATTACTACCTGTACAGTTTGGGGTATTAATATACCAACTCGTGTCCCCCTCAGCTTCCTTTCCCTATACCCTGAGGTACACTCAGATGGCCTTCTGAGAAGAGCACGCAGAAATGATTCCAATAGCACTTGTATATAAGTTACTGCCAAAGTACAATGATAAAATAATTGTATTTTACCTTGTGTATTTGATCCAGTGTGAAATGTATCAGCACATTCTTGGACAAGTGCTGAGATAACAATGTAATCAGTTTGCATAGGTTTGTTGGAACAGTGTTTGTGTTGTTAAGGTTGTATCAGTCCTGTTATGGCAGTGAAGTCAGTGTGCCGTTCTTGGCTGTGGGGTTTTGGGTGCAATGCTGCAATGGTAGAAACACTCTCATCATGATAAATTACATGCATATTACATGCAAAGGAATAATACAAGGTTTACACAGAGTTAAGAAGAAAAAAATAAAAACATGACCTTTGGCCTATTTTTATAATTGTCACATTATCAGTACAAAACATAAAATATTGCAACTTTCAGTTCATTTTTCAGAAAATTAATATACAAATGCAAACGTGGGAATATTTAAAGTCTCCCATTGTGCCTGATCAAATTAACATCCCATTCTCTATTTATGAGCGAAGGCATTAATCTGGTTTTCATTTTCAAAACCCACGCTTGTTTAAGGTCACAGGGGCTGATGAGACTGACAGATAGCAGCCCCAGCCATCACCTACCGAGGATTGCAATGAGTGATCCCGGGCTGAAGAAAGGCAATTCGACCACGAGCAGTGTCAACTGATAACACGACAGCAGAAGATTTCCCTGTCAGACAGTCTGTTTACACAGCGCACAGATTTCCTTCAACGGTACCTCCTACGCAATATAGATCAGTGGAAACGGCAAGCTTAAATGTCTCTTTTGAAAATTCTTTCAGGCAGTTTTATTTGCATTTCTTTCTTTGTTGTCTCGGAAGTGTTTTTCCCGTGCACTTATATATTGGTTACCGAACCTGCCGTAGTGGAAAAATAAATATTGATGTCATATGGTTAATATCCATCGTATAGTGATCGTGTATCAGTTATATAACACCTTTGTTATTTCCTTGTTCTATGATGACATTCAATAAGACTCTCTGGTATATGAGTTTTAAATTAAGCTTTTAGAATATTAATAAGAGTTTATGACTCTTGTTCTAATGCAGAGAAGAAAAAAACGTCATATATTTGCACAGTGTTTTACCTATCACTAGAATAACACAGAAAAAAATGCATTCATTTTAGTCCCTATGACTATTCAAATCATATTATTACTATGAATGAATATTGAGCTATGCCTTAAAATGTGTGTTTTTTATAGTGACATAACAACATTGATACATTAAGATTATTTAAATAATCTTACCTAGTGCTTGTAGAAGTCATCTCACATATGACATTATAATAATTACAATGTATTTTATATATAAATATAAAACATTGTAATTATTATAATTGGAATAGACGTGTATATACACATTTATTACTCAATAAAACTTGGAATTTAAACTTTTATAATTTTAACCAGACGATGCATATGACAAAATGATTTTAAAGAATATAATTTGCTAGAATATACTATGTGGGGAATGCTTTCATTTTTTGCCAGTAGAGTAATGTATAACAGGTCAAGCATGCCTTTATTTCTTGCACATAGGAGTGTTTGTATTTACTTTCCATATTGTGCAGCTGACTGATACATTGTTTATAAGAAACCAGCTATAGCCGCAGGGCAAGTAGAAGATTATTTTCAGACAAGAAATGGTCACTTGAGAAAATAAACAATAGAATTAATCCTGAAGAGATGTACTTTTTTCATGCATAAAACCTGGGATTTTTCACTGTATCCCTGAAAAAGAATGTTCCCTCAATACTCTGGTACACATATAAATAATGTAATCCAAATCAGTATCTGTGGTAATTGAATTGCATAACTCGCTTTAAGGTGAGGCTACACAGGTCTGCAATGTTCTGTCAAATCAGCAGATGGCCAGGCGTTATTAAGATTCAGTTCTACAAAGAGGTCAGCAATTTGTGGAGACCAAGAGCTTAACAGAAAAAAAAGTCTTAGTGAAACCTTATATCAAGCCATCAAAATTGCCCTTTCCCCTTATGTGAGGTAGAAGTGGATGTGCTGTCACCACGGTCAATAGAAATCAACAGGCAGTTTTTTTTTTTCTTTTTAGATCTGTTTACGTCTGCAGAATGTCAGTCCTGGTGTGAATTTACCCACCTTCAATGTATTATCACTCCGTCATTTGAACAGTATACACCTAATAAAATGTAACACATCAGAGTTATTTTTTTGTTTTTGTTTTTCATTAACATCCTAATTAAAATAAAATAATAAAAAGGTTATATTAAAATCAGTGTTGACTGAGCAGGGCAGTGATCTTTCCAAAAATAAATAAGAAAAAAAACTCAATTTAGTTGCCTCATGTAGGTGTCCACTTTTTACTGCCTGCCACTATGCCTAAAATAGACTGCAGTTAACACAGGATTTGTTTCTATAAATCATTTACAGTTTAACCATTTGTACTTGCATAGCCTTACCTGCACTGTACTTCAGCTGTTAAAATGTACTTCAGCTGTTGAGAAGTTTGTAACAGGCCTATCGAAGTCAGTCACTATGATGCAAACATTGTTACCATCCCTACACATTTTTACTTCTAGAAACAAAGACAGAAACAAAAGTCTGGCACAACACCCAGTCTTGTTTTTGTGGGCAATGGCCCATTGATGGAAACAGACCTCACATCTGTGTCCTGTTATACACCAAAATAATTCCTTGCCAGTAACGTTTTTGCCAGATTAAACTGGAGGGTTGAGTGGAAAGTTCCACCCATAGGTAAATGTAATTGTTTGGGGACCCAAAAGCACAGATTTTTTTTGTGTAGAATTTCAGCCTGTTCATGTCTGTGATGAAAATGCATATACCAGCATAGTATTTAATGCCGACTCCCCACAAAAACGTATTGTACTTAAATAGTGAAAATAAAGTCTCCCTCTACAAAGTAAGACAAATAAATAAAGAAAATTCCTTTTGCATTAATCCAGTGTTATAGCCATGTTTCTTGCATGTCATTAGGAGGCAGTGCTTGTGTCAATTCAAGACTTATAAAAAGCACTTCTCTTAAAGGTAAGTAGTATTAATGGCCCTCTCATGCTAAAGAAACTTTGGGGTCCTGAAACTTCAAAATCTTGAAACATAGTCATCCATAGTTATCCAGTCCAAAGTATAAAGTTAGATAATACTGAAATATAAAACCATTCTGTCCGCCTGCTTCAGTCTTCCACAGTTTGTGTTAACAAAGCCAAGGTGCATAGCTCATAGCTTCTTTCAGCCAAATAAACTTCCATTTCACATTCTGTGAGCCAAATGGGCATGATCCTGCTGTTACTTGCTGCAGTACAATGTTTAAATAGGGCCTATTCAAGCTCTGTTATACAGTCATAAAGGAATTAAAAAGATGTTTCCAAATGTTATACTGACCTCATTTTACTGGAAACACCTATTGCTGATATTTTCATTTACCAGCCTTAATGAAACACATTTTTAAAACAGCCTGTGAAGCAGCTGACATTTAAGTTTGAAGGATTTGTTTTTTGTTTTTGCTTCTAGAAATATCCATTTTCCTGGGGTTTATCTGGCTCTGCTTTTTCACACAATCACTCCACCACCTCTTGAACTAATTAGAAACAGGTTTTGGGCCCTAGACAATTAACACAATGTTAATAGGTTCAAATTCACTGCCTCACAATTAGTTATATGTCTTAGTAATTGTAATCTAAATGTATGCATTGACTACTAAAGTTAATATTGTTTCTCTAGTAAGTAAATTATATATATATATATATATATATATATATATATATATATATATATATATATATATATATATATATATATATTAAAAATCCCTGATTAATAATTACAACTATCTGACTAATTATTCCTATATATGAGCATTTCTACATGCACTATCTGCTCTGAATGTAAAAGTAACTTTTGAGAAGTATAAGAATTTAGGGGCATGCAAATTATATACTGATACTGAGTTTTAAGTTACCTGCTGCATTTACATTCATGTGTTTAGACTTGCATGATAAATATGATTAGTTGTTAAATGATTTCCATACGCACCAGATTTTACAAAGTGTTGTTAAACAAGTGGAATCTGACATTTTTAACATCCAACATGCTTTAGAGAAGTTTTGCTAAACAATGCAAGATTGGATGACTGAAAAATCTGTAATTTTATACTAGCAGTGGGAGCCTCATTTTGTTATTACCCAGGTTTTGATGCCAGGCATTTCACTCTTGAACATTTTAATACAGGAAGTATGTCATGCCAGAGGTAATAACTCATTCCAAACTACTCCCCCTTTATCCCCAACCCTCAAGTAGGAGTGGGCACTCAGTGCATTTAACACTCAGCACAGGACTTACAGAGTCACAGTTACATTGGAATCTTGTTGTGTGAAATTTAGTAAGCCACCCACGATGGATGTGAAAGCTCTTGCAATTATAACCCTGCTGATGGTGACAATGTGCATCCATGTGTCACATGGTAAGTTACCTTCCAGTTTATGTTGACTGAATATAGGGCTGCTACTTAAACCTGAAGCTGATCTCTTACAACAAAACTGCTGTTAATGTTTTAAAATGTTTAGTAGGTGTTTGATGATTATAAATCTAAGTTTAGAAATAACGTTATGGATGTAGACTTGCTTAGTTTCTAGTGTGTGTGTGTGTATGTGTGTATATATATATATATTATATATATATAGTGTGTTGTATGTTTGTTTAAATGTGACTGGGTTGTTTAGTAGCTTTGTGAATGTATGTTTTATAGTTTAATTCCAGTTATTGGTTAATCTCATGGTATGCTGATAAGGTTTGCTTTTAAGTTTTATAACAAACTTTATATAAAATATATTAAAAAAGCTGGTTTTGCTGGTATGCATCTATGTAATTAAAAATGAGATCTGATGTTATCTACTTTTGAAAGCCCATTTTCTTTAAAAATTAAACTATCATATTTCACAGTCTCTAAAATCAACCAGGAGACTGGTATGTGTGCAGAAAGGGTATTTTCTAAACATGTGAAATTGGAGCTAAATGACAATGTGCATGGTTTTAAATTTTAGCTTACAACTTGACTTAATAAAAATTATTTTGCAGCTGGTTTGTATTTTTTGCTTCGTTGCGTGAATTGCCATTTAATACATACAAAGGGACTCTCCTTGGTTAGGTTGTTATATCGTGTATTGAGTGCAGAAAAGAAAATGTGTGATTAATTAGAATGCCTTCTAATTTCAATTAAGCCTTTTATGCACTCTCCTTTAACATTCGAATAACGTGTGAAAAGAATTGGGAATCTAAACAATGGGGGGAGGGAGAAGACTCGTTTTAATTGCAAGTACTGTAGGTGGCTGAAGGTAAATGTTTTTACTGCATAGCTTTGAAATTAAAGCTTTGCAAAGTGCCCATCAGTGCTTGAACAAAACATTTTAATCAGACGCATGACTTTTTTGTTCAAACTTTCGATCCTCTAAAAGAAATGGCAGTTTAAAAATGTTAATACCCTAACTACTAACTAAGTATTTAAGTAAGGGATACATCAGCTTGGAGGTCATTTCCAAAATGATACAATATCTGCTTAGGCATTTTCTTGAAAATCAATCTGTTTAGTATTTCCTTGAGGTTTTCACAAACTATAATGCTTTAATTAATAAATAAACCCAGATACGTAATGGCAATTCTCAATTTCCACACCATCCGTTTCAAAATTTACACTTATTGTATACATGTGAAGAGCTGCTTGTCAGGTACCTGGAATTATGTGCCAATGTGAAGTGACTGAAAATGGTGAAAGTACTAGAAGAAAAAAAAAAAAAAAAAAAAAAAAAGCAACGTAATGTGGTTCTAATTTCTTTGCTTTCCCAATATCCGCCCATGCATTTAGCCTACTAAAATGCCCTTGTAATGCGTAATTCTTCCTAAACAAATTGCTCGCATAAAGCGTTTCTTTGAAATTGCACACCATGAGTTGGTATTTCAGAGTAGTACTCGTTCGCTGGCTTTTTTTTTTTTTTTTTTTTTTCTTTCTACGGTACCTTTTTGGGGGTCTTGCCAGATGTTAATCGCGTTATTTTAACATCCCATTCACGTCAGAAACAGCGCTCTTTTATTGGGGTGACAGCAAGGTGTCCCTAGCAGAGGGCAACGGTACTTAATCAAAAGACAAGATAGCTTTAGGCAACAACTTTTGAGGTACGGCTGACCCGCTTTACTCGGAACCCGATGACAATGGGTATAATTGTGTACGCTTATGCTGGCACAGAACATTGTAGTTAACGCTTTATTTAGATTAGATAAATTTCCTCTAACCGCAAGTGATTAATGATGTGCTTGCCTTATGTCATTTCACAGTTTGCCTTCGAGGGGGAGGGGAGCAATGCAACGAAACAATTAATGACTCGCTGATCAAAAGACAGTTGTTGATAATCTGTTTATATAGGTCCTGGAAATGTATATGTTACCCTTTTAGCATGCTACAGTACTTGCTTAGAACAACAAAATAAAATGTTACCACGATTCAGTGATCAAGCTACGAAACACAACTGTAGAATAGTTACAGTATTTGAATATGTTTTTCTATTGTTCTGGACATATACCGGGTATTTAGGGAGTGTTTGAAGAATTGTTAGAACCATGATAGAAAAATCATGCATAACTGATGACAAAAAAGTAATGTAATGCTATTTCAAGAACTTTTTATACAGCAATACCATATAATGGAGTAAATTTAATTTAGCTTTATTAAGAAAATCAATTGGCTTTTAATATCCTCTCAGGAGAACAATAGTATTTGGAAGTCTGAATAATTGAATGAGAAATTCTTAAGGGGAGGCAAGTTATGTACATTTGTAAAGGCAGCTGTTCTAATGCATAAGAGGCAGTTTAGTACATTATGCCTCTAAATTGTAAGTCATGAAGCTCTGGGTTGAAGCCTGTCCTTCAACTCTGAACACATTTAAACATCTTTTAGAGGTCAGAAGGGGCTGCTGCATCAAATCTTGAAGGGCATCTTGTTGCATTCTTGCCGCTTCATTAATTAATTCACATGTACCCATCAGCAAAGCCATTCAGCCTGGGCCAGAGATGCTGGTGCCGAACTCCCGAGAAAAGTGTGCACAAGAACAACGTCAAGAATCTGAAGTTTCTGAACACTCCCAACTGCCCTCTGCAGATCATGTAAGTTGTCTGTTACAAATGAACCTAACTTTGGAGCAGGCTTTCATTGTTTCTACTTTAGTAACATTAAGACTAAGAACAATGGTATCTGAAACTCATTTTAAATCCCATGCACACCACTTCCTGCTACTGCTCCTAAGAGCAAAACCCTTCATTTGAATTGTTTATAATCCCCAATTAAACAGTGTGTTGCATTCAAGTAATTAACTAATACCCACTATACAACAAAGCACTTGCAGGATTACAATATGACCATATGTGAGTATCCCTATTTGAGTGAATAGTTTCTCCTAACTTAAAGTGACTTGGATTTGATCCCATCCCAAAGATTACTCTCTCTGACAGCATGAGAAAAGTAAACCTCCCTGTATATCACACTAGAATCATTCTAAAAGACAGCCGAGCGGCATGACTTTCTGAAAGGTTTCCTGGTATTTTGAACTGTCGGAAAGCTGTAATATAGTCTAATTTGGTGATTTGCTGTTGGTTTTTGCTTGCTGTGAAGTCATTGTTGCCTGGTGTATTCTGTGAACACATTTATTACCTTTTCTAATTAACTGGAAAGCTGTAGACGTGGCCTTAAGTGTGCTCATGCCAAGCTATGAACCAGCATTTAATAATTTCATATTTCGAACAAACAATTGGCAAATACATCTTGTTAAAGCATTTGCTGAAAAAGACCCCCTGCATACTGAATAATTGCATCAATTGAATTTATCATGATAGAAAGTAAATCTGTTCAATTTGAAAGGATCCTTTCATCTAATTTGGAGCTGACAGCCTGACTTTTTGGAGACATGATATTGGCTTTTGTTCAGCTTACAGATTTATCAAGTTGTTATCATTTCACAGTTTCCAGCTCAAACACTACCATTTAGCACATGGATGTGAAAGCCAGGTGCTGAATTTATGATGAAATAAGTGATTTTAGATGAACCTTAGGCATTTAGATACTGCATGACTTGTTCTGTGACGATTAAAGAAGTGGGTGTATTAACTTTGATTTTACAAGATAATTTCACATTCGTCACACTTCTAGGAAAAGCACAGCAAACTTCTGTATTTGCACAGTACAACTTTGAATAGTTTAGATTTACCATCACTAGTAACCACATTCCCATACACAAATAGAATTACCTTGCCAGATCTTGGAAGGAAATAGCTTTAAGCAACTGACATCCCACAAGGCTACTCAGGCTTTCAGACAATAACACAAATCACATGCTTTTTGCATTAAATCATTTACTAGAAAACGAGTTCGCTCTGTCTAAACAGCTGCATTTCCTCAGTAAACATGTAAAAAGGGTAGCCAGATATTTTATATAAAGAATCATTATTAATTGAAGTTAAACACTACTAAGCAATCATAACAAAATCCATTTGCTTTTGAACAGACAAATGTTGTAAAGTGTTGATTACCTAATCAACACTGTCCAATTAAATGCTTGTAACTGTACACTGCAACAATAATGTTGACAGATTCACGTAAACAGTTGAGGGATCTGAAATGGATAAAACTACTGCTGATCTTTTTCTAGAACACGTGACCCTTAGAAAGTATAACGTCGGAAGACTACTTAGTTTTCTAAAATAATCCATGTCCGAACATTCACAATTGTTTTTATATAGAGATCAAATAAGGCCATCAATAAAAAGGTAATTTGTAAAATTACTAATCTAAAACATTTCTTTTTTTTTCCCCTCCCACAGTGCAACAATGAGAAATGACAAACAAGTATGTCTTGACCCTGAAACTAAATGGCTACAGCAATACTTGAAGAATGCTATTAACAAGTAAGGAGAAACGCTTCTTCACAAGTAAGAAATAATTGGGTAACTTTTGGGACTGGAATCTGAAGTGAAACATTTGGACTTTTTGCATGTACATCCCATTTTGAAGCGAGTTAGAACACTGGGGTCTATTTTAATTATCTAAAATGTGGCTTCTCAAAATACTGCCATCAATTTAAATGAAGCCCACATCTCGGTGAATACAATAAAAATGTAGTGGCAGGTGGTCCACATTGGAGCAGAGTACTGATTTTGAGGTCTGCTGTATTTGTTTCCTCCACTGTTTGGACATTTGAAATAGATCACTTGTCTCTTACTTGCTGTACCTTCCTTATGCAGCCACAATTGTAATATTGCTTTAAAATGAACTGCATTTGTGTATTATATATGCTGAGCCAGAAAGGATTACTGATTTTATTTTGCAAAAATGTGTTTTTTTATTCTATTTCTTTTGTTTTATTTTGTAGCTGATTGGTCAGGTACAGCAGATCGGAGTTCTGACTCTTACTACATCACCTCAACAAATACATATCTTTAAGCAATGAGTTATTCTAAAGTACATGTTCTGTATTAAACTTTGTCACACTGGCAGTCAATGCACATGGTTTCTTAATCTTTGATACGTTTTATACTGACAGATCACTGGAATATGTTTAGTGGCTTTTCAATCTCCCAGGTACCTTCCCAAATGAACACACGACTTGGCAATTTCATATTGCTGACACTTACTGGAAAGAAAATAAATATTTATTTTATGCATTGTATAGGTATTTAAAAAAAAATTAAGGTATACCTTGGAAAACTGATGAACAGTGTGTTGATATAGTTCATGTACAATTTACTGTCAACCTGGCCTAACCAGGAATTTAATTTGTGAATTCGCCAATTGTCAGGAAGCACTGTATTTTAAAGGGTTGCAAGCTAAGATTTCAGCAAATTCAAAGTAGAATTTGTAATTTGAAATAAATGTAACCTTTTTTATTTGCAGGATTAAAACATCAAGAGGCATTTGAGAACATGTGCTGGATTACAGCTCCTTTCACCCATGTAATATTTGTATTCTTCTCTGGACTGCTTGCTGTAACAGCACTTAACTACCATACATGTATGTTGAAGCATTGATACTGCCACCTGCATCGACACTGCCAATATAAATATATTATGTAAAATTATATGTAGATTTCTTTTATAACTGATACAGGTCACACATCTGTTTTGAGTTTAGTTGCTTGTTCCTTGATGTTTGTGCTGGTGAACTTCATAGTTCTTTGACTCTCTAGACCAAAAACAAACTGAAGTTCATTTTTAAAGATTAACTTGTAGACTGCCTTACACCCTTCATAATTAATTTCCCATATGCTCCAGTCCAAATATTTGTACTCTGGAAGAACAGAGAAAACTGTTAACCTTACAGTCATAAGGTGTTTCTCTGTTTTATAACATTGACACCTTCTCCTGGTGCCTAAATCAAGCACCATGGAACTGAACTAAATTGCATTTGAAACTAGTCTCCACTGATAATGAGCCCTGTTTTATTTTAAGAACTCCATAATAGGGGCAAATTGCATAGTAACAGTTTAAATTAATTGTAACTGTGGTTAGATGCAGGGTAACTACCTTCCCATTTACATGCTGTGGTTTGGCATCACCAGAGCCATACTAAATCATACGTTTACAGTGCTGCAATACGTTTGCAATTTACTGTACTGCTGCTTGTCCCAATTGAATGCACTTTAGTTTATTCATATGTCCGTATTTGCCAGCAAACAATGATTTGGGCTGTTTGCTAAGTGAATAAAATGGATCACCTGAGGCAAACGTTCTGTATTTCTAAGAAACCTTTTGCATATGGGAATCATTTTAAGGTCTGTAAACTTCCCTTTTATATACTGATTGCAAAATGTAGTAGTACTCCATTTAAGATGAAAACTCTCTCATGTACACGCTGCAATGATTTTCTCAGAAGAACTAGCAATTACTGTGTAACTGATTTTTCTCTTGCTATGTTTTGTTTAACTATGCTTGACAGCTTTTAATGCCTCTTACAGTTTGGGATTTTATTGTTATATTTCTGTTTGTTTAATTTGCTCGTTTATATTTGCTTATTGAATTTTCTAGGAGGCACAGTCGGATGCCTTAAATTTTCAATAGTGTAGGTATTTTATAAAACTGTGTAAAATGAAGGTATTCCCAGAATGTACAGAAGCTACAGTATGCTCCTATCAAATACTACCTTTTAAGGAGAATTCTAACTGCTACTTTGGTTTGTGAATTAAAGTAATTTTATTAAGAAATGTCTTATATAAAAAATAAACTTACAAAAATCCCCAAATAGTCAGTTTTATTAAAATAAATAAATAATAATAATTATTAATTGAATTGGAGTCCATGAAGTAAAAAAGACATACAATTCTAGTTGTGGTGGTGGTGGTGGGGACAAAATATGGGTGGTCTGAGAATATTATGTATTTGCCCAGTTAAGAAGGCAGTGGAAGTGTTGCAAGGCTAGGTCAGTAGCTAAACCAGGGCCAGTACAATATTTAGACCCAGAAACATGTTTCATTTGCTGTAAATTAATAGTTTAGTTTGAAACCCCATACTTTCAAGTTTTTCAAATTCCATGCTGCTCTCTTCACTAACTGCTCTCTGTCTACGGCTCGCATCTTTCCCATCCGGACCTCTAAAGTCGCCTGCCCTTTTTATATGAAGCAGCCTGCAGGCATGTATATCCATTTAATCTCTGTAGAAGAAATACTGTCTGTTCAACTTCACACAAGAAAGAAAATAAAAAAAAAAACTGGCAATTCCCCAGAAAAGGCCATCACTGTCTAAAATAGCCATGATTCAGAATCCCTTACACTTGTTCATTATTCGGCGTAACTACTAACTACTATGATACCTTCCTTTTGAGTAGGAGCATTGTTTTTGCATGTAAATTCATACTGAAATGGAGACAGGGAGGCTTGGACAGTCTTTTTATATGATAATATCTTGCATTGTGTTTAATCTTGGGAGGGGATGGACTTCTTTTGATTTTAAAATGGCAGCAGACCCACACAGGAACCAAACCCAACTACAAAATGTTTAATCTGACTTTTCATTCTACCTGGTGCTCCACACTCAAATTCTGGTGCTTTTTGATGGAGAGAGTCTCTTTGTGACACAAAGTGTGACTTTTATATCGAATGGTTATTTCTTGTGACTTATTCTCCCGCACAATGTGAAGAACTGTAATTCTTTTTAGGCAGCTTTTAAAAAGAAGTATACAATATACAAAGCGTTTTATATAGCCTGTGTTTTTTGTTTTTGTTTTTTTTATGAAATTTTCACTGTAGCAAACCAGCATTCATATATTTTTGTATTTTCTTTGCACTTCTGTAATTTTTCAATAAAAAATGTCTAAAGGAAAAACATACGTTTTTGTCTCGTCTTTTTATATAATTTGAATGTGTACTTTTTGTACTGGACTTTCCAGTTGTAATTAAATGTCATGGTTAAACTGACTTTCCATCCTGCACTGTTGTACATTTACTGTGTTTATACATTTTCAAACAACTTTTGATCGTTCCAGTTTTACACCTGGGGGTGGGGGGAAAGGTCAAAAGCATAAACATTGTGGAGCCACTGTGATGTGATTTAGCATCTCTTTGTGCACATTCAGTATCAATAAAAAAATAAATGTACCATCCTTCCCACATTTCAGTTATGTTAAGTGAATTCATAATTGTAACTTAATTGTTGTAACTCAGTAGTTACTGCAACTTCACATTCAATTCATTGTTTTCATTCTATGCAGATGTCTTTTACAATGTGACTGCTATGTAACCATTTCTGTAATTACAATGTATTTGGATTCGAATAACGTAGTCCACATATTTCAAATTGACCAACTTCTTGCCAAACTCTTCTGACTGTACTATTTCAATCGTCTTATAGCTTGTCACCACATATCTTAGCACTGCTATTATTTATATGACCTATTTTTCTTGAAGCATTCTATATTTCAAACCAGGTCTTTTGTTTAAATGCTGCACTGCTGTTGAGGTTTCCACTAGTGAAAATGTAGTTTGTGGCTACTATGGAATTTTAATAGACACCAGAAAGGAAATGGCTCAAATTAGCACCATGTTGCAGGTGGGGTAATTCCGTCACTTATGTAAAAGTGTTTTTAATACTCTAGCATACCAGAGGTTTACACTCCAGAAGGACACTCACAAACAAAATGAAAAATGTCTGATGAATTGCTATATGTGGAACAGCTGCTATAGAAGCCAACTACTTTTGAATAGGTTCCTCAGGAGAAGGGAGCAGATGGTTTGAACAAAGTTAAGCATTTGTCTCTTACAGTGAGGTATGGAAACTGTACAGCAGGTATTTTTAGAAGTAACAGCTCACATCCTAAACAACGCTGCTTGACTATTCTGGTAAAACAAACTAGGACACTGAGTTACATCACATATATTAAAAACTAGTAGCTTTGAATTCTATGAGATTTTCACTGTATTTAATAAAAGGTGGTTTCAGGAGCAAACTTCCTTGGTTTTAACATATGATCTGTTTTTGTGTAATTTGATGGTCTGACAGAGAAAATAAAGCAATAGTCATAAAGCATTAGTAAACCTGTAAGTGCATTGCAGACCTACTGAATTACAGACTTGGCCATGCTTTAAGTTTATGCTGATTCTTATTATTCAAAGAGGTTTTTTATGTTGTAATTATTATACTTGATGTTTGATATTTCCTCTTATAGATAAAATACATTGAAAAGTCTAAAAAATTCCCAAAAGTATAACAAATAAATACCTCCAAGTCTCAGATATTTTTTTTCTGACCTTATAAAAGTTCATGTTAAGTGCACTGTGTAAGGAACTTTGTTCATGCACACAGTAGTGTCAGTACTAATTATTAGGAAACGACAAATGTAATGAATGAGCTACTAATGTTATACTTCTGGAATGTCACAGATTGGTTGACATGTACTGTAGTTATACTGTTCTGAAACAAATGGGGATTCTTTTTCAATTATAACCACAGTTTAAATGATGTAAACTGAAGCTTACTGAGCTTCATACCAATTTAATTGAAAGTTTACGTGGAGGGAGCCAGGCTACCTCTTAGAGTTGGCAAAGATTGAAACATGTAAGAGGGCCCACCGTTTGCTAAGGCTGAACATATAAAAGGGGGCTCCCCGCCTTTGGGGGACCAGACACAGGGGAGATCCCCTGCACATAAAACATGGACACACAAGGGAGATCCCCTGCACATAAAACATAGGAGGGTCCCTGCAGTTTGGGGGACTGGACACACGGGGGAGATCCCTTACACATACAACATAAGAGGTGGGGGGCCAGATACACTGGGGAGATCCCCAGCACATAAATAGAGGCTTGAGAACTTGAAAGGAAGGAAGAAAAGGGGGAACTCGGGCTTGGAGAGCTGCCCTCAATGAGGTGAATTATAGACTTCCAAAGCTGGGACAGAGACGCACCCCCAGAGAACCTAAAACGAGAAGAGAACCTTGTGTGATGAAGGGAGAGCTCCTACAGCAAGGTTTAGTTTAGCATGAATAAGCTTAGCCCCTCAGATAAACAAGGGCAGTTATAGATCATGAGATGCTAAAAGGATGGGTTTGCCGGGGGTCCCCTCTGACTCGTGCAGAACCCTGCGGAGGTAAAGGAAGCAGAGCTTAACCAAGGGTTGGAGAAAGTGAGATCACTAACCCCCCAAAGAATGGACCCCCGGCTCCACGCTAAAGATTCCTTGTGACAAAAATACAATGATTCTTGGTTGTAAATCTCCCTTCCGACCTGTGAGGGTGCTAAGCAGCAAGAACAGAGTACTTTGGATGGGCTGGTATGACTGTTCTTTCCCAGGGTCGGGAAGTCGGACAGTCTGGATGAAGATGAGACTCTGTTGCAAGAACGCATTGACCCGGAAAGGAAAAGACATGGCAGCCGCAGATTGGAGAGGCAGTTGCACTCGTTTACCAAGGGGTCATGTGTGATGGCATAAAAGGGGGCAGAGAATTGCAATCTGTTCCTTCATTTTGTTTTGTGTTTGTGAACCAAGAAGGACTGTGAGAGACCCCGTAACCACTGTTTGTCTTTGTGTAATTCGTCTTGTTTGTGAATCACTAGACGGCTAACATGATTCCGGAGCTGTCACCGAGGGCCAGCACTAGCCGGAACAACACTGCACTACTGTCACAAAATAAACTGTATCACCCACCACGAGCACTACTTTACACATCCATGACTGGTGACCGTGTCGGTATTATTATGGGGCAGATACGTATTCTTTATTGTTTAGGGTCTAGAAGCTCATTATTTTCTACCCCTGCTTTGAGAGCGGAAAGTCATAGGTAGTCCAGCCTGTGGAATAAGGTGGAAGGGACAAGTGCTGCAGCCATGTATGCTTGCGCTGTATTGATAAGTTTGCTGATAATTGGGTTCAGTTGAAAATAAGCTGGTTGAAATGGGGGGTCACTGCTGGAGTTGGCAGAGCTGCAGGGACCAGACTGTAAAATCTGCAAACATGTAAACGAGAAAGTGCGTCAGCTGCATTATTATAAATGCCAGGTAGATGGTGCGCTTGGATTTGAAAATTATTTGATACTGAAATCCATATTAATCGCCGCAGTAATTGTATGATAAGAGATGAACTGCAATGGCCTTTATTGACAATATGAACTGTAGATTTGTTATCACAAAAGAAAAGTATTGATGTGCTGCCGCAACTATTGGGTACAATTTGAGAAGGGATTTATGGATTGGTCGCACACGCAAAATCAGGACAAGATGTACTGTAGTCTTTTAAAAAAGATTTTCTTAATTTTATTAGTTAAAACATGTTTTTTACTAAACCGAGCAAGCAAAAAGGTAGTAGAACTATGGGTTTCGACAAAACAGGTCTTTGTCGGGTTCACAATAATTTCAATTACAGCTGTAGTCACTTATATACACACACACACTAATTCAATTAGATAATTCAATTATAATCAAGTCCTTTAGTAATTTACAGATATGTCTACATTGTGAAATTTCCATTAGTTCTTAACAATTGAGACTTTCAACTGTAATCACTTATACATACATGATCAATTAAATAATTTAACTGTAAAATTAAGTTATTTGGCACTTTACATAATTATCCACATGGTATAATTGACATACTCAAAACAACATTATGGTTAATCTACTAATTAAGAATGCAAAACTAAAATACAAATTTCTACTTCATCAAATAGAGGGTACAATCGACTTATTCAGAGATATTGGCTCAAATCCAATGTTTCATTTAGTCCATAAGGTTCCATAGGTTTTAGTGTAAAAATCCAAAATGATTCTCTTCTTAACAATTGTTTAATTACATTACCACCTATAATATGAGCTGAAACTTTTTCAATCGCTACAGACTTTAAACTTGAAGCAGAGCCATGATTCATGGTTTTGTAATGTCTCGCTACGGCATAATCCATATTGTTATTTCTAATTGCAGCTTTATGTTCTGCTAACGTATTTTCAAATGTCTTTAATGTCTGTCCGTATTGTCCTATATACACTAGCCCACAACAACATTTAACATATATATGACATGAGTTGAATTACAATTAATGAAATCACGAATCTCATACTTTTGACCCGAATGTGGATGGTTAAAGAATTTTGTATTGTGTGTATTGGAGCAATGAATACATCTCCTACAGCGATAATTCCCATGTAATTCTCTCGTTAGCCAATTTTCATTTGGTGCTGATGGTTTGCACATTGAAGAGACTACTGCATCTTTAATATTTTTATCTTGTTTAAAACAAAACCTAGGTGGAGAAGTAATACACATTTGTAATTGTGGGTCACATTCCAATATTTTCCAATGCTTAAAAAATGTTTTCTTAACCTCGTTAGACATATGGTTATGTTCTGTCGTCACTAGATTCATTAATTTTTATAATGTTTTGGTTTTTTGGCATGCCATTTCAATTGTGTTTCTTTTGTAACCGCTGGATCGAAAACAGTTCTGCATGTCTTTAGCTTGAATTTCATAATTGGACTCATTGCTACATATTCTTTTTAGACGTATAAACGGAATGTTTATAATCATATGTTTAGGATGGTCACTATCCGCATGCAGAATCGTGTTTCTATCCGTGGGTTTACGAAATTAACAAATCAAGAAAATGTATCTCAGTTTGACTTAATTCCATGGTGAATTTTAAAGTAGGATATGCATCATTTATATAATCTCTGAACAAAAACAAACCAGTCTCAGTACCAGTCCATATTACAAGAATGTCATCAATGTACCTTTTCCACAATAAGATATTCTGCAGGAGTGGACTGGAGGCAGTGTCTTTAATGTATTCTTTTTCCCAATACCCCATGTATAAGTTTGCATAATTTGTGGCAAATGACGAACCCATTGCTGTACCTTGGATTTTGAGTGTGCGACCAATTGGTCTTTTGGACTTCAAATCAAGGTTGGTGGATCGATTTGAGAAGTGAGTGTAAGCCCAAACAGACTTTCTTTTGTTCATATATATATATATATATATATATATATATATATATATATATATATATATATATATATACACACCACTATGGCCAAAGGTTTTGCATCACCCTCTAGAATTAACTGATTTTGCTTCATAAAGTCAAAGGAAATCTGCTGAATAATGTTATGTTATGAATTACATACCACTTATTTTACATATACCTAATGAAAAACTGACAAATTAAAAAATGTGACATTTTGAAAACTAACCATAGCTGTGTATGTTTTTCTTATCATTCATTAGGATTGCAGAAAAAATATAAATTCAACTTCTCAAAAAAAGCCAATGGTCTGACATCTTAGATTTAATTTTGTGATGCCCTTGTGTAAAATAATCCCCAAATTAAATGTGCTTCCTTATTTCCCCACAGACATGATTAAGAATCAGATTTTCCAGGTCAGCTCAATTAAATGACAGCCTCTGCCTCCTTAGATGATCATTACCAATCTGATTGCAAAACAGGTTTCAGTTGGCAATGTGTTGTTATCTTAAGATCTAACGATGCATGTGTGTGTTGTTATACCCGCCTTAATCCTGACTCGGGATTTCTGCTGAGTGGTAAGGTGAGACACATTAACACTGCAAGGCCAAGTGTTTTCGGCTGCTCAGCAGTGCTATACGGCTAGCTGCAGGGGAGACAGAGCTGTATGATCCAGTGACAGTATCCTTCAGTTGTTTACCCAGAAGGGGAGGGGGGTACAGTAATCACATTTCTGTACGTCTTTATACTAACTACATTTTGGAGTATATATATATACAGTACTGTGCAAAAGTTTTAGGCAGGTGTGAAAAAATGCTGTAAAGTAAGAATGCTATCAAAAATAGACATGTTAATAGATTATATTTATCAATTAACTAAATGCAAAGTGAGTGAACAGAAGAAAAATCTAAATCAAATCCATATTTGGTGTGACCACCCTTTGCCTTCAAAATAGCATCAATTCTTCTAGGTACACTTGTATTGTGAAAAATGTGTTGCTCTGGAATAAGAATATATATATATATATATATATATATATATATATATATATATATATATATATATATATATATATATATATGTATATGTATATATATATATATACAGTCACCTCCAAAATTATTGGCACCCTTGATAAAGATGAGCAAAAAAGGCTGTATAAAATAAACAACACAGGTAATGAGCTATATTTTATGCTCACATATATGGGAAAATCATATTCTTTTATTCTAAAAAGTTTTTTTTTATTAACAAGTAATACAATTTTTTCTCAAAAAGATAGATGCCAGAATTATTGGCACCCCTAAAGATTCTTATAAATAAAATCAAACAAAATTAAATCTGCATTAACATTCTACTTCTTTAAGTTCATCTCAGTCTTAAGGAACTGTATTGTGGCCTTCCATGGCTTCCTGTTTCACTGGGGTATAAAAATGAGGTAACACACATATGAAATCCATTTGTCATCCATCACCATGGGGAAAGGCAAAGAACTCACAAATGAAAAGAGACAAATGGTTGTTGACCTTCATAAATCAGGCAATGGGTACAAAACAATAGCTAAAAAACTAAATATACCACTTACCACTATTAGGGCAATAATTAAGAAGTTCAAAACCACTGGAACAGTGGTAAACTTGCCTGGTAGAGGACCCAAGTGTATCTTGCCCCCACGCACAGTGAGGCAGATGGTTCGGGAGGCAAAGGGAAATCCGAGGACCACAGTTGGAGAATTACAAAACTTGGTTGCATCTTGGGGTCACCAAGTCTCCAAATCTACAATTAGACGCCACTTCCATGCCAATAGGCTATTTGGAAGGGTTGCCAGAAAAAAGCCTTATTGAGAGCAACCAACAAACGTAAGCGTCTGGAGTTTGCTAAACGGCACTGGCACTTCAATTGGAACCGGGCGCTATGGTCAGAAAACAGAACTCTTTGGTCATGCACACCAGCGGTGGGTTTGACGTTGAAAGAAGGATGCGTGTGCAGAAAAGAACCTCATACCTACTGTAAAGTATGGTGGTGGATCTTTGATGTTATGGGGTTGTTTTGCTTCCACTGGTCCTGGGGCCCTTGTTAAGGTCAACGGCATCATGAACTCTACCCAGTACCAGGACATTTTAGCCAAAAACCTAGTTGCCTCTGCCAGGAGGCTGAAAATTGACCGCAAGTGGATCTTCCAGCAAGACAATGACCCCATGCACACATCAAAATCCACAAAGAAATGGTTAATTGACCACAAAATCAACATTTTGCAATGGCCATCTCAGTCTCCGGACTTGAACCCCATTGAAAACCTGTGATTTCAATTGAAGAAGGCAGTCCATGAGCGCAGACCGAAGGATATGAAGGATCTGGAAAGATTCTGTATGGAGCAATGGTCTAAGATCCCTCCCAATGTGTTCTCCAATATCATTAAAAATTATAGACAAAGACTCAGTGCCGTTATCCTTGCAAGGGGAGGGTGCACAAAGTACTGAAAACAAGGGTGCCAATAATTGACACCATTTTTTTTGGGAAATAAATTTATAATTTGAGAAATGTGTAATTTTGGTTGATTCCATTGAATCATTAATAAAGTCAAATATATTCCACATGTTGGAAAATTACAATATAGCTGAGTACTGGTATTATTTATTTTATACAGTTTTTTTTGCTCATCTTTATCAAAGGTACCAATAATTTTGGAGGTGACTGTATATATATATATATATATATATATATATATATATATATATATATATATATATATATATATTCTTATTCCAGAGCAACACATTTTTCACAATACATTTTTCACAATAACGAACTGACAAAACTTCAACTTTATTCAGTTTAATTGATTCCTCCACCACATAAATAACGTGGTCTAATAAAAATAGAAGTTTTAATACATAAAACATTAATCTTTTATTTTATTTTTTGGAAGTATGTATGTTACAATGTTTTTTTTTATTAACTCTGCCAGTGAGCTTGACCCCATCAGAGTAAGTTTGAACTGCAATACATGAAATGATAGTACCAGAAAACAGCAGTACCAATTCAATTATTGTGATGAATATTACTTCAAATTAAATGCATGCAAAGAACAACAAAAAAATAAGATCTTTAACAGAAGACAAGGTGGAGCAGTGATAATAGCTCTAGTGCTAGTGAGAACACTGATTTAAACTGGCTCCTGTACCCTTGTACTGCCCCCTTTATTCTAAGATTTCATTTACTTTAAAACCTCTCTGATGGTATAACACAGTAGTCCTTCCCTTCATGTTTGCCTGGTATGAGACTCACTGCATTCACACTGTGATGGATAGGGAGTACATATTTCATGCGATGGTGAAATGAAACAGTCAGTGGGGAGGGTAGCTCAGGTATAAACATTTGCTTGATTAATGGGAAAGCTTCCACTTTGAGCTTTTTTGTCGTCTTCTTTACTGAGAACTGATTTGAAAAATGCTAAACTGTGTTAACTCTGATACTCCTTTTGTTTAAGTTCCTGTTGAGTCAAGTACACTGTCAATTAGAAGAGTGGGAACCGCATTCGTATTTTGTTGAAACATGCCACTGGAATACAGTCAAATGTTTAAGTTGTGTAAGAATGTTTAAGTAGTAGAATAAATCTGTTAAGATTCAAGATCAGGAGCACTGAATGATATTAACAAGTTGGCACTGTTAATGTTCTGGCACACTTACAGTGTGTAAATGTTTTTTTGTTATTTATTATGAGAACTCCAAGTTCTAAAAAGCAATAGCCACTTGTGGAGATGGTCATGGGCCACATTCTTTTAACTTTCACCACAAGTAAATACGATTTGTTATTCTCGTGGTATCTACACAGTCCAGAAATACCAATCCTTATATAAGAACCCTAAATGTTAAAAAAAAAAATTAAAAAAAATAAAAACATCCAGGGCTGGAAAACCTTTCATTCAGTTTGTTTTTTTAACTCAAGTTGTTAGGTGTAACCGGTCAAATGTCCACTAGCTGTTGTGTACTTGTGGTACTTGTCAATTTGTGAAGATGATGGTGATTAATTCCAACATGCAATTTTGCTGAATGGTTAAATGTGAGTTGGCTTAAAACCTGGAAAGTACTGATAGCTACAAATATTATTGCTATCCAGTAGCCATGGTTACCAACCAAGCCATGGTTGCTGAAGAAATTAATACAAAGGAATAAGGGGGCCTACCAGGATCAGATTGTGAATTATTGCTCACAGTGTGTCGTCTTATCAAAACGTGTTAAAGAAATGTTGCACTTTATTTTGCTGCACTTCAAGTATTCTGA